>NC_137982.1:1492500-1869520 GCF_963924665.1 Micromys minutus | reverse complement strand
AGGTTTCTACGGATTGATTTTGTGTCATGTATCTTTATCTTGTTAGAAGTTTGATTAGTATGCTATTGAAATCTACTATTTAACATATAGCTTAAAGTACTATGTTAACAGAACGTAACATGAATACAGTCAAGATTTCTTGGTGTAATAGTTAAAATTATGATTTGAATTACAAAAATTGCCACAACGCTATATTCTTAGCTCTTGGATTATTAATGATTTAAGGTCAGGTGTACCACACTCTGAGAGGTGTCATATCACTTTTTTTATTCTCGCAGAGACTGGACTTATTACTTCTTGGCGATGTTTTTCTTGTGCTTCATATGGCCTCTGAGTGTTGTTCTGGTATTCAGAGCTTTTCTGGGCTAGTATCCTATTATCTGTGACTGCGTGTTGAGTTGCTGTGTGGGACTAGGTTACCTCATTCAGTATGATATTCTCTAGATACATCAATTTCCTAGGAATTTCATATAGTCATTGTCTCTAATAGCTTAGTAGAACTCATTGTGTAATTATACACAAGTTTTGTATCCATTCATCTCTAGCGTTGTTCTAGGGTGGCTGGCCATCTTATGTGAGAGGTCCCTTCTATCTTTTGTTCCAAACATTGAATTACAGGAGTACACTGCTATATTGGACTTTTTAATATATGAGGTTTGAGGGGCTGGAGAGATGGCTCAGTGTTAAGAGCATGACTGCTCTTCCAAGGTCCTGAGTTCAAATCCCAGCAACCATATATATATATATATATATATGGTGTTGCACAACCATCTGTAATGGGATCTAATGCCCTCTTCTGGTGCTCTGAAGACAGCTACAGTGTGCCCATATATAATAAATGATTTTTAAAAATGAGGTTGGAGGTCAGAACTCAGGTCTTAATGTTGTGTGTGACATATATTGATTTGTCAACTGAACTATTTCTCCCACCCCAAGTCTTAAGTAGCCTTTAGTTAATTGTTGTAACTTAACTATTATGTGCAATTAGTCTTATCTCCTGTATAACTGTTAGAGCATAATACAATCATAGCAGCTTACGTGCCTCTTTATGCTTGTTCATAACTAGTTGTTGCACACTCGGGAGTTATGGGACCATGTCACACTGGCCCCTGGCTGTCTGTGTCCTTATGCTCCTAGCTTGGACTTGCCAGGACTAAGACATAATGTATAACTTACTCTCCTCTTGTCTACCATCCCACCTCCTTCCTAGGTTTTGATTAGGCGCCCTCACCCTCTTGTCTTCTCAGAACAACCTTCCTCCAGAGTTGTTTGGATAACTCTGAGCAGCAAACTTTGATTTCCATGGCTCTACTGTTGGTCTTTCTGGCCTACTCAGGATTTGTGTCTCAGCCTCAGAACTTGTCTCTTGCCCATTAATCTTCTCCTAGAAGTTTTCCCCCTCTGTAGCTCACTCTGTCTTCTTCTGAGCCTCTCTGTGAATTCAGTGAGATGAGCCAGGTACAGGGGGACTAGTCTGTTCCACACAGAGACACACTCACACACACAAATCCATAGCAAGAGTTAGACAGTAGGCTGAGGAGTCTGTTATGGAGACGGAGCTAACGTTAGGAAGCTGAGAGTTCTGTGGATGAACAGTAGAGGCTGCACAGCGCCAAGTGTGATCCTGTGCCACCCGTGTGCTTAGTGCAGGGCATCCGGCGTGGATGGCTCACATCTTTAGTCCTAGCACTCAGGAGGCAGAGGCAGGCAGATCACTGAGTTTAAGGCCAGCCTGGTCTATAGAGAGAGTTCTAGAACAGCCAGGGCTATATAGAGAACCTGCCCCCTCAATAGTACAGGAGGAAAACAAAAAGAGCTTAGCCAACAAATTACTAATGTCCTGTTCCTCTGGTGACCTGTGTCTTAGTGGTCTCTTGCTGTGAAGAAACACCATGACCCAGACAACTCTTACAAAGGAAAACATTTAATTGGGGCTTAGTCTTAGTTGGGTGCTGTCTTGCTTTACAGTTCAGTCAGAAGTTTAGTCCCTTATTGTCATGGCGAGAAACATGGCAACATGCAGGCAGACTTCTATATCTTGCTCCACAGGTAGCAGAAGGGAATTGTCTGTTACACTGGGCATAACTTGAGCATAGGAGACTTCAAAGCCTGTTCCCAAAGTAACACCCTTCTTCCAACAAGGCCACATCTTCTAGTAGTGCCACTCCCTACTGGCCAAGCTTTCAAACACTTGGGTTTATGGAGACCGTACCTGTTCAAACAGCATAGAAGCTGATATGGGGTGGGGTGGGGTGTGCGGTAGAAGAGTTGAGTGTCCTGGGGGAGAGGTACTGCCCAGCTAGAGACAAGCTGTAATGGAGCAGTTCAGTCTAGACAGCTAGGAGTCAGCATCCCTGGTTTCTGAAAGTGGAGAGAGAGCATATAGTGACCTGTGTCTATACAGTGGTTTTGAGGAGGGTGATCTCCATGATGGGTGGGCTGAATAATGTGGAACAGCGAGCCACTTGTATGTGCTGTGGTACCTGCAGGTCTGCATGCTATCTTCATGTACTTCCTTTTATTGCCAGAGCTGCCACGAAGGGCAGTGCCCATTCCTGCTGACTGAGTGCCCTGCATGTAAAGGCCTGGTTCGTCTCGGCGAGAAGGAGCGCCACACTGAGCAGGAGTGTCCCAAACGGAGCCTGAGCTGCCAGCACTGCAGGGCCCCCTGTAGCCATGACGACCTGGAGGTACGCTGGGCAGGCCAATCTAGGAGGCAGTGTCTACACCACGGGCATTAAACTAGCGTTTGGTGCCATGGCTGGAGTTTGCTTAACTTCTTCATACTTTTCTCCACGGCGCCATGGAGGTTAGAAGGTTCTTGGTGGAACTGGGTTTCAGTAGGTAATTAGTAGTGACTTATTTTAAATAGTGATTTATAAAATACAAAAAATTCAGGAAGAGTTTTTAAGGGGTGTACAAATGGCTAGCAGTTAAGAATACTTGCTGCTCTTTCAGAGGACCTGGGTTCAGGTCCCAGCACCACAAGGTGGCTCACAACCATCCACAGCAGCAGTTGGAGACCAGTGTCCTTTTCTCTTTTCTGTGTACACTAGGCAAGCACATGGTTTGCCGGGCAAACACTCACACACACACACACACGATAAGTAAATATGGAACTGCATGCATGTGTGTTTTGAGACAGTTTCTCCCCTGTAGCCTTCCCTGAACTGGAACTTGCTATGTAGACCAGGCTGGCCTTAACCTTACAGAGATCCTTGTAGCTCTGCCTCTGAAATGCTGAGATTAATGGCTTGCACCACCATCCAGGGCTAACAGAATGCTCAGGTATTTTTAGACCTGACTGTGATGACTTGGTGCCTGTAAAAGTCCTTGGGAGGTCGAGCCCAGCCTGGACTGTGTGGTAAGACCCTGTCTTGTCCCCACCTCTCTGCAAGACAAGACAAATGTGTCTTATTCTAGAAAAGTTGAAGCACAGAAGGCAGAGAAAACAGCACTGTGATTGAGCTGCTGTGTCCCTCCTCCAGACGTTAATGAGCAGACCCGACTGGGTATTGTGAGACAGGTTCTCACTCCATCTACATTAGCAGCAGCGTGCCATTGCTTGAACAAGGGCCTGAGATGGTCACCTTTCACAGAGAAAGGTACCTTGGCTTTGGAGTGAAAGAGAGGATGGCACTGAGGTCTCTGTCCCCTGTGAGGCCCACTGGCCTAAGGAATTGTCATTTGATCCCACCTCTCTTCCACATGGAGATCTTTGGAGGACACTCTGAAGCCAGAGCACATCTAAACTGTCGTTTATTGTGCCCTTTTCTGGCTCGCTCACATTCCCACTGTGCGAAGGTATCTTTGGCTCACATTTATTGGAGTCAGGACATCAGCATCTTTCTCAGCTGTCTACTGAATTTGCTCTCCACATCCTGAGTGTTGGCACTGCGTTCTTCTGTTGTATATTGGACGGTGGGTGCTCTGAAGTGGACAGGGTAGTCTAGTGCTAGCAAAGTCCTGCACAGCCATTTTGATCTCTGCATGGACCCTTTGTTCTAGTCAGGTGTTTTAAGATGATGTTGTTCCCTTTTCCCTGTCTTTTTCATGTTTCCTGGAGGCTATAGAGAAAGGAGTTCTTAAGTCTGAATTTGTGAGGGTGCCTGTAGGTGCTCACTTGGAGTTAAATACAACATTGAGAGAGTCAGAGGTTTCCAAGCACATCAGGCATCTCCTAGCTGTGCTGTCTTCAGTACTTCCTGTCTCCCCTCCTCTACTGCCCTGTCCTGGTGTTGGCATCCCCAACTAATGCTCCTGTTTCTCTTCAAGGTACACTACAAGGTCTGCCCCAAGTTTCCCTTAACCTGTGATGGCTGTGGCAAGAAGAAGATCTCTCGGGAGAAGGTAAAGCATTCCCTTCCATTGGTGTGATTGATGGTTTATGTGCTGTTGCTAGGCTGGGCATGTTCTTGGGCTTATCCTCCAATATTCATTTGAGTTTTTTTGCTGCTGTTCATTTGTTTTGAGGTGGGGTCTTAGCAATAGCCCCGAGTGCCTAGAACCTGTTAGCCTTAAAGTCATGGAGATTTGCCTTAACAGTGTGTTTCACTGTGTCTGATGTTCCTCACCACATCACCCCCCACCAGAATTTCATGTAGCCCAGGCTGGCCTGGGATTTAAGGTAGAGCTAAGAATAATCTTAAACTCCGGATCCTCCTGCTTCCAGCTGCAGAGTGCTAGGATTATAGGTGCACACCCATGACCTCAGTTTACAGTGCTACTGTTGGGCAGGCTCCTTTTTGGGGGGGACGGTTGGAATTCAGGGCTTCAGAGCTTTCTCCCATTGAGCTGGGCTTGATGACAGAAATCTGCCTCTCACCACAAAGAAATAAGAGGGTTTACTTTTGAGTTGAGTATGAATGACCATGGCCCAAGGACATAGATTAGTTACCCCAAATAATGAGTTTTATGTGTGTGTGTGTCTGTCTGTCTGTCTGGGGCAACCCTTGGTAACCTCATCCTTCTTACCCTCCAGTTTCAGGACCATGTTAGAACCTGCAACAAGTGCCAGGTTCTCTGCAGATTCCACACCATCGGCTGTTCAGAGCTGGTAAGCTGCAGGTCTACTCTTAGGGACTAGGGACCTGGGTGGGTCTTTCCCTGATAAACAGTCTCCAGTCCTGACTCCTCCTAAGTTATTCTACCTCTCTGTTATCTCTCCTGGCTATCTCTTAACACCCCCTCTTCCTGCCCTCAGGTGTCCAAACTTGCCCTTTTGAGATCTAAGAACACCCAAGTGTATGCTCCTTGCACCTCCCGGGACACCTTAGAGCCTCGCCTTGGTCTTCTGTCTCCTTACTGTTCACCTCTTTCCATTTTTCCCATGAAAGGAAAGCACAGATTGCTCAGCTGCCTAGCTAAAGTCCCCGTGCCCAAAGGTTTGGCAGATCCTCCTCTTGTCTCATATTTTACACACATCCTAACAAAATCCTTGACTGTTGTCAAATCCTGTCTCTCTAACTGCTGTCTTGTCACCTCATAATATCGGGCCTGGAAACAGACTTTATGTATTAGCCTGTCTTGCCCCTTCATTTTTCACCCTTTCAGGCTGTTTCTTTGTTTGTTGTTCCTCTTTCTCTGTACAATGTGAGCCCCCATGTCCCTTCATGACATGTGAACACATGCTGGTCCACAGAGGGCCTATAGGATGTGAGCACTCAGGGTAAGGGGAGGCAAACTAGGATAAGTCATTTGGGACTGCGACTCTGCTCTCTTGTATTGAGTGCTGGGGATAGTTACAGCCTCCATTCCAAGGCAGTTGAGTTCCCTACAGAAAGTAGTTTAAAAGCTATAGGAAAATGAGCGGTTGTCACCTTGATCCTAGGATCTGTGTGTTTTCTGTTCCTGGGGAGCTCCAGTTAATCTCTGACATTGTAGGAACATTGATGGGAAGCCACTAGCCAAGTACCGCCTGCTTGCCTGCTGGGGAGGTGCAGGTGTGCTCATATCTCCTGTTGTCCATGGGGAGGTGCAGGTGTGTTCATGTCTCCTGTTGTCCATGGGGAGGTGCAGGTGTGCTCATGTCTCCTGTTGTCCATGAGGAGGTGCAGGTGTGCTCATGTCTCCTGTTGTCCATGGGGAGATGCACAGGTGTGTTCATGTCTCCTGGTGTTCATGTCTCCTGTTGTCCATGGGGAGGTGCAGGTGTGTTCATGTCTCCTGTAGTCCAGGGAGAGGTGCTTCCAACTGGGAACACAGATGTTATGCTTTTTTTTTTACTTACATTTTGAGTGTGTCTTTGTAAAATTAGTTTATTTTGTTTATGATTTTACACTTTTGGGTGTTTGTATATAGAAGCCATGGCAGCATGTACAATAAACCAGAAGACAGCTTTGAGAGTTGCTTCTGTCCTTTCAGCATATGGGTTCCAGGGACTAAACTCAACTATCAGCACATTCACATGCTAAGCTGTCTCGCCAGCCCTCGTTTTGTTTTATGTTGGTTTTGGTTTTTAATTGATAGATTCTTTGTAGCCCAGTCTGGCCTTATGCTCACAGAAATTCATCTGTCTGCCTTCTAAGTACTGGGATTAAAAGCATTTGTCATTTTACCTGTTTATCTTTCTTAATTAGTATACAGTCTAGGTATTATAGTAATTTTGAGATGTAATATCTTAAAATATTTTACACAAGTTTGAATGTGTTCAGGTGGTGGTGGCTCTTCTTTAATCCCAGCACTTGGGAGAGAGGCAGGCTGATTTCTTAGTTCAAGGTCAGCCTGATCTATGGAGTGAGTTCTAGGACACTCTGGGCTATACAGAGAAACTCTGTCTCAAAAAGCAAAGCAAACAAAAAAGCAAGTTTGAAAGTACTTAATTGTGTCTTAATTACTGTTACTATGTAAAGATACCATGACCAAGGGAACTTAGACAAGGCAGAAGTTATTTCGATTTCATAGTTTCAGAAGGTTAGAATCCGTGGCCATCCTGTGGGGAGCATGGCGGCAGACAGGCTGATGCTGGAGCCGTAGCTGAGAGCTCACATCCTGAGGGAGAGACCACATGTCCTTCAGACTGGTGTGGTCACGGCGCTACACTGTGCAGGCTGGGTCTGTACTAACCCCATGCCAAGAGCTGCCTGTCCTGTCCCACAGGTAGAGGCTGAGAACCTGCAGGATCACGAGCTGCAGCAGCTACGGGAACACCTGGCCCTACTGCTGAGCTCATTCCTGCAGTCCCAGGCCGCACAGGGAACCCAGAACCAAGTGGGGCCAGAGCTGCTACAGCGGTGCCAGATTTTGGAGCAGAAGATAGCCACCTTCGAGAACATTGTCTGCGTCTTGAACCGGGAGGTAGAGAGGGTAGCAGTGACTGCGGAGGCTTGTAGCCGGCAGCACCGTCTAGACCAGGACAAGATTGAGGCCCTAAGTAACAAGGTTTGTACTTGGCGGGATAGTAAGTCCTGGATCTTTGGAGCCTGGACATTGTCTACACAGCATGACTTGGGGTTTGGCCATCCGCTTTCTGATTTTTATACTCTGAGGCTCAGTCGGAGCATTGGATGGGCTAACAACTGAAAGCTTTTGGCCTAGGTGGTACTATCAGTCATGGCACTGTGGTGGGGCTGTGAAGCTCCCAGGTACATGTGCACCCAGAGCCTTCCATGTGAACTTGGCATGTGTTTCTAACACTGGGGACAGAAAAGACTCCAGAGTCTAGCAGTGGGGGAAGTGGGGTCTCAAGGCCACAGCATATGACAGTCAGAGTTAAGTCGTCCCTGATCTGCAGGTGCAGCAGCTGGAGAGGAGCATTGGCCTCAAGGACCTGGCCATGGCTGACCTGGAGCAGAAGGTCTCAGAGTTGGAGGTATCCACCTATGATGGGGTCTTCATCTGGAAGATCTCCGACTTCGCCAGAAAGCGTCAGGAAGCCATAGCTGGCCGGACACCTGCTATCTTCTCCCCAGGTGCCATTTGTGGTCTTCGAATTTGCTTCAGAGGCTCGATAGAATGGGTCCGTAGCTGGGGCGGGGCACGTGCTCAACCGGAACCAAGAGTGTGTCTCACTCCTACTGGGAGTTAGGCATGAGGAGCTACTGGGTGCCGGGTTAGATGTGCAGAGTATGCTCCTGGTCACCTGCAGATGAGCATGGTAGCTTTGGAGTGGATGATGGAAACACCTTTGCAGACAGGATCACAGCTTCAAGCTTGTGTGACTCCCACCAACGGGATTGAGCATTGGTATTTCCTGTAATCAGGAGTCCTGTGAGAACCCTCATGCTCCTTTATCTCTACCTACGGGGTCTCTTGAGCTCCTCTGAAAGGGACTGCTGGGTGCTAGGGGTGGGGTGTGTCACTGCTGCCTGCTGTGCATGTCTTACTGCACCACTGTGGCTCCCTTTCTGTGCGCTTGATCCCTTGTTAGTCTCTTCTTCCTGCTCAGCAGTTTACTTCTGAGTTTCTACTCCTCAGCTGCTTCTGCTGAGGCAGAGTTCCTGTGGCTTGGCCTCCATAGCTTTGTTGAGGACCCCAGCTACCAGGTTTTGCCACCATAGTCTTATTTTGTACCTTGTCACTTTGAGGTTATTGAGATTATTAGTTAGCTATTAGTTTAAAAGAGGCACGCAGCAGGATGCCTGACTGATTTGTAAGCTTAGTCTCTGGTACCCACATTAACGATGGTAGGAGAGACCAGAGCAGAGTGAGTTCCAGAACTACAGACACCCTGTCTCAGAAACCAGAACAAAGAATTGGGAGGAGAGAAGCGGCTCACAGAGCTGTCCTTTGGCTTCCACACACCCTGGCAGTGTCCTTCCCGTAGTGCTGCACGTGAGTGCACATGCTAATGGCCTCCTGACTAGTGAGACTGGAGGCAAGAGTCGGAGCTGCATGGCAAGAGTCCCTGGGTGGAGGGAGGGGGGTTGGGAGGAGAACCTTTTCTTGATACTTCCTAAAAGCTGAGTGATTGTTTATGCTTTCATCTCTCTGAGGGTGGGCTGCTGGGGAGGAGCTATGTCCTGCCCAGTCCTCACCGGCTCATCTCCACACCTCCAGCCTTCTACACAAGCAGATATGGCTACAAGATGTGTCTACGGGTCTACTTGAATGGTGACGGCACTGGGCGGGGAACTCATCTGTCTCTCTTCTTCGTGGTGATGAAAGGCCCCAACGATGCTCTCTTGCAGTGGCCTTTTAATCAGAAGGTATAAAAGGCAGCCCCGGGATTCTAGGGGGATCTGAGTACAGTTTCCAAGTGGCCAGGTTGTCCAAGATAGTGTATGTACCCATGCATATTGGGCTGTGGTTCTGCACTGACTTCTCAGTGCTGATTATGACACCTGATTGGCTTCATGACTGCGCACGTTTGAAAGTCTCCTCAGGAAATATTCATCAAGGGAAGGCCACAGCCAGAGCTCCCTCTGTCAGTATTCAAAACCAGGGACTTCCTTAATTAAGGAATTGAAACTCCAGAGAGCAGACTACACTGGGTATGGTCTCTTCCCTTCAGCACTCGGGGCCCAGCTCTTTCCTCAGAAGCCAGTACAAGAAGCAGAGCAGGTGCTGGGGACTAGCAGGCCCTGCGGCCCTGGCTGGCCTCTCGTTAGACCCTCGTTCTTGTGAAGTGCTTTGCTTCCCAGGCTGGCTTTAGGGTTTCAGCAAAAAAAAAAAAAAAAATCAGTAGTGGAGCATCCCAGAGAAACAGCACAGAGGAGCACTGTAGTCCTGTGCTTCAGCCTCGGTTCCCGGTACCAGCGTGGATGAGAAGCTGCATGAACTGGCCGGTGTGTCTAGGCACACTGCTGTTGGAGAGGCAGGATAGGATTCATGTGGGGTTTTGGATGACTCACGAGTACGTTGTTCCTCCCTGGACTGACTTCTCTCAGGTGACATTGATGTTGCTGGACCATAACAACCGGGAGCACGTGATCGATGCGTTCAGGCCTGATGTGACCTCGTCCTCCTTCCAGAGGCCTGTCAGTGACATGAACATTGCCAGTGGCTGCCCTCTCTTCTGCCCTGTGTCCAAGATGGAGGCCAAGAATTCCTATGTGCGGGATGATGCTATCTTCATCAAAGCTATTGTGGACCTAACGGGACTCTAGCCACCCCTGCTAAGAATATCAGCTCAGTGAGAAGCTGCCACCTTAGGCCAGCCAGGGCCCTGCCACACAAGGGTGGGCAGGCTTGGTGTGAATGCTGGGGAGGGCCTCAGCCTGTCACCATCACACAGAAAGGCAGGAAGGAGCCTCCAGTTGGTTGTCGACTGGTAAACTGAGTCGGAAGGTCCACTGAGCTCAGGGTTCTGGTGGAACCAGCTGGGGATCTCCTCAGCTTCCAATAGAAAAGCTCTTGCTGTGTTTTCTGTCGGGGGAAGGGAGAGGCCCCTTGGTGGGGTACTCAGAAAGGGCCTCTCAAGAGAGCCTCAGAAGCTGCACTGGGAGCGAGAGATTGGCCTTCCCCACCCTGGCCTTTGGGAAAGAGGTAGGGGCTGTTCAGGACAAGGCATGCACCTGCTGAGTGTAGCCCAGGAGAGGAGCTCTCTGAGACATAGGCACTCACTGGGGAAGGGCCTGCCTGGGCTACACAGCCCTGCCAGGTGGCCTTTATGAAGGAGAAGTGATTAAAGTATTCACATGTCTGTGCTGAGTGGTGTTCATCTGCCTCCTACTGTGTCTAGTGTAAGTAGTGACTGGTCATCACTAATACCTTATATCCTTCAAGCCCAGCTGTGAGTCTGCCTGGGTAGAGCTGAAGGGCTGACTTTGGCCTTGCCCATGTACAGGCTTTTGTCTCAGGGTCCTGACCTGGTTTGCTCTTTAGCTGAGCTTGAGGTGGAGACTCCATGGCCTGGACACTGGGCATGTTTACTAGAGTCAGAAGGAATATCCAGTCTTCCTCAGTTAAGTTTTCAAATCTCCACAATAGGAAATGCAGAGAGCAGCATGGTGTGAGCTGTGAGCATGCTGTGCCCAGCTGTGAGCATGCTGTCCCCAGCTGTGAGCATGCCCAGCTGTGAGCATGCCCAGCTGTGAGCATGCCCAGCTGTGAGCATGCCCAGCTGTGAGCATGCCCAGCTGTGAGCATGCTGTCCCCAGCTGTGAGCATGCCCAGCTGTGAGCATGCCCAGCTGTGAGCATGCCCAGCTGTGAGCATGCCCAGCTGTGAGCATGCCCAGCTGTGAGCATGCTGTCCCCAGCTGTGAGCATGCCCAGCTGTGAGCATGCCCAGCTGTGAGCATGCTGTCCCCAGCTGTGAGCATGCCCAGCTGTGAGCATGGGGAAGGATTCACTGCCCTCTAGAGCTCTTCATGTTCCCTATGGACTGTTGTGCTCCTGGTCCATCTGAATGATCATACTGGATGTACTGGCTTTAAAGGGTACAGAAACAGAACAGGTGCCATCATGGTGGTGAACTGACTTCACTCTGGCTGTGCCCTGTAACTTGTTGCTTTCTCTCCTCTGTCCTGTGAGTTCTTAAGCTGGAAGCTAGGCCTGCCTGTCACCTTGTGAACCCAGAAGAGCTGGATTGGTGATATGGTTGTCTCTTAGACATGTGCCTGCTTTGCAGAGGGGTGCATCTAGGGCCTTACAGCATGTGGGCAGGACCCAAGCATTTCACATAAGGTCTGGAGTAACTTGTACTTCTCTGAGGACTCTAGTGGACATTTTTACCAGGGTTATTGTTCTGGGATTTCTCCATAGAAAGTGCCCATTTTTGTCCATTTTTTCTACTTAGTTTCTTCCTGCTGTGTAAAAGTTTCTGATGTTTCTAACACTGGTCCTTGGTTGTGTTTAAACTTTTTTGATGTGGGAAAATTCAAAAATAGTTGGGCAGTGGTGGTACATGTCTTTATTCCCAGCACTCTGCAATGTGGAGGCAGGAGGATCTTTGAGTTCCAGGACAGCCAGAGCTATACAGAGAAACCCTGTCTTGGAAAACAAAACAAAAAGCACATGTTCCCGTGCCTGGGTAATTTGGTACTAGGGAATGGACTCCAGGCCTCCTGCAAGCTCTCTATCAACTCAGCCGTGTTTCCAGCCCCAAAGCGGTGGACAGTTACACTGAAGGTGTTTTCTTTTTCTTTAAAAGGACATGGAGGGGCTGAGGGCATAGTACAGTGGTCGAACACTCTTATCATGCTCAAGGCCCTGGGTTTCATTCCTACTGTGTGCATCCAGCACACAGAAGCTGGAACTGAAATGGCAAGAGGAGAAAGGCATTGACAGGGCTGGGCATGCTGACTAGGCAGAGGCAGCCACAGTGAGGTCCTTTCTCAAGAGCCCAGAACAGAACAGTTCATAGCGCAGTGGGGGGAGAGGAGCTGTGACAGACAGAATCTAAACCTAGCTGAGCTCAAGGAGGACTAGCACTAGGGCTGAGAATGGTGAGCTCTCTGCCTACTGACTCCCTGTGGTGGGAGCTTCTGAGCAATGCCTTGTAAGCCAGATTGCTGTCAAATGAGACAGACATTGAATTGTCCTCTTCCTTTAAGAAGCTACAGGGAAGAGAGGGATTCTGTCAAACCAGCTCTCTGGAGAGGGCTCATGAGCAGGTGTGTGCTTCCAAGGAGGAGACCAGCCACACATACACCTCACAAGCCCCCAGATTTTACAGAATCACCACCATTGCCTTCTTTTTTTAAATTTATAATTATATATAATATATAAGTATATGTATATTATATATTTATACATATATACATACATACACACACATTATATATATATATATATATATATATAATGAGTACACCGGAAGAGGGCATCAGATCCCATTGCAGATGGTTGTGAGCCACCATGTGGTTGTTGGGAATTGAACTCAGGACCTGTGGAAGAGCAGTCAGGGCTCTAACCACTGAGCCATCTCTCTAGCCCTTCACCATTGGCCTCTAACCATGCCACTGCTTCCTGCCAGCCCATGTGCGGTGTTTGGGATAACATTAGTAGAATCATGCCTTTTTAGCATGATGTCTTCAAGGCTCATCCACATTAGCGTACTAGAAATCTTTGTTTTGCAAGACAGGGTTTCTCTGTGTAGCCCTGGCTGTCCTGGATCTCACTCTCTAGACCAGGCTGGTCTTGAACTCAGATCTACCTGCCTCTGCCTCCTGATACTAAAGGTGTGAGCCACCACTGCCCAACTTGTGTTAGTATTTTTTTCTGTGTGTGGTGTGCACGTGTACACATGTAGGTACCCATGTTTAAATTCTGAAGCTGGCTTAGAGCCTGCCATCACAGCCCCTCTGCTTCCTGCGTTCTGGCATTGCAGGCCGAGCACCACACTTGTCTGACAAGTGCATGAACGGTGGGATCAGAACTCTGGTCTGCATGCTTGTGCAGCAAGGGCTTAAACCACTGGGCCATCTCTGCAGCCTGTTGGGAAATTTGGTACCTAGATGATGTTTTCTTGTGTACACAGAACATGTTTATTGGTTGATTTCAGTTAGACATTTGAGCTGTTTGCACTTCCTGACTGCTGTTAGATGCTTCTGGGGGGTTTGCTTCTGTGTTTGTGTGGACACATCTTCATTTCTTGCAAGTCTAGTGAAACTCCTAGGTTGTATGTTCAGCTCTTTAGAAACTGTCAAATCGCCTGTTATGCTGTTGTTTTTCTGTAGTCTCAGCACAGAACTAGAAGGATTGAAAGTTCAAGGCCAGCGTTGGCTACATTTAAGACCCTGCCTTAAACAAAGATGCAAACAAACTCCAGAAAAATGAAAAAAAAAGTGCCAACCTCCTCTTAAATGGTAATATTGTATAATCTGCCAAGGAATTGTTTTTTTACTTTTTTCTGTGGAAGGATCACTCCATGTAGCCCTGGCTGTCCTATAACTCACTACGTAGACCAGGTTGGCCTTGAACTCACAGAGATCCACCTGCCTCTGCCTCCTGAGCACCAGTGCACCCAGGTGTATGTGTGAGTGCATGCATGTATTCATATATGTATATGTACTGTGTGCATGCCTGGTGCCCAAGGAAGCCAGAAAAGCATCTCAGATCTCTGGAACGATGGTTACAAGTGATTGTGAACCACGCAGTGGTTGCTGGGAAATGAACCCGTGTCCTCTGAAAGATCAATACATGCTATTGTTAGCTTCTTTCTCCTCAACCTCTAAAACCTTTATTCTTTTGTGTGCATGTATGCACATCTGTGTGCAGGTACCTGGAGAAGCCAGAAGAGGGTATAGGGTTCTTGGAAAATGGAGTTAAAGGCTGTTGTGACCCATCTGATACAGGAGCTGGGACCAGATTCTGTCCTTTCAATGGCAGAAGTGCTTTTAATAGCTGAGCCATCTCTTCAGCCCCAAGGAAAACCATGTGTGCCCCCTTTGCCCTTTGTATTCATTCAATTTTAAATATTCAAAGTGGACACTTTACAACCTGTGCCTCTGGCCTGAAGCTGTAGATTAGAGCAGGATGGCTTCAGACTTGTGGAGACCTGAGTGCTGACTGCAAGCATGTGGTCCTTTTTCTTTTTAGTACGTATGAATCATCAGTCTTTTCTAGCACTTCAAGCCACAAGTCCTGTCACCTGGATGAAACACCACTACTTGGTCTGCCACCTTTGACAGACAGCTAAGAGTCAGTAGAGTCTTTACACGTCGTTACTAAAATCAGATTTTTTTCTTGAAGTGATGAAGAGTTTAAGCCGTGGGCAGTTGAGTGTAAGTTCCATGGTAAACACGATACAGATGAGTGTCTCTCAACCCAGCCCTGCTCGGCCACCTCTGTGAGGACCTTAGTCTGTCCTATTTTAGGGTCACTATTGCTGTGATGAAACACCACGACCAAAGCAACCTGCTCTGTGTTTTTTCAGCTTACACTTCCAAATCACTGTTCATAATCAAAGAAAGTCAGGACAAGAACTCAGTCAGGTCAGGAACCTGCAGGCAGGAGCTGATGCGGAGGCCACGAAGGGGTGTTGCCTACTGGTGACTTTAGTTTGTGTCACATTGACATAAAACTGTTGAGCACACTCGGGTTTTCATTTTAAAGGGCACTGTGTATCAGGATGACAGCACATGCCTTTAATCTTAGCCCGTGGGAGGCAGAGACACAGCTAGATTCTGTGAGTTCAAGTCTAGGCTTCTGTGCATAGCAGGTTCAGGCCAGCCAGGGCTATGTAACGAGACTCGAAAGAAAAATCTGTCCAGTGTGTTTCCTCCCCGGGCTTGTGTGATTGTCAGTTTGCTCACCTGTGGGAACTCACTCTGGTGGTTTTCAGGGTTTCTGTACGGTGACAGCTGTGTTTTGGGATTGTCATGAGGCAGGCTGCATTTCTCAAATGTTTACCTTAAGAGTGGAGCGCCAGGTCATGTGTTAAGTTCATATGGCATATTTTATTTTTTAGACATCTTCAAATGCCAGGATTATAGGTACAGCACCAGGTCTATGCAGTGCTGGGATATCTTTCTGTCTGTCTGTCTATATCTATCTGTCTATCTTATCGATCTATACATGTGTGTGTGTGTGTGTGTGTGTGTGACATGCTTTCCTTTTTTAAAAGATTTCTTTATTTATATGTGTACAATGTAGGTATATCAGATCCCATTACAGATGGTTATGAACTGCCATGTGGTTTCTGGGATTGAACTCAGGGCCTCTGGAAGAGCAGTCGGTGCTCTAACCACTGAGCCGTCTCTCCAGCCCCTTCTAAATACATTGTTTTGTTGCAGGGTCTTACTGTCAAGTCCATGTTGGTCTCATAGTCTTCCTGCTTTAGACTCCCTAGTGTGGGGATTAGAGCACCATGCCCCATAGAAAATGCGTCTCATCTCACTCTTGCTTATTGAGATAGGCCTCCTATGTTGCCCAGTCTGGTCCCACACTCAATGGCTCCTCTACCTCAGCCTCCAGAGTAGCGGGGGCTACAGGCTGTGCTGCTACCCCTGGTTTGGTGAATTTATTTTGCACCAGGCTTCCCCAGTGAAGCCGCTGCGAGCCTCCTTGCTGCCGCACAGCACTTGGGCACGTGTGTCCAGCACAGCCGCCGCCCAGCGCGTCCTCGTCTCATCCAGTGTGGTTCAGATTATCCTGTGTTTTACCTGTTTTTAAGTCGCATATTTTCTTAGGGTTGAGCTTGAGACTTTTGTTCTAGCTGTAGGTCTGGTTGGATGCATAACTTATTTGGAAATTTCTGTAGCTTTATCTTTTCATTTTGTGTCTGTCCTGTGGGGAAAGCGTTTAGTTTTGATGAGATGTTTAGCAATGCTGTGTGTCAGTTTTGTCTTCAGTGTCTTGTCTCAGATCCGTGTGTTGCACAAGTGTGTGTAACTCGAAGAGAGCCGTGCTTAGACATTCTTTGGCACCAATCACCATTTTGGCCAGTAAGCACTAGGGGCCACCTGTCTGTGCCCTGATGGTAGAATCACAAGCGCACACTACCACGCCCAGCTTGTTTTGTTTAGGGTTTCTTCTCTGTGTAGCCCTGGCTGTCCTAGCTCTGTAGACCAGGCTGGCCCCTGCCTCTGGAGTGGGTGCCACCACAGCCACCCGGGTCACTCCCAGCTTGGGGTGTGTGTGTGTAACTTCTGGAGATTGAGTTCAGGTCCTTAGGCTTGCCCTGTAAATGCTTTACCGTCAACACTACCTCCTCTCAAAAATTCTTTGCTAACATCAGATCACGACAGTTTTCTGTTGTGATCTGTAGTTCATTACAGTGTTTCTCATGTGACAGTGGGTCTGTTGTTCCTTATGTGTTTGCACAAGGTGTATGGTTTGGATTAATTCAACATTTCAGTGCCCTGCTTTAACTGAGATCCAAAACTGACTAAATGGAAAAATTTTCCAAAAATAAGCAACTCGTAAGTTCTAAATTGTGTAATTCAGAAGTTCTAAATTCTTAGTGGCTGGCGTGATGAAATCTCATCCTGGCGCTGGCTTCCCACCTGTGGCACCTGAGATGTGGGTCATTCCTTCCACATCTCCACTCCGCCTCCTGCACACCTGGCCACTTGCCCATCTCGGGGACCAGAGGCCGTGTGCAGAGAGGCCTCTACTATGACCTTGTTTTACCTGGTGAGCACAGCACTGCTGCCATTCAGTCCTGCCAGAGACCCTGCAGGTGTTGTGCCTTACTTGTCTGTGTGTTTATGTACTTGTTAGTGGGAGGGTTTTGTTTTTTTAATGTGTTTATAGGTCAAAGTGGAAACCAGAAGTTGGCGTTCTATATCTTTATTTTTTGGAGTGGGGAAGATAGCTGCTTGGGATTTATTTTCTGTTTTGTGCAAGTGATAGTTTTGGGATCAGGGCACCCCAGAACCCCGCACTGGTGGTTCTGCAGGTCAGGATGAAGCCTGATGTTGGCCTTTTGGGATTGGCTGGCTGGCTGGCTGTTTCCTCATGGTTGGAGGGGCCAGGCCACCAGTGACATGCTGCTGGAGGTTGGGGGTAGGGTGGGGTGGCGGAATTTGCCAGCTGATGAGAGGTCTCAAACATGGCGCCCAGGGATGGGAGAGTAGAACAGAGGCTGGTGACCAGGGTCATCCTCTGGATCATCCTCGGAAGCCTGAGGCTGGGCCAGGGGCCAGGCCCTTGGCACCTATAGTGGTCCTGGGTGGCCACAAGTGAGTTACTGGATATGAAGGCTGCCAGGGACCTAGGCTGAGAAGATACTTGTAGGGGAGGCAGCAGGAGACCACTTCTCGGCAAACAGGCATATAGATACCTTTAGTGGGTTGTTTTATTTTTTGAGACAGGGTCTCACTAAGTAACCTTGACTGGCCTAGAACTTGCTTTGTAGACCAGGCTGGCCTTGAACTCATAGAGATCCGATTGTACCTTCCTCCTGAGTGCTGGGATTAAAGGAGTGCAGCACTGTGCAGGACACAGACACCAACACCATGTTTTGTTTTGAGACTGGGTTTTTTTCTGTGACCCTGGCCATCCTGGAACTCACAGAATATGTTGAGCAGGTTGGCCTCAAGCTCAGAAATCTGCCTGCCTCTGTCTTTTGTGTGTTGGAATAAAAGGTGTGCAACACAAGCCAAGCTGGTGTGTGTGTGTGTGTGTCTGTGTGTCTGTGTGTCTGTGTGTCTGTGTTTTATAAAAACAGTGTCTCACTGTATAGCCCTAGCTGGTCACAGATGCCTTTACACTGTGTATTTGGTGTACTCGTGGAGGTGACTTTAGAACTGGATACAGATTGGAGCTAGGAGGGTTAGAACTGACCAGAAGATAGCCCTAGAAACATCGGAAATATGTTACTGCTGGTTCCTGGTATCCATGCAGCAGCTGAGCCATAGTGACCCCAGCCGGCTGTTGCAGTCAGTAGAGGACACTGGACATTACAGGGGCAAACCCCCTAACCATCGGGACAAAACCTACTGAAATCATGGGAATCTTTGGGCTGCCGGAACTGTAGGTAGGGCTGCCTGGTGCAACCCCTGCCTAGGAGAACTGCAGTCAACAGACCTGTGTGAGCTCCTGAGGCTGACACCCCCACCCCAGTAGAGCCGTCACTGCCAGGCAGGACTAAAGATTTTTGACTCACACAAATTCCTATCTAGAAACATGTCGCCAAAGAGACAGTATTTGGAGGTAATTGGATTATGAAAATAGAACCTTTGTGGGCTTGGGGAAGTGTGCCCTTCACCATGGGAGTTTGTCAGAAGAGAGCCTTTGATTGCCTAGGAAACAGCAAGTCTGTGCACCTGGTCTTGGACTTGCAGCCTTGGAAGTCCTTGGAATTGTAGGAAATGAGCTCATGTGTATGGGCCACTCAGACTGTGGTGTTTGTTTAAACAGTACAGTGGACTGAGACACAGGGCTGCATGGCCTTAAGTAAAAAGCTTGGGGTGTTGAGATTTCTCGGTGATCTAAGCTGTGTCTGGGTTGGATTCTCTGTGGGCGATGTAGAACGTCTGGCCTGGTAGGTAGGAAGCTGCACTCACCTGTCCCATGCAGGTAGTTCATTGTCAGAGGCTGAGTTCTACACCCCGCACTACCCTAAGAACCAAGCCCTTGGAATGGGGACCAGGGTCCTTAGAAAGTTGAGCAAATTTTTAAAAAGCCATCAAAGTAGCTCTAAATCCACTGTGGCCGATGCTTTGTAAAAGTGGAGCTTTTGACACAGATGCACATAGCAAACGTGACAGATCATAGGGACAGACACCTGTGAGGACAGAGCAGGAGCACTGCCACAAACCAAAATGGATTCAAGTCACCCGGAGCCAAGGAAGGCAAGGGCAACCCCCATGTGCTGACTCTGATGGGCTAAGGTAGTAATAGTTACGACCTGGGTTCCGGGGTGACCCAGCTATGCTGGCAGGCTTTATTTAGGGAGGCCCCAGGCTTGCTGCCAGGCCTCACACAGTTGGACCACAGTTCCTATTCAGTGCTTGTTTTGAGCCATGTGTGGAGGTTCACATCTACCATCCCACCTTTCAAGAGGATCTCCAGTTTGAGGCCAGCCTGGGTCACACAGTAATATACCCTGTTATGGAAAAAATTAAAAATTACTTTTTGTATGACGTTTGATATGGTTAGATTTTGTGTTTCACTGATCTCTTTTCCTACCTGTAATGGAATGGCTATTTGAACATTTTAGTATATTTCAGTTTATTATAATTTTAACTATCTCTACGTATAGCAGCTTTACTATTCTAAAGATTATAAAATTGCACTTTAGGGCCAGTGAGAAGGCTCATCAGGTGAAGGGGCTTGCTAAGCCCGGTGACCTAAGGCCAATCCTTAGAACCCACATGGGTTCTTAGAACCCACAGAAGGCGAGTTGCCTTCTGGCCCCCAAAGTGCTGCATCAGGTGCCCCCCAAAATGTAAGAAAAAATGTAAATGCACACCAAGTTTTCAGTGGTCTCTGCAGAATTACTTTGAGCTTTATTTAGGTCAGGTGTAGAACTCCCAGAGTTCTGTTACATCTGTACCTAAACTCCAACAGACTTGTGTTTTCTTCCACTTTGGCCATTTAGCCAGGTATTTGGAATGCTAATCACCTGGCTGCCCTGCCCTGCCTTTCCTGACTGAACCACAGTGGGGTTCATATGGCAAGAAGATACAGAAGGGAGAGCATCTCACCTTCCTGGGACTGTAGCTGCAAGACAGTGCGGGGTCTGCTGCCACCACCAGGGCACCAGAGGCACTGCACATGGGGCGCTTCGAAGCAGGCTCAGAACTGCTCTTTGGGCTGTTACTCAGGGAATCTAGTGTCAACACTGGCAGCTACAGGGCAGCTCCTGCCCTGCATGTCTCCGGGCTCTCAGCCATTGCACTGATCTCCTGGAGCCACATCTGTGAAGCTGTGACCCTAAGCACAGTCCGTCAGACCTCTGACTCCTCGCTGGGGGCTTTACACAGGGATGTGTTTAATGTGCCAAGTTAAACACTGACTCTGCTGCTGGAGGTGGGTGTAAGCATCTCTCCTCCTTTAAAGTTACACTTTTATTTTGTACATATGGGGGCACATACCCTATGGCTGGCATAAAGAGGGTCTTTCCTCCCAATGTGTGGGTCCTAAGGAGCAAAGTCAGATAGGCTTGGTGGCAGGTCCCTTATTGAGCCATCTTGTCTGCCCAGTTTAAAGTCCAACATCTAAAAGGCTGAACTTGCAGTTCGTACTGTTAGTTCCCAGAGTTGAATTTCAAATTCCTATATGCCCTGGTTTCATCTGGTTTTGTTGTATGATTCACTTTCTGTTCTACAGATATTTCTCTTCTCTTTTTACTTTAGTCAAAGCCTTTCTGGGGAAGTTGCTGGAACTTCTCAGAAGTATATTTGCACTCAAACTTGGTCTACTCTCTAGGGCAAGGACGGATTCTTACGGGCTCTGAATTCATAGTTTCATGTTCATCTTGTGAAGAATGGTCAGCACTGTTGCCTTTGGCCCTGGGGAGGGAACCATGCTAGGGAACCAGTGCTCCACAGAGCCCTGGCACACCAGTCCTCGCATTCCTCAGAGGGACCCTGTTGCTTCCCAGCAGAGGCTGCCTCCTGTCTTGCTGGCATTACTGTTCATACTGATGGATGCTTACTGCATCTTGCCCTCCAACATGAGCAGTGGGTTACGGGCCAGGCCTGGTTTCTCAGGTGCCATCTGTGCCTGGTGCCCTGTCCTAACCCCCTTGATGCAGCCAGATGCAGGGTGGGAGGCAATCCCTGCTCACTTGCGAGTTTGGGCCTGGAAGGACGCTCACCCTGTTCAATCAATCCCTAGATTACCTTTTCTGTGCTTGGTAGGAGGGCAGCTTTTAAACGAGACACCACTGTAACAGGCTGCTAACTCAGTCACACTTTGGTCACTCTGGAGGCTGGCTCTGCCAAAGTCCCAAATCTTCCCTACAGCCAGCAGCATACATGGAATCCCTAACTGCAGGTACATGGTGTAAACTCTCAGGGGAGTCTAGAGCTACCCCACTGCACCCTGGGGCCTCACACATTTTCAGAGGTTGTTATGGTGGCACTGAGAATTGAACTCAACACAAACCACAATCTCCAAACCTCTTACTTTTCCAAGCCAGGGTCTAACCAAATTGCCTAGATCAACCTTAAATTTGTTCTGTAGTCCAAGCAGACTTTTAACTCCCCATCCTCCTGCCTTAGCCCTCTGAGGGGCTAGAATTACAGACCTGAGGATGGAACCAACTATGCTAAAACCCAGCCTCTTGGGTACTGTCCAGGCTGGGCTGGCCCACCTCCTTGCACCCATAGCACCACAGCTATGCACAGGCGTCCCTGAAATCAACGGGATACACACCTGAACCAGTGGTCACGCTTCGGCCTCCTAGAGCACCTGAGGCAGACATCACCAGAACGACACTGACCAGCAAGGCCTGGGACCCCTCCCTACAAACAGACTGGATGACATGCTGTTGCCAACTGTTTATTCAGCCCAGACAGTTCATGAATGCAACATGCAGCACCCATGGCCACTGCAGGCTGCTCCGTCAGTAGCAAAACCTGAATTATCAGAAACCAGTGCCTGTGGCCTGCCGCCCAGGGTACACTCACGACATCCAAGGGTGTGGGTTTGGCTGAATATGAAAGGTATCCAGGCAGAGGCCAGCTTGGAGCTGTGTGAGCTGCCAACCCAAGGGAAGAGGGTAGATGAGGAACAGGGTGTCCAGTGTCCTGTGCACTCCAAGCTGGCCAAGAGGCTAATGTGGGGACTCTGGTGCTGCCAACAAGGGCTACCCTAGTGCTAAGCCTGACGGCTGAGTGCGCAGGTTGTGTGTGTGTTGGGGTCAGGCTGCCCCTCCTAAGGCATTACTGCTATGAGCTACTCTGCCCCAGTTCAGTAAAGAACCACAGGGTACCATTTTTCCCAGTAGGTTCCAATGGCTCAAATCACCAAAGCCTTCAGCGCCTATGGCTGGCAAACCAGGAGAAAAAGGGGCGTGGACGTCGGCGTGGAGCCTGCAGGACACGAACAATGCGTGGTGAACGCCAGGCTTTGATAGTGGTATCGTCGCTGGCTGTCAACAAGAGCTCCTGCTCCTGGGGGCTAAAGGCCACGGAGTTCACCACGTCCTCGTGCCGCAGCTTGGCTAGGCAGATGTTGTAGTGGCGATCCCAGATATAGCCATGCCGGTCTTCAGCCCCACTGTGGGATAGCATCTGGGTGAGCCCAAGCCCCCCTGATGGAGCCCATACCCAAGCCCTGGAGCCCACCCGAACCCACACCTGGCCACAAAATCCCTGCTGACATCCAAGAAGATGAAGAAGCACTCGTCATTGGGCGTGTAGGCACGGTGTGCTCGCAGAGCTCGTTTCACCTCCCGCATGGTCTTGAGATCAAACACCAGCAGGTCAATCTCCTCTGCAATGGGTGGTGGCTGCATGGGGTCAGCCACCACTGAGCCAGGGGGCCAGGCACGGCTATTCACATACAAGTACCTGAGCAAGGGTTACACGTTAGGTATAAACATGCAAGACACAGGGCCATCTGTGGTCCCCACCCAGCTCACCAGGCCCACCTGTTGTCAGGAGACAGGCCCATGCCAATGATGTGCCCATGCACATCAATGACATGGTCCAGGGAATCAAAGAAGGCATCG
This sequence comes from Micromys minutus, assembly GCF_963924665.1. Taxonomy (NCBI): domain Eukaryota; kingdom Metazoa; phylum Chordata; class Mammalia; order Rodentia; family Muridae; genus Micromys; species Micromys minutus. Next base: position 1,846,567 of record NC_137982.1, on the reverse strand, counting down.
GAGCCCCGGCCCTCGCCCAGCACAGGCCCTGCAGTTGTCATCTGGTGTGGCAGGATCTGCTTGATGCCTGCATGGAGACCAGGGTGAGGGGTCATCCGGAGCCTGCAAGGACGTCACCACCAGGGCACTCCCAATCCAAAAACTGCCCTAAGAGTCCACAAATACTGTCTACACTCAGACTCAAGCACAGTTGCACATCTGCTCACTTGCTGACTGATCCCTGCCTGGGTTTCACCACTCTTACACAAGATCAAGTGTGCCGAGGCCAGAAAGTGTCACAGTGTGTGAGCCAAGCCTTGCCTATGGACTTGCTGGTCAGGGGAGTAGCACAGTGGTTGTTGACCCTCCCGGGCCCTGCCCTGCCCTGCCCTGCCCTGCCCTGCCCTGCCCACCATTACCGATCTGATGCGGTGAGTACGTGAGGCAGCCAGTGGTGAAGATGAGGTACTTGTTCCTGGTGTCAGCATCACTACACTCTGGGGGCTTGGTGTGGCCCTGGGCCAGCAGCTCAGCCACCTTGGTCTCCAGTGCACAATCAGACAGTTGTCCATGTCTATCCAAGACGCTATCAAACACACGCCGTAAACCTTCCTTGACATGGCCAGAACCAGAGGTGTGCAAACCTGGCTCAGTGGCCTCTTCTTCAGTGTCCCCACCTAGGTCAAAGACTCGGCAGGGGAGTCCAGCCTGGTCACCAGCATCCAGCAGGAGGTCCGGGCTATCAAAGCGGCTGCAGTCAGCCACCATCACTGTGCGGATGGTACTGGCATTCAGGTTCTGGATCTTAAAGAGCCGCTTTACCACGTTGACATTCTCTGACTCCACGTCCTGTGTGGGACATAATCCAAGGTCCAGAGCAGGTGAGTGCTGGCCAGAGGGCCAGGCCTGGGGAGCAGCCTACCCTGAGCCCTGCATCTGCCCTTCCATGTCCAGCCCTGCCCACGCCTTCCTCTCTATATCCCTGCCCTACCCCACCTGACTGCCCAGCCTGTCCCTGTCCCGGTCTGAACCTGGAAGGCATTGTTGAGCCACAGCACTGAGCAGGAGGTGATATCTCCAATGCGGTGCAGGTTCCCCGAAATGAGGCTGGTTTCTGTGAGCCAGCAGCCAAACACATCATAGGGCTTGTTTCGCACACGGGACAGCAGGGCGAAGGAGTCTGGGGGGAAGGTCACAGCTGGGCAGGCTGCTGACACGGAACAATGGGACAGGCAGCCCAACCCAGTGCCCACACTCACCTAGGCTAATGACAGCTATCTCGCCTGAGGAGGAGTTATGTGGCCCCAGGAACACCCCTGAGGCCAGCAGTAGTGAGTCATCCTGGTTGAACTGGGAGAACTGGGTGTAACTCCAGTTGTACGGCCTCATGTCTGCACTGTGCAGCAGAGAGATGGTCAGGTCGTTGTTCCAGATCTGTACCAGAGAGGCTGCAGGGTAATTACCAGGCCAGTTCACCAGGGCAGCACACCAGGGCCTGACTCTCTCCACTGAGGGTGCTGGGTCCTCATGGGGCAAAAACCTTAGTCTAGGCCCTTACCACCCACTCTTACAACGTCATACCAATGCAGAAGGCTGACCATTAGAGCTACAGGTTCTAGCTGTTCTAGCTGTGGTCTTGTGTGGTCCAGGGCAGGCCTCCAGGCCCTACGTGGTCCTCTCTGCTTCTCTTCCCACTGAGCTCTGCTGCACGGGAGAGGCACCCTCACCTTCACAGTGCAGTCCTTGGAGCAGGAGGCAAACTGGTACCCCGAGTGGGAGAAGCTGAGGTGCAGGACCTGGTCGGTGTGCTCCTTCAGTGTCTGCACCTCCACACAGGGTACCATGTCATAGAGCCGCCGGAATTCCTCATACCAAGATGTGGCCGCTGTGGGCAATACAGTGTCACTCCTGCATACCAGGCTCCCTCACTCGTCAAGACCAAGAGCTGGCAGCATGGCTGCTGAATGTTCTGTAGGGACTCTGGGACTCACTAGTTAGGTCTCAACTACAGGGTGAATCTCTGCTCACAGAGACTCCCTCGCCCCCAACGTGGCCCGTGTGTGAAGTCCTTGGGCCATGAGCCTGTCCCGAGGCCAGCAGGGTGTATGTAGGTACTAACCTGGGTGGCGGGGCACATCTCGAGCCACCTGGTAGTAGCGGTAGAACTGCTCCCTCCATAAGAACTCATCCCGGGATACAGCCTGCCACTGGCGGCACACCAGCCCAGCAGCCAGCACATCTGCAGGGCTCAAGCTCAGGAAGATCTGGTAGACAAGGCTGTCGGGGAGCAGGGGCATGCCCTCCTCATCCATCGTGACATTCTGCCCAGACGGTCCTGAAACCCACCAGTGGCTGCTCTGAACCCAGGCCTCCTCACCCCCAACCTTAGGGAGAGACTGATGGTCTGGGGTTCCAGACATGGCAGTCCCAACCAGCCCCACCAACTGCCCGGCCGAGAATTCCATTGCACTGAGCATGTGCGGGGGGCGGGGGGATGTGTGTGTCTGTGTGTCCAAATAGTACTGCCCCACCACACTTAGACACAAACAGACCCAACACATCTGGAAGCACCCAGACAGTAACGCTGAACCACCTCACATTCTCCAGGGGCACCAAAGGACTTGCTAGACCAGATAGCAAGCACCTGAGGCCTGATACAACCTGCAAAATGGGAGGCGGCTCCATCTTTATAACTTCCAGGTGGGGGGCCTTCGACAACTTCCCTAAGGCTTAGGGCCCAAGGGGACCTGTGAGCACCAAGGCAGGCAAACAGGTCTGGGCTGCCCAAACTGGCAGGTCCAAGTTTTAGCACCCCCCCATCCTGTCTTTGACCTTGCTGCTACAGGACTTCGGGACAAGGCTGGCTTTCTTCTGAGAAGGGGTCCCTGCTGCCCTGTGGCTTCTGTGGTGTTCAAGAGGGTGGTAAGAGTGAGTGGGGTTTCTGAATGTCAGAGTAGATAGCAGGGACCACACCATGCCGCTTAGTTAGAGGGGGCAGCAGCTCCTCATTCTCCTACTGAACACCGCAGGTGGACTAGGACGATGTCAACCTACCAAGGCCATCACTGGCCAGATAAAGGCTGTACAGTGTAGACATTGCAGGAAAACAGATGTTAACAGTGAACAAAGACCATGAAGGTGGCAAAGGCCAGTTAAAGGAGGACAAGGCAGGGCCAGGCCCACGACCGGGACTAGGCCCGAGAAAATAAATGAAGGCCAGAACCGGGGACAAGGGACACCGAAGGTGGCAGAAGGCTGGTGACCGCAGGACTGGGAGTAATGGGACACAAGGTCGGTGACTGGGAACAGAACAGATGACACAAGTGAGCACGGCGGGGCCAAAGCCGGGACTCACCGCGGTGCCTCCGCCCGCTGCGCTGCGCCCGGCTTCCGCCGCCGCTCTAGTCCCCGCCTCCGCGTCTTTATAGCGGAGCCAGGCTCGACGCCGAGAGCCCCGAGGCATCGATGGCCCTCCTCTTGCGCCTGCGCCTCAGGCCCGGACTCTCGCCCCGCGTTTCTTCACGCGCTTGCGCGCGCTCTTACGCTCACACTGGTTCTCAGAACAGTCTCAATGGTACGCGATAGGGTGGCAGTAATGAGCCGGCTCAGCTGGGCGGGTTCGAGACTCTGCCCCTGCTCTCTCTGTTGCTGGGCTTTGAACAAGTGGTTTTATGAGCACGTTGTTGTTGTTGTTGTTGGGGTTAAAGCCAGTTATTGTGTGCAAAGGGTTGAGCACTGACCTCAAGTGGAAATAGGGGTTCAGGGGTGAACTCTTAACTCTGCACTAGGAACACAAAGCCAAGCTCCTGTCACAGCTAGGTTTTCGGATGAACCCTGGCTTGCGTTGGGGTTCAATAATCGGAAGACAGCTGTGGACTTCCTGGACTCTGCTTCCTGTGGCACTGGACAGTGGACTCTGACCTAGGACAGTGCAGCCCTCCACCTTCCTGTCTTGTCACCTACTGTCCGAGCAGGACCGCCATGCTGTCCCCTGGGGCTGTGTTGTTCTTCACCCTGATCTTGACAGCCAGTTCGCTGGGCCAAAGGACTCGAAAGCCTTATGGGTCTATGTCGCCCATCAGCACCATCCCTGCCCAGGCCGATTTCAATGCTCAGCAGGTAAAAGCTGGGAGTGGGGGCAGGTAAAGGAGCAGTAAGAACCTGCCTAGCTTAGCGGATTGGTCCAGAGTGCCCCATTCCCTCAGTCCTGAGTCCTCACAGTCAACTTCCAGTTTGCAGGGACATGGCTCTTAGTGGCTGTGGGCTCTGCATGCCGCTTTCTTCAGGAGCAGGGACACCGGGCTGAGGCCACCACGTTGCACACAGCTCCCCAGGGTGCAGCTATGGCTGTCAGCACCTTCCGAAAGCTGTGAGTCCCAGCGGGGCCTCTATCTTTACCTCAGCCCCTGAGCCCTCCTGACCCTAAACCTCATCTTTAGCTCTTCTGTGGCCTAGATGGCTATCCCATATGGCCCCTCCTGGGTTGCAGTTCCTCGAACCTGGGTGTCTCCTCATATCCCTTCTTCCCCTCCCCAGAGACGGGATATGTTGGGAGATTCGGCAACGCTTTGGAACCGCAGGGGTCCCTGGCCGCTTCCTGCTCCAAGGTGAGGAAAGAGTTTCAAGCAAAAGGGCTCAGGGCTGGAGGCAGGGGAGAGACTGATGTGCTGCTGTGGCTCTGCCTTAGCCCCACAGGCCCGTGGGCCGGTGAATGTGGTTGTTGCTGAGACTGACTACCAGAGCTTTGCCATCTTGTATCTGGAGCAGGCGAGGAAACTGTCTGTGAAACTATATGGTACGTTCCGGTCCTGCAATCACACATGACCTATGCTTTCCACACATGACCTGTGCTTTGCATCCTGGAAGTCCATCTTGATGGACCTGACCCCAGATGGACACACAGACCCTCCCCATTCCTTTCCTATCCCACCCTCGAGGAACAGCTGCATGGGCTGGTGTGGGCAGTAGATGAAGCCGGGACACACAGCTGCCTGGCTGTTTCCTGGGTACCCTGTTGAAACCACCGAAACTCCCTGTATCCCACAGCCCGCTCACTGCCTGTGAGTGATTCTGTCCTGAATGCGTTTGAGCAGAGAGTCAGGGCAGCCAACCTGACAGAAGACCAGATTGTTTTCTTTCCCAAGTATGGTGAGTGTCCCCAGCCCCCATCCTCCTGAATGACACCCAACCCTCTCTTACTACTGCCTGGGCCCCTAGGTTTCTGTGAGACCGCGGACCAATTCCACATCCTGAATGGTAAGTGGTCAGCAAGAAAGAGCAGTGGGGGAGCTGAGGTCTTTCCCACCCCTGCTAAGGTTTTTGTCTACTGCAGAGGTGCCAAGATGAGACCATCTAGTGGAGAAGCTGTGGACAATGGACGACCCTCAGAGAGTTCTGAGCATCCTGAATACACTTTTAGTCTTTCCTGTCTGTCCCCAGAAGCACCCCTTCATACAGCTCTGTTGCCCTGGAGCTTTTCAGTAAACATCAGACTTGGCCTTGGGTCTTTTCTGTCAACCTGGACAAGAGTTCCACCAGGATCACAAATACACACACACACACACACACACACACACACACACACACGTGCACGCTTGCGCACATACACATCCCTTGGCTGTTTGAGGATTCTGTCCTAGGGAGGTGGCACTAGAGACAGCCTTGTGCCCTTGCTCTCTCCAAGCCTGCTCTCTGCAGTGAAGGCAGTCTGTGGCACACACCTTCCCTTACTCTCCCACACTGGCCCTCTGCTCCTGCTTAGTGCCCATGGGAGATGGGACTCAGGGTCTTGCTAGGGTACTTTCTCTGGAGAGGGGCACAGCCTGCCAGTAACCCGTCTAAGCCCCTCCTCATCCTTGATCCTAGAGGCTAAAGAGCCATAGGCCAAGGGGCACTTGCTAGGGAGATACCAGGGTGGGTTTGAGGGAACGGTTGGAGCACATAGAGTGGAAAGCTATACCCCAGGAGCAGGCAGGCTACTTAATGAACCAGTTAGGGGTGAGTGTGGGGCTCCTGGCATATGGGTAGAACTCTTGATGTAGCTGGCCCCAGAATCCCCTAACCCAACTCTAGTCAAGGTTACCAGCTACGGGGAGCAGGAAGCAAGTTGTGTGTATCCCCATAAAGGGAGGAGTTGGGCCTTTTCCCCAGACAGAAGCAATGTTCTTCTAGACCTGGGCTGGTTTGCTCCTGGGCATCATCCTAGATGAAGCTGGCTCCTGTTTACATTGCTGCTGGCAGTAAGCACTTCTCAAATGCCCCAAGCCCTGAGGACACAAAATAGGCAACTCGTCACTCTCCAGGGGAGTGTGAAGTTCAGTCTCAGCCCCCTATTGATGGCAGGAAGGCTGAGGTGGACTAACTCCTCTGCTCCCCAGTCCGCCATATTCTCCCCTCTACCCCAGGTGAGCTGTATCATTAGTGGAAGTGCTGTGTGATCCTGGAGCGAAGTCAGGAGCAGCCCTGATTGCAGACGCACGTTTAGGAACGAGAGCTACAGAGACACAGATGGATAGCTGCCCTCGGGGCCACAGGGTCCCAGGGGAGGCTCTGATCACCCAGGGTCTCTGAGCTTTGTGCCCACCCAGGACTTTGGGAGGGCAGGAAAATAGACTGGAGAGAAAGTGAGCCACCAGGAGCCTTAGAAGGAACTTTAGGAGGCTGCCCTTTCCACAGAAATAGAGTGCACTAGAACAGTGTGGTCTCCTGGGGCCTGGCCTTGGGCTCACTGCCCTAGCTCCAGGGATACCTTTCCCTTTTTTTCTTGTGTTCTCTAACAGAAAGTGATGGTCTTGCTCTGGTAGGGGTTGGGCTCCCGTGGCCAAGGCTTCGCCCTCTGCCTTGTTGCCTTATGGGTCTGAATGGAGCAAGCATGAACCATGCCATTATAATTCCATGCTCTTTATAATTAATTCCATATAATTCCATGCTCTTTTGACACAGCTCTGGAATTGACACCCATTTTACTCTCTTAAAAAATGTCCTAAAAGCTTCAGTTAAATTTGAAAATATCAGGTATTTTAGTGATATCTATATCACACACATGCGAGTCGGGGGCAGAGGGCAATATGCAGGCATTGGCTCTCTCCTAAAGAGGAAGGGGCTGAGGAGGACAAAGACAACAGTGGGCAGGTAGGAAGAAGGAGGAGCACAAGGGGTGGTCCTAGACAGGACATAGGAGCTGGAAGGAGGGAAGAAGGACCTGCTTCCAGGGTGGCTGTTGCGGAGTAGGTTGTCTGAACTTTGTGTGGGGATCTCTGTCATCATGTGTGATCCCCCTCCTGGTCAGCTTCAGGACACTTCACAGGACTCCAGATCTCTTTCTATCCCAAAATGGCTGGACTGTTCAGTTGCCTTAAATCCAGGTAGAACCCTGGGCACTGGTCGGAGACTCCACCAATCACATTAAAGTGTGAGGTGCTGCCCCGCCTCCAGTTCCCGGACAGGCTGGATGGAGTACAGTAACTACATCAGCTTCCAAGACCTGGGAAAGAGCTCAGCCAGGACACTGCTTAGGACACTGGGTCACCATGGGGCTTAGCTCCTGAGGCCAAGTTCCCTTTGTGAAGTTTCAACAGGCCTGGGAAAGCCCGGTCCATCAAGGGCCCGTTTGGACCAGACCTGCAAGGCCAGGTCTGTCCTGCTCTCCAAGTCTTCTAAGTGCCCTGCCCTGCAGAAAAGACAGCCCGGAGAACTTCCTGAGATGGCGCTGAACCTCCTTCAGGAAGTTCAGACAGGAACCACCTACACTAAGTTTGCATAACTTTTCTCTGGAATCAACAACCTGTGACCAGAAAGAGCATAGCACCGATCGCTCACAGCCTCTGATGTTGGGCTTCTACCAGAATCATCTCCTATAGCACCTTGAAAGTAACTATAGGACCCCACTCGCTGAAGGCCACGCCCATAGGGCTCCACCCCCACTGGACCATTCCATGGGGCCCTACTCCTATAGGGTCCTGTTCTTAAAGAATGAGACTTACAAGGTCCCGCTCCCACTGCCCCTGCTCTCTAAGACTCCTACATTGTCGATACCTCAGTCCCACCCCTCCCCATCTGCAAGGGAGGCTTCTTTGAAATCCCCCCAGTACGTCTTACCTGGCCCTGGTGTTCTTGAGGCTCCTCCCTCTCTGACCAGCGCTGTATTCTGATAGTGGACAGACAGTGCTTAAGCCCACACTGGTTTTAGCACATGGGATGGGGGGGTGTGGCGCATGGAACGGCCTGGGGGCTAGCAGGCCAGATCCGTGGATAGAAACAGCTAAGATCCCCACTTAGAACAGATTGTTCTTTGGCATGAAGGCTAGACAGGGTGGATGTGGGCAGTTTTCTGACCCACCTGTAGGCACACTTAGAACAGGTGTTGGGAGTCACAAGATGGCCCCAGCTAGACCTAGTAGGCTTTGTCTTCCTTGGCTGGGACTCAAGAGACCCTGGCAAGTGTTTAGGGTCTAAAGAGGGTCAGCCCTGCCCTGTTTTCACACCCACGCGTCTGCCATGCCCCTCAGGGCACTGGCCACATAGGCTGTGAAGAAACAGGTTTCTGAACAAGCTTCACCAGCAGACACTCCGGTCAGGCTTTGTCCCTCTGGAACCTGGGGGCTGTTGGGATGGGCCCTTGGTGGGCTCTGTGGCTGATACTCAGCCTGCCCCAAATCCAGGAGGGTCAGACCTCAGCCATGCCTCAAGGCTTTTCCCAGATGACAAGCTTCCAAAGCGACAAGGTATAGGGTTTTCAAAGGAGAAGAAGCAGGTTGCAGCTGGCTAATTTCCCAGCTTATGGAGGGAGGGGACATGCAGGCCTGTGGACACTCACTGGTCAGGGAGGCCAGGTTAGAACCTGAACCAAGAGTGAGCCCATGACCTCCAGCAGAAAAGGGCCTGGAGCCCCCGTAACTTTCTGTATTTGCACGAATCGCTTCCTCCTTGAAAGGAGTGGAGCAGAGGCTTGGGAACAGCACCTCCCCAAGCAAGGCCACGCTCTGCCTGGCAGGCCTACCAGTGAAATGCAGACCTGGCCTGCAGTCGCCTCCTGAGGAGGGTCCTAGCCGGCTGTGGGCTGCCCAGGGTAGGGTGGGCAGGGGCTGCCTGTGCCCATCACCAGCCATGCAGTTTCAGGGGGAGTGGTTTGTCCTTGGTCTGGCGGACAGTACCCACAAGAGAGAGCATCAGGTCCTGCTGAGTTTCTTCACTGCATTGTTTGAGCTGAAAGGCAACAGTGAGTTTCATGTGATCAACTCCATAGCTCGGTGAGTAGGTGTCTGTGGTGCCAGCAGTCAAGGACTCGAGCTGTGTTCTGGGAGCCTTGCATGGCCGAGCCACACTGTGGGTTGAAGGAACCACATCTGGAGGCTACATCGAGCACAGTCTGCTTAATGGCCATTGTTGCTAAAGCCCAACCCAGCTGATGGGCCGAAGACAAGAGGGAGGCCAGGGGGACTCCCCAGATGGGTTTTTAGATTCTTGTGTGGTCAGGGTCCTTTCTCAGTCTCTGTCTCGGTTCCGCCTGTCCTACCTTTATCTCTTGGGCCGGTCTTTCTTCTCTTGGCCTTAACAGTGGCACACAGCTCCAATTTGAAGTCCATTCTTGGCTCTTTCTGGAGTTTATTGGCATGGGTGCCAGAGGGGGCTAGCCACTGATACCCAGAAACACTTTCTTTTTAACATGGCAAGTCCCTGTAGATTTGAGGACCTGTGCTGGGTTGAGCAGGAGTCACTCTTGTAGCACTGGGCCAGACCTCTAGGAAGGGCACGGAGCAGCTGAAAGGACCCCAGAACTGAGGCCTGGGGAGCAGGAGAGGGCTCCAGTCTTTCCATTCTTCTGGGATGCAGACCCCTCCACATGAATGGCTGGGTTTTTTTTTTTTTTGGTGGTGGTCTACCAGGATGGGCCTGGCTGGCTTTCTTAGCCCTCTGCCCCACCTCTGTTCCTGCTCCTGCCTATCCTTCCCACAGTGGCAAGCGTTGCAGCACTTGGTCCTATACCCTGATCCCAACAACCAAGCCTGGGCAATTCACCAGGGACAACAGAGGTAAGAACGACAGGGGTGGGAGGGACACAGCTGCCTTGGGAACCTGACATGTGTATCTTCCAGGGTCAGGGCCTTGGGCAGACAAAGAAAACGTACAGGTCATAGAGACAAACTACGTCAATTTCGCCCTGGTGCTATCCCTCAGACAGACAAGCAGCCAGAACATCACAAGGGTCAGCCTTCTGGGTGAGCCCTTGCTTCCCTGGGCCCTGTGCATAACCCTCATCAGGGGGTGCTTCCTGGGTTTGGGGCAGCTTGGTGGCAAATACCTCACCATGTACTGAGAGCCATGTTATCCTCTGGCCACAGGTAGAAACTGGAAAATTCCTCATAATATAATAGACAGGTTCATCTGCCTGACCAGGACCCAAAACCTCACAAAGAATAACTTCCTCTTTCCCGATTTGACTGGTAATGGGTTTGCACGTGGTGGGTGATGGGGTCTGGAGGCCCTGGACAATGGTGGTACCTCCCTCAGCCTTCACAAGTCCCATAGCCACTCCCCAGGCAGGCACTGCAGATCCCTAGGGGACATGTGTGGGACCTTACAGCGTCAGACAGTCTGAACCAAGTGCTTATTCACAGAGTTTAGCCTGAACTAGAAGGGAGATGCTTGTGGTTTATGGTTCTTTCTGAGTCCTAGGCCATTTTGGTCCAATCCTGTGTCCCTGTCACAGCTGCCCCTCCCCACACAAATTCTCCTGTTCTGGGACTATCCTCTATACTTTGGTTCCCTGTTTGTAGGACACTGGAGGTGATCCTCCGAAGTTCTTGAATATGGACAACATATTCCTAGTAGGAAAGTCTCAGAGAGCCTAAGGCCAAGGGGCTTCAGGGCTGAGCCCTGTCTTCAACCTCATGCCTCTGATGGCTGAAATCAGACCTCTTCCCAATCTCCACCCAGTCCAGGGCCATTTCCCATCATACCATCTCTGGCACATACCTGTCCAGCCACATTTGAATACCCAAGCATGTACCCACAAGCACCCACACAGGCATATGCTTGCACACGCCTGCTCACACATGTGCCGTCGCCTCACACCCTTGTCATTTGTAGATGGGGTCTTGCTGCATAACCCAGGCTAGTCTGGGATTCATGATTCTCTTGCTTTAGTCTCCTGGGTGCTGGTATTTTTGGCCTGTGCCACCACACCTGGGTCACATTCACATGTGGCACATGCGTGTTTGCACTGACCTTAATACTCATGGTACCGTACCACCATGATCTGCCATAAGTCTAGGATCCTGTGGGGAAAGGCAGCGGTATTCAGGAGCTTCTGGAGTAGTCTAGACTAGTGACAGAGTGTGCTCTATGGGGCTTGTCCCCTCCCTGGAGCCACTTCTGCTCTTGTCTCCCTGCCCAACTTCCAGTCAGCCTGCCTGTTGTTCCTCCCAAGTCACTCCCCTGATCCTCTTCCTTAGCCACCATCCCAATACTGTCTGTCCCCTCCCCATTAGACTGGGTACCGGATCTAAAAGTCTGCTGAAGAAGGAAATGGTTCCTGCCAGTTGAACTCACCCTGCCTCTGCTCTCAACACAAATAAATACACTGCCTACTCCAGAATGACTACTGTGATCATGGGGTGGGTGAGAGACAGGAGTGTGAGCCTCTAACCCTGCAGGGCCATGATGCTCATCCTTGGAGCAACCCCAAACTGGCTTTTCAACCCATACAAGGCTCCACTCCTTTCCTGTGTGAGGTCATGAGTTACCCTGTACCGAAGAACTCTGGGGCAGACAAGATAAACTGTGGTAGGCCCAGGCATCCCCTTGCAGCATTGGGTCCTGTGTGGCAGACAGGACCACTCAGAGCCCCAGAGCAGGCAAAAGAAGCCCTGATGATTGTACCCCAGGCTGGAAAAGGGAAAAGGCACACATTCCTTCTGTGTAATGTGGAAATACCATTTATAGGCCTGGCCCTCATTCTAGGGAAGCCATTCAGAAACAGAGAAGCACAGAAGGGCCAAAGCAGTCAGTTAGGAACCTAAGCATCCCAGCTCCAAATGCATAATGTTCACATACCCGGTCCACAACAGCAGGCCACTGATTGGCCTTGCCCATGCCTAAGCCCATCTCAGTCGCAATAAACAGGCAGAGTAGGTCATGGGCCAAAGCCATCTGTAGAGATGATTCCATAGTTGTTGTTGGCCTTGGTAGAACTCAAACAGCAGACATAGACCACCAGACTTAACCTTTACCCTCCTATGAATACTCTACTGCTTGGGAGGGCAGCATAGGGATTGTGGGAGTGAGTGTTTACAATCCCTCTCATGGTACCTTCCCCATCCCCTGGGCAGTGGCATATGGCCTTGTGCCCACTTACTATTGAGCAAGTTGTAGAGAAACCAAGCACATTCTGGACCATGGCTAGGCCATGGTAGGTACAGACCTGAGGACTTTCCTAATGACACCAATAAGACCAATTTCTATTCTAGTCTCAAGGGATACAGTAAGCAGAGCCTTGGTACACAGTTTAGCATTCTCTTGATATCTGACCCCCAAATCAAACTCTACAAGGGAAGCCTGGTCTCTTTTACCCTTATTGTGTCCCAGATGTATCCAAGATGGCACCTCTCATGGAGAAAGTAACAGGCACCTGATTCACTATATGACCGAACTGATGATTGGCTGGCTGTACGATGCATGAATGGGTGGATGGATGGATGGTGGATGGCTGGTGCATGGGTGGCTGATGCATGGGTGGATGGCTGATGCATGGGTGGATGGCTGATGCATGGGTGGATGGTGGATGGATAGACAGATGGGTGAATGGATGAACTGGGTGTGGAGAGGTTGCAAGGGTGAAGGGCAGGCATGAGGGGACAAGGAGATGGGTAGGACTGGGGTGCATATGTTAAACTCACAAAGAATCAATAAAAAGATTCCTTGATGAGGCACACTGTCCCAAGTGCTGCCACCAGTAAGAAGTGGGGCCAGCTCTCCAGCGTGCTCCAGCCAATGAGGGGTGAGGTAGTTCTGCTCATCCCTGGGACACTGACATATTTCCTGGTAGCTGCCCAGAACAGGGACATTGCCATGTTCTCTGATGAACTACGGACATCAACACTGATTCCCGTCGAGGTACAGCTACAGACATGGCCCTTGGTGGCAGCCCAGGCTCCAGGGGTGGGGCAGACACTCACAACAGGCTGCTCCTCTCTCTTCAGAGTGCTCACTCTGCTCCCTTCTCTCTCTCCTATCTGTCCTCCACATAAATCACATTTTGGTGGCTCCTGCTGCAGGCTGGGCATGCGACCGGGTGGGCCCTGTGTGATACCATGCATCATCATGTGGTGGCAAGCAGGTCCATGCTCTAGCAGGCAGGAATGTGGGCAGTAGGGCAGTCTGCAGATCTGTCTCCCTCCTTCCCTGTTGCCCAGCTTTCTGGTAGGCAGGATTCTGTATGTCTATGCCCTGCCTGTGCACATCTGCAGGCGTCTTTTCCCCCAGGACTGTGTGGCACAGCAGAGCAAAGGTCTGTCTTTCTCCTCCAATGCTGCACTGCCTAGAATTGATTTGATTTGATCTGATTAGTATGTGTCCTATAAGACAGCTGTGGCCAACAAAACAGGCATCAGGCCAGGATGGACAAAGACTGCCACCCTCTCTAACCCTGACTGAGAGAAGAGCAGCACCAACAAGATGTCTCTGCCCACCTCTGCCCATCGCCCGGGGACTTACCCTCCCATTCTATGAACCAAACCTTCCCTGTAGAGAAGGGAGTTTGACCACCTGTGTAACCATGCCAAAGGGTTGTAACCCATCCATGATCACCAGAGCCTGACCTAGCTAGGTGCTGAGTCCAGACCTAAGAACAGCATGGTGTCTGCACTCATCCTAGAGCTGTATCCTGGGAGCACATGGCCATTGATCTCCTGGGCGACCCCTGTCTCCTGACACAGATAATCCCCCTTTGAAGCTGAGAGGAGGCTGTTCTTTCCGCAGCAGGAGCTAGAGCACCAGGACATTCTCCAACACTAACAAAAGACTCAACACCATCATAATACCATTTATATTGTGGTCTTCACACGTCCTTTGATAGGAACCATGGAGGAGAAGATGCCATGGTTCCTATTAAAAAGGATAGACTTCAGTCCAGAGATAGGGAAAGGGTCACTTACAAGACTATGCCACCACCTCAGAAATATATTTTTTAAAGCAAACTTTAAAATCCACGAGGCAGACCCCCTAGGAATTTGTCTTCCCTTAGCAGCAGCAGCCCATTCCAGTCCTTCCTGGAATGTTTGCTTTGAAAACAAGAATCCTCTGTGTAAACTGTCTTTGAAGAACGAGGCTCTCCCATAAGAAGGTGGACTAGCCCTTGGCCATAGACTGGGCAAAGAGCAGCAGATGAAGCCCTGGCGAGGCCAGAGGGAGAAGAGTTCAGACACAATGAAGACAGGAGTCTGGAAGCACAGGGGGGAATCAGCACATCTCTGAGAAAATACTCTGGTGTGCTAAATGGGGGAGACAGAGAGAGAAGGGTGGTCACAACAGGCTGTCACTGAGGGCACCACCACCCCAGAGCCAAGATGTGTGTGTGTGTTACATGTGCCTGAAACACACATTTGAGAAGCTACAGACCTTTAACTCCAGAAAGAGGCACCGACTCCCTCACGCAGTTGGACGTTCCTGCTTTGCCCTGTGCCTTCATCTGATGCCACACCAGTGTGTAGAAGGCAGTGTATAGACTCAGCAGCCGGCACACGGACATCATAGGAACTTCACAGCTTCCAGTCTTTGTAGAATTCATTTTACATCCTTTCCCTCCCGATCTCAGTTCTCTTCAAACTGTGAAGCAGTGAGGAGCAGCAGACCAGCCTCTGAGCTAGCGCCATGTGCTCTCTTCCCCGGGGTTTGGGGGGACTCTGCTTGGGGGCGTGTCTCAGCTGTTCTCTGCTTGTCTTCCTTTTAGTGATGCTGAGACTGGATCCCAGGAACTCATGGTCTTACATGTGTTAGGCATGTGCTAGGCATGTGCTAGGCATGTGCTCCATACTAAACTTCCTCTTTGCTTTCATAAGGTTATAATTTCCAGAAGACCTTCCCTTTGGTGACATTAAATTTGGGTGTTTGGCATCCTGTAATCTTCACCAGTTCAAAAGGTACCCCAGGAACCCCAGCTACACAGTGAGCATCTTCTATTCTAGTTGAAAGCCAGCTGGCCAGACAGGAAACCAACTTTTGTGAGTTGGTGATTAGGTCAGGGCTTCCCGCACCAGCTGGTTCTCCAACTCTTGGGACCCAGCAGTGGGGAAACAGCATTTGACCAAACTCTTGCTCTTCAAACAGAGTGGCCAGGCTCTCCGTCTCTGCCAGGGAGCTGCCCAACACGTCTTCCTGGGAAGCCTCTGCCATGGTAAGAACCACAGCACTTGTTCATGTAGTGCAGGAGCCGTGCTGTACCAGAGGGCAGTCGGTGGCCAGGGTGCAGAGGTGGGCGTAGGGGTTGGAGGTAAATACACATGGGTCTCTAAGGGGTGAGGTTGGAAACTTCATAGTCTCATCTGGGATCCTCAACTAGATATGGGGTGGGGATGGGGCTTCGGCATTGCTCCCCAAATGAGGTTGGTTCCCTTCTGGATTCTTCCCAGAAAAGGAACCTTTGTATCTAAAGCCTGTATCGCATATAGCTGCCTAGCTCTGCCCAAACAACAAACCCAGCGCTTGCTTTGACAGGTGGCCACAGAAGTCTCTTTATTTTGGCCTACAAACAACCCTTCCCATCACCACCAGGGCTTGCTGGGCCTGGACCAGCCTGCTGGGCCCTAGAGCTGAGCCTGCAGTTTGCTGGAAGTGAAATGGGGTCAGCTGGACAAGGACCAGCCTGTGAGCATCCCCTCCCATCGACACCTGCGCCCGCTAGGCCCTAGAGCCGAGCCTGCAGTTTGCTGGAGGTGGAAGTTTGCAGCTGGACAGACTGGGTGTGTGAAAGACCTGACCCAGCACCACAGAGCAGCCCTCCCTCAACACCCTCCGTTCTGGGTCCTAAGACCCTCCAGTTCCTTTTTTTTATTATTATTTATTTTATTTATTTACATCCCAAATGCTGCCCCCAGCTCACAGTCACCCAGGCCCTCCAGGTCTTAGTACTATCATTTATCTCCCAAGGGAAACTGCTTTCCCTAATGCTACCCTGGTCCTGCCCTCCTCCATTTCTTTCAGAGTCAGTCCCATGTGCCCCACAGCACAAAGTTCCCCGAGGACACCCACAGGATCAGGACGTGTCCTGCTGGAATGATCCAGGGGTCCCTCTGGTCTTCATGGTCCACAGGAAGAATAAGGAGATGTAACCACACCACTTCTCAGGCCTCTGTTATCTGAGACACTCCCACCGTACTTAAAGTGGGTGATATGGGGGTCTAATCCTAGCCCTTCATTTCTGGAGGGGGAGCCAGAGGAGGAAGTGAAGAGGTCCCTAACTTCAACCAATGACAGGTTTCCATCAGGTTTGGTAGGAACCTTTCATTCCTCAGTGGGAGTCAGACAGGTAACCAGCACGGGAGCCAGGAGCCAAAAGTTCAGTTACAGGCTAGGGCAGAGAAGCAGAGGAGGGAGCTCAGGTTGAGGCTTGGAAGGACATGGGGGTAGACAAGCCGAAGCAGGTTGGGGAGGAGGGTTGGAAGGGAGGAAGATGAGCTCCTTGAGCAATGAGCTACCCTCTGAGTGGGAAGTGAGACATGCAACATCAGCCGCAGCCCTCACACCTCTCTGGAAGAAAATCAAGTCCCTAGCTTGGGGTTTCTCCTTGGCCCTTGGGTCCATCCTCAGCTCTGGGGTTGGGGCTACAGCCTACACTGTCATTATCCAGGTTGGTAAGTGCAGAGCGTCAGGTCCTGGTCCCCTGGCATGCCCAGTCATTAAGAACTGTTAGTCAGGGAAGACTCCGCAGCTCTACCCCAACCCTGCTCACTGCTGTGTTCTGGAGGCTTGAGGTTAAGGCTGAGTCTGACCTACTTGGTCACAGAATCAGAGCCTCGCTTCGGGAAACCAGAGGCTCAGGCCTGGTGTCTGTCTACCCATGGTTTGTCACCACCATGGCCACTACTCAGCTGGTCAGGGGCACTGCCCACTGCCTGACAGTTATTCCCAGTTGGGACAGACAATTGGGCTAAGAACTGGGCAGTAGGGTGAGAAGGAGGCCAGCTTCTTGGCTCAGATGGAGGATGCAGCGGCGGTAGGGCCTAGGGTTGCCTGGAGAGTCAGCAGGAGCCTGTGGGATCCTGTAGGTGAGACAGTGGCCATGCCTGGCTCCCGCTCTCACAGCCTTTGCAGTACATCGAGCTCCATAGAGACAGCGCCGGGGCAAGCGAGAGCCGGACAGGCACTGGGCGACTCTGTGCCTCGCGGAGGAAAATCAACTAACCATGGGCAAAGGAGATCCTAAGAAGACGAGAGGCAAGATGTCCTCATATGCATTCTCTGTGCAAACCTGCCGGGAGGAGGACAAGAAGCACCCGGATGCTTCTGTCACCTTCTCAGAGTTCTCCAAGAAGTGCTTTAGAAGACCATGTCTGCTAAAGGAAAGGGGACATTTGAAGATATGGCAAAGGCTCGTTATGAAAGAAAAATGAAAACCTACATCCCCCCCAAAGGGGAGACCAAAAAGAAGTTCAAGGACCCCAATGCTCCCAAGAGGCCTCCTTTGGCCTTCTTCTTGTTCTGTTCTGAGTACCGCCCAAAAATCAAAGGCGAGCATCCTGGCTTATCCGTTGGTGATGTCACAAAGAAACCAGGAGAGATGTGGAACAACGCTGCGGTGGATGACAAGCAGCCCTATGAGAAGAAGGCCGCCATGCTGAAGGAGAAGAACGAGAAGGATATTGCTGCCTACAGAGCTAAAGGAAAACCTGATGCAGCGAAAAGGGGGTGGTCAAGGCTGAAAAGAGCAAGAAAAAGAAGGATGAGGAAGATGAGGAGGAGGATGAAGAAGATGAGGAAGAGGATGAAGAAGATGGTGATGAATAAATTGGTTCTAGCGCAGTATTTTTCTTGTCTATAAAACATTTAACCCCCTGTGTACAACTCACTCCTTTTAAAGAAAAACATTGAAATGTATGGCTGTGTAAGATTTGTTTCTAAACTATACAGTGTCTTTTTTTGTATAGTTAACACACTATCGAATGTGTCTTTAGAAAGCCCTGTCCTGGTGGTATTTTCAATAGGCACTAACCTTGCCTGGTGCAGTCTGGGGGTTGTCAATTGGTGAGGAAATTTAAAGCAGGTTCTTGTTGGTGCACAGCAGTTTGGTTGTTTTCATTTCTTCGTTTTTTTTTTTTTTTTTTCTTTTGGTTTTCTTTTGTTTTTTGTTTTTCATCTTCAGTTGTCTCTGATGCAGCTTATATGAAGATAATTGTTGTTCTGCTAACTGAAAACCACTCTGTAATTGCAAAAAAAAAAAAAAATGCAGCTGTTTTCTTGACATTCTGAATGCTTCTAAGTAAATACAGTTTTTTAGTATTGTTGTCCTTCTCATAGGTCTGAAAGTTTTTTCTCAAGGGGAAGCTAGCCTTTTGCTTTTGCCCATTTTGGGTCACAGGGATTATACAGTGCATATCCTTTCATACTTAACTGGAGACAAGCTTCTGTCCACACTCCCCGAATAATGTGGTGGGGGTAACATTTCCATCCATAGTTGAATTCTCCAAAACCGTGATCAGCTGGGTAAGAGATGTTATATAACCTCCTCGGCACAGCATGGACGGGTCAGTTCTGTCACCCGTGGGATGATTAGAATCCAGCAATCTGGTCTGTCCATGAAGGACTAATAGAGGGTATGTTCTCCTCACGTGAGGACTATCCTCTAACTGCCATCGCTGTGTGGTGACAGTTATATGTTGCAGTCCCTACTGAAGACACCTGAGGATGTATCCTCGAAAGCGTGAGTTAAAACACAACAGTGGCGCTCTGCTGCCCTCAATCCCAGCAAAGGCTCTTTGCCCTTCTATCTACACACGGTTCTCAGGAAACGACTCTTTAAAGGTATTTTTAATTAGTTGAGCCGGCTTTGAAAATTATGCCACATTTAGAATGAAGGGTGTATGTTCCTATATTGTGGTTTGTCCCTTTTTAAATCAGATGCAAGGGAAGAGGGTAAACTTTGCAGATTAGTTCCAGCTCTCCAGTCCATTTGCTTTTCTTTGTAAAACCCAAACTCATTCATTGGTCATGTTGAATCTGCTTGTTTCGGGAACAATTTGGCAATTTTGTGGGGTTTTTTGAGATTATCATTCTCTTAAAGTGCCGGTGTTTTAAAACAGTGTTCGTGTAATTTTCCACAATTGTGTGATGGGGTGTTGGTGCATCATTTTATGTAATTTCCATGCCTGTGTGGTGGAGTGCTGGTATGTAAGTTTACATTTGTAGAGGAAGAATATTGAACGTGAGTCCTGGATGTTATTTATAAACTAATAATTGCAGAGGTTTAAAAAAAGATAATGGGGGGGGGGGCTGGGGAGATGGCTCAGTGCTTAGGAGCACTGACTGCTCTTCCAGAGGTCCTGAGTTCAATTCCCAGCAACCACATGGTGGCTCACAACCATCTGTAATGAGATCTGATGCCTTCTTCTGGTGTGTCTGAAAACAGATACAGTGTACTCACATACATTAAATAAATAAATCTTAAAAAAAAAAAAAAGATAATGGCCATTCGGGGGCGCCAGAAATGTGCCGGCGGCCACGTGGGCTGGGATTCTAATGGATGGATCTAACACTAGGCTCCTCCCACCTCCTGTAACAGATCCAGAAGAGACTTCTTAGACCTGGGACGGGGAGAAGCAGGCTGAGGTGCTACACTGACCTTGGAGATGGGTTAGGGTTAGAGTGAGGTCTTTTTCTGCTCCTCATCTTGTAGGGCAGTGGGCATCACGGCCATCATGGCGTGGTGCCCTTGTGGCCACGGGATCCCCTGGCAAGAGCTGGGAAGTACAGGGGGTTGACACTAGGTTGGATAAGGAGGAGTTCCCGGAATCCAGGGCCAGGAACTGCCAGAAGGGCCAACTGGAGTCTTCCTGGCCCTCTGGTGTCGTTCAGAATTGCAGTGTGCAGAGCAATTCACACTCACCACCCCTTGGTCTCTTCGTGGGTTTTCTTTATGACCAGTATTCATGCCAAACCATGGGGCTCTGAAGGAAAGACAGACACCTCTTTAAGTAGCCCTGTTCTGAGCTGTGGAAGGGAGCACTGCAAAGGGAGCACTCTCTTATTCAGGGAGACAGTGAGGTCGTATCAGTGACTACCTTTGGGAGCAAAAGCAGAGAGAGATCTTGGGTGCCCACAAAGTCAAATTTGCCTATGTTTTACAGTAGAGGGACATTTCCACCTGATCTGCGTATATCATGGGCAGTTGTGTCCTTTCTGTGGTTCTGAATAGACCAGGGACCCATTTGCTTTTCTAGTGGGTTTCCCAGGGAGTGAAACAAGCATGCGGCTCTTCAAAGACCTGTGCTCGCATATTCCTGGCTGCTTTACGTGAGAGAGCCCCAAACTTGAAATAACACCTATGCCCATCAATCAGCAACTGTGGAAGGTGGCACAGTGCGCCACCACATGGCTCCAGATACTGCAAACTGCTGCAATTCACTGAGCTCGGAAGCTATCAGGACATGCATAGCGTGGCTCCCGGTACAGACGGAGCAAACTGCTCTGTGCGGACTGACAACTGCTGTGGTTGGAGGTAGTGTGAGCAGTGGAGGGAGGAATCGGCAAGAAAGCTTAGGGAATCTTTATATTATGTTATGTGTATATTGGCGCGTTGTTTGAACATATGTCTGTGTAATGCTTGTGTGCCTGGTGTCTTCAGAAGCCAAAAGAAGGTATTGGATTCCCTGGGACTGGAAATACAGTGGATTGTGAGCTGCCGTGTGGATGCTGAGAATCAAACAGGATTCCACTGGCAGAGTATCCAGTGTTCTCTTAACTGCTGAGCTATCTCTGCAACCCAAGGAATCAGTGTGTGTGTGTGTGTGTGTGTGTGTGTGTGTGTTTGGAGACATGGTTTCTCTGTGTATCTGTACTGTAGCTCTGGCTATCCTGGAACTCACTCTGTAAACTGGGTTGGACTTGAACTCACAGAGTGAGTTCTGCTTCTCTGTCAAATGCTGGGATTAAAGGCTTGTACCACTACCCTCTGGCACCAAAGAATCTTTTAAAAAGCTATTTATTTCTATCTTTTATTTATGTATGTGGGGTTGGAGTGATGTCTGTAAAGGCCCTGTTGGATCTTTCGGATTTGTAGTTGCAGGTGGTCATGAGCCTCCTGTGTACAGAGCTTTTGGGGTCAGTTAGCAAGAATTTGACTTGACATTGGGCTAGGACAAGGAAGTATGGCTACTCCAGGTAGGAATTTGACATTAGGCCAGGACAGGGAAGTAAGCTCAGGCAGGAATCTGATTTTAGGCTAGAACAAAGAAGTAGGCTTCAGGCAAGAGTATAACTTTGGGCTAGGACAAGGAAGTAGGCTCAAATAAGCCCTTAGAAACATTGATCACAGGACTTTATTGTCTTGCTTGTTCTCTTAACCTTAGAACTGACCTTATTATGGGCATGTAATTAAAATGACATAAAAGCAGACTAGGAAAAATTAAACCCACCTGTACTGGCTAGTTTTCTGTCAACTTGACACAAGCTGGAGTTATCACAGAGAAAGGAGCCTCAGTTGGGGAAATGCCTCCATGAGATCCAGCTGTAAGGCATTTTCTCAACTAGTGATCAAGACGGAAGGGCCCAACCCATTGTGGGTGGTGCCATCCCTGGGTTGGTAGACCTGGGTTCTATAAGAAGCAGGCTGAGCAAGCCAGGGGGAGCAAGCCCTTAAGCAACATCCCTCCATGGCCTCTGCATCACCTCCTGCTTCCTGACCTACTTGAGTTCCAGTCCTGACTTCCTATGGTGATGAACAGCAATGTGGAAGTATAAGCTGAATAACCCCTTTCCTCCCCAACTTGCTTCTTGGTCATGATCCTTATGCAGGAATAGAAACCCTGACTAGGACACCATCTTACCCTCAGAACTGGCTGGGGGTTATGCTATAGTTTTGTCTAATCGTCTCTTTCTTTTTAATCCTTGCTCCCTGCTGGAGAACCTATTGACTGACTGGGCAGGCTTGGTCACTCCTGACATGGTGCTGGGAATAAAAGTCAGGTCCTTGGGAAGAGCAGCAAATTCTTGTAACCACTGAGTCATCTCCACAGCCTTGGCAGTCCTGGAACTCACTACCTCGACCAGGCTTGCCTTCAGCTCATAGAGATTCACCTGCCTTTGCCTCTTAATGAAGGAATCTTTGTGGATTGGTAGATACTTTCACTGTGTAGGATTTTATTGTTGTGAAGAGACACCATGACCACAGCAACTCTTATAAAGGACAACGTTTAATTGGGACTTGTTTACAGTTCATAGGTTCAGTCCATTATCATCAAGACAGAGATCACAGTGGCATGCAGACTGTCACAGTGCAGGCAGCAGGAATAGAGAGAGACACTGGGCCTGGCTTGAACTTCTGAAACCTCCTAGCCCACCCCCTGTGACACACCTTCTCCAGCTGGGCCATTTCTGTTTAAACCACCACATGCACTATCTCACCATTGTGGTGATGGTTTCCTGGACACACACATTATTATAACTTCTCAAAAATTAAAAAAAAAAAAAAAAGAAATCCCATAAAACCCAAAGCCACAAAGATAATGTTGTCACAGAGGCTGTCATTAAGCCAGAGCAGAGACAGTCTGAATTCTCCAGCATGGCAGCCTAAGCCACCTGAGTACTTCTACAATCCAGATGCTTTCCCTTTGGTTGATATTGAAACAATTTAAACAATGACTAAGAAAGTATTAAGTTACACCCCAGAAAACAGACAGGTCCTTGAGTCCTTACTGAAAGAAGCTAGTGATTAAGGAAATACAGACTGAGAAGAGACACCCAGTAAGGCTGTACCAGTCTCCGAAGGGCAGGCTGAGCACATCTCAGTCCTCCTAGAGGACAGTGAGAAATGAGCCCAAGCAACATCTGCCTCCAAATGCCCCAGTGACAAGCTATGATTCCTGGTTCCTCCCGGGGTGGGGGGGGTCATGATTTATTGGGCTTACTCACAGAACCTGAGGGACGCTTGTAGACAGGAGTGTGAACCAAAAGCAGACAAACCGGAAAGCCTGCACCTAGCCAGCTGCACGGGTGTTTTTCCCTCCCTAGAAACTTACCAGGCTCAGAGACCTGGGAGCCATGCAGGGACTTTTGCAAAACGCCCAGCCAGCACTGTCCAATACCAGCATGGCTGAGAAGGAATAATTGACAGTCCTTCCCCAGCCCATAGAGACCCGAGGACGATGAAGCAAAGCCTCCTGAGGGGCCTGGATCATACACAGAACTGGACGAGCCCTTTAAACGGGCTAGGACATCTTTCCATTTGTTTTTGTTCTGTACTGACTCCAGGGCTGCTTGCCAGCCAAGCACTCCACCAAGTGAGCTAGACTTTTGATTAAAATATGGACTTTCTGGGGTTTAGTATCTCAGTACTCAATGTCGCTTCATGTGGCCTTGTTAACTAACTATGCCTGTGACCCACAGGTGCTTTAACAGGAGCAATGTCCCCTTTCCCAGGCAAATCTAAAACTATGAAAATCAAAATACACGTATGTGTTTGTATCATGTGTTGGTGTTGTGTGTTGTGACATGTATATTGGGTGATAGCCACCTGTCGTTATTTTTATGGCTTTTTTTTTTTCTGAGACAAGGTCTCTCATTGGCACAGAACTTGCCGACTAGACTGCGCTGGTCCCCAGTGCAGGAAGCTGCCTGTCTCCGCCTCCCCGGCACTGGGATTGGAGACCTTTCATTGTCTCGGCTGTCTCCCCAGTCCTATGTGTTCATTTTTAAGTATGTGTGTCTTTTAAAGGGCACTATATTGCCTAGGCTGGCCCTGAGGATCCTCCTGCAGCCGCCTTCTGAATTCTGGGATTACAAGCCAGAGCCGGGACTCCCTGCCTGAACACTCACGTTTAAAGACAGACTCTAGGCAGCAGGAGAGTGGCTGTGTGTCCTCTCACTTCAGTCTTACCGTCTCTGCACCTTCTCCCTTCCCACCTTCTCCCTTCCTCTCTTTTGAGTGTCTGCGGCCATTGTTAAAGCTCATGCTGTTGATCTGTGTGGGGTCTTTTGTGTTGCCCTTTCTTGTGCCTGCGGCTGGGCTGCCAGGGTTCCTCCTCTTGGCATTTGCTCTTTCTTGCGTTTCACGGGATGAACGGATCAACGGCAACAGAGACAGCAACCTCCCTGAAGCCTGCTTCCAGAGCCCGTTCTGGCCTGGGCGTCCAGTGTAGCTTCCTGGATTGCATATGACAGTGCTAAGAACTGGACCACCAAGGTATCTAGGAAGCATCTACGTTAGAAACCATCATCAGAGTTTCCCAAGGAACACAGTTCAGAACCAGTGAGAGAATCCTAGCAACCACCTGCCCCAGCACATGGAAAAGAGGCCAGAGGGGAAGAAGACAAGAGGAGGCTTCCATGGTCCTCAGGAAGCCACCACAGCCAGGGGCTCCAGGGCCAGCTGAGGGCTACATCCAAGGTCAGGGAGCGAAGCATTGCAGAGGAGGCAGCAGCCCCATGAATGGCCATGGCCCAGATTGGCTGTGTGGCCTGAGCAGGTGGCCCTGGGCCAGCTCTGGCATAGCACACTCTGTCCCTTTTTGCCTAGCCCAGAGAACAGCTCAATCTGCTCCCAGGCAGGGGTGAGGGTGGATGCAGAGCCTGTGCTCAACAGACCAGGACAAGTGTGGGCGGGTTCTGGCATGGCCACTTACGCTATGCACACGGTGGACCCTCAAGGTATCTACTGCCATCTTGCCCAGGCTGGAGCTCTGCGCTTCTTTGATGAGCAGTGTGCAGCACGGAACGTGTAGGAGGTGGGCAGTGGAGCAGGAAGGACTGGAGAGGTGTTTGTAGAATAGAGCCCTGCCCCGAAGCGTGAGGAAGCCAGTGGCACACACAGCCTTTCCCCTGTTGGATGTAGAGATAGGAGCTGCTTGCTTTGGGCAGGGTTAGTGCAAACTCAGTGACAGCCTGAATCCAGCACCTCGCTGCCTCCTCCACTGGCCTGGCCACTGCTACCCAGGACTCTGCTGCCCAGGATCAGCCTCCTCCACTCACATGGAGCTCCTGTGGGTGGGTCTCACCTTGCTGGTGATGATGCAGACCCAGGCCCAAGGCCCAAGAAAGCCTAACATACATTTTTACAAGATCTGTCTTCTGCCCAGCCCTGATAAGGAGAGAGTGACTATGAGCCCTGACCGGGATGGCCCAATTTTCATGGGTAGGAACAGGAAATGGGGAACTCAGCCCAATGCCAGCCCTGCACTGACTTCCCATTCCCCGGTGGTCCTCGAGACCGTCCAGGTGGAGACAACATTTTCTGTCCGTGAGACGAAACTGAGGCTTTGAAAGTCATTAGGTCTCTGCCAGATGCAGGTTTGGGGCCATATCTGGGGTGGGAGTGGACTGGGCCTGTCTGTTACTAGTCCTACAGTTCAAAGGAGAGTGGCTCATCCTTGGCTTGATGGGCTGCGCCTTTAGGAGGGAAGATGGGTCCTGTTCCAGATGTGGGTGACAGCCATTTGCCATGGCATCTGCTCCACTCAGGCTGTCTCATAGCCCCTGCCACATGAGGGAATGGTGCGTAGCTAGATGGCAGTTGAAAATCAAGCACCGACAGGCAAGTGAAAGACCTCCCCCATGTAGCAGCAGGGACTATGTGCCCTGAATGAGTTCATGGATAATTCCCAAATACATGCACCTGCTTGTCCTGGAACCTGTGGTTTGGAGGAGAAATCGGCAAGGTAGCAAGCAGGGTCAGGGAAGTAAAGGTTGAATCTGAGAGGTCCCAAACATAGTGACTTCAGCTGAGGTACCAGTGAGCTCTGGGAAATCCAGACTGCCATGAGGCATGACCGCTCTTGGAAAGCATGAGAATCAGGGCCCTTCCAGAAGACCCCAAAGTCTCCTCCTGCATCCCACATTCTCCTCAAAGACCAATTCAACCAAAAGTTCCCTCCTGTTTGCTTTCTGTTCTCCCCAGGACCCCGGCATATAAACACTGGGTCAAGACCACATCCCTGAGGGTCATTCAAGCCAGGACACCCTCAGAGTCTGGGAAGGTGAGTTCTTCTTGTCCGAAGCCCCAAGGAAGGCCCGAAGCAGCTGAGTCAAAGAGCACTCTGGTGCCGCACTCAGAATGGTTGTAATCAGCAGTCCCCTTCCCACAGCTACTCCTGAAAGGCGGGGGGCTGCAAGAGTGTCCCCTGGTCCTCCACATAAGGACTAAGGGCCAAGGGATTCCAGCCCATGCTGCTGGGTAAGACCTGGTGGAAGATGGGTCAGCTGGGGTGGAGGTGGCATCCTAAGTGAGGCATAATTACCTTAGTGGAAAGAAGGGTCCTTCCCACGGACCCCCAGGGAGTAGATGGAATCAGAGGGTCCTCCCTAGGGGAGGACCTTATCTCTTATCCTGACACAGGGAGGAAACTGGATTCTTATCTGAGAGGAGGTTTATTTTGCTTGCTGGGACACTGGGTATCCTCCAGGACTGGGTCACTTTCTTGTCCAAAATTGGTACTGGGGCCTGGGAGTGGTGGGAGGGGGCACTGGGTTGCACAGATGGCTGTGAGGTGGCCTCGAACCCTGAGGAGTACTGCATCAGAGCTGGGAACTTTGACAAACTAAGAGAATCATGCACTCGGCCCTGATCCTTGAAGGCTAGAGGGAAGAAGGTTGGAGACGGTCCTGCAGTTACACATAGGGCAGGTACTGAGACTCAAGAGGAATGTCTGAGGCAGAGCCTGGGGGAAAACCCTAGAGCTAAGCAGTAGGTCCAAGAGGAGGGCCCACACATGTGTTAGATAAAATGCATCTATCTCAGAATGAAGGCAGGATACACTCAGGATGATTCAGGCCTCAGCAGGTACAAACTCTAGCAGGAGGCCTCCAGTTAGAGAGTCTTGGGCAAAGTAAGAGTGGGGTCTACTGTATAGATCCACCACTATGCCTGACACTGACAACTTGGGCTACACGCTGTGAAGGAATTGGGAAAGGAACATGAAGTTAGGTCCAGGCCTTCAGAAGAGACGTTATGGTAAGGTTGGAGACAAAGCCTTGGTTTCATACTTGTACCAGAATCAGAGATGCATGAAAATTGGAGGGGTGGTATGCAGAACACACTGTTACCTGAATGTGTTTTCTGTCAAGTCTTTGGGTGCCCTGGTCTGGGTCCTCCTTCCTGTCCAATCTGAAGGTACTAAGGCAGGCCTGGGTTGAGTAAGGAAGTTGGAGGTCAGAGATCATGCAAGTGTGTCTTTAGAACACTGGGCTCCCTAACCAACATTGCACCCATAGAGAAATATGACCCAGAGTTCTAAGTTAACTGTGAGTCTGTCTGGTAAAGATGGACAGGTCATGGGGGAAGGGATGTCAGCTGAGACCCTACCCTTTGCTCTCTTGACCTTCCTGTGTCTCTAGTTCCTTGTGCTCTTCCTGCACCAGGCTAGTTCCTCTTAGGTCCTTCTTGCTGGGGTGTGTCCCTACCCAGGTTCTTCTGGCTTCAGGTTCTCTCTCATTTCCCTTCCCTTTCTTCCCTCTCTTTTCTAGGCTAGAAGATCACCGTCAGGGTTGGCTAGCCATGGACGGCTCGGCCTTCACCGCATCCCGACTAGACCCACAGCGCCCCTTCTCACTCACCTTCCTCTGTCCCCAACACAATAAATACCTGTGACTGAGGGACAGGCTGGTTGTCCTTGTCATGGGGAGTGTGAGCTGGGTGGGTGGTGTGCCAGACCTAGGGGGAAGCTAGAGTAGCTGATCTGGAACCACAGTGTCCTCTGCTCTGATGACCTAACTCCTTCCTTAGTCTCAGAAGCACAGAGAGACACTTGTACTGAAACAGCACCTGGTCTCAGGCTGGGGAGCAGTGACCCTACAATCTCCTGCAGCCCAGATCCCAGGTGGGGCTGAAAAGAAAGTGCCCAAGCACGGTGCCTCAGAGTATGACACCTAGCTACCACACCTTGCTAAGTACCTGTAAGTTCTCTTCAGAGCTGTGGACCAGTTTCCCTGGGTCCTCTTAGACCTCATAGTGAAAGTCAGGGCTCTGTTTCAGGGCTGGACTTAGATTAAGATCAGATACAACATTAGTTCTAGGACACAGGAGGCAGACATTCATGAGTTCAAGGTCAGCCTGATCTATATAGAGTTTTTCAGGCCAGCTATGGTTGCACAGTGAGACCCTGTCTCTAAACAAAAGCAAAAACAGCAACAACAACAATAACAACAACGACCCAGATCCTGTGGCTGTCGTGAACCCAAATATAGGAGCCACGAGATGCTGAAGGCCCTGCCAGCCAATCTTGCCCAGGAGACCCAGCCTGGCCCACGAGGAGCAAGCCATTCCCCAGTCTACTGCTGAGGATGCTGGAGCCCTCCTGGGCTTGTCTTGTTCGGCCTACTCTCTGGTCCTGGTTGCTGACTGCTTCTGGGAGCCAGAGTAGGCCTTGGAGAGCCATTCTGCCATCTAGCCATCCCCCCAGCACTGATAGCCCTCTTGCTGAAGAGTGTGGGTCTCCGGCAGCTCACCAGCTTTCTGGATACTGGATACTCCATTGCAAGAAGGGAGCACGGCAGAGGATTCCAGCAGATTCCCTGACTTCCAACAGCTGCCTACCCAGACCTAGTTTCCTGAGCAGCAGTCGGCCTGACCAGTCTGGGCCCCTTCTGGGGCCTGGGTGACAATATGCACAAGACTCAAATCCAATAATTTATCTAACCCCTGCCCTCCAGCTTCTTCCTTGATCCTGGTTCTGGACCCTACAGAGCTGAGAAAGGCATAGGTAGCCTAGAAGTGTGGCAGGGAGAGGCAGCCATGTCCAAAATCAGCAGAGGTGAACCCAACAGCTGCAGAAAGCAGCTTCAAGAAGAGCAGGCTGGGGGGCTGGAGAGGTGGCTCAGCTGTTAGAAGCATGGACTGCTCTTCCAGAGGTCCTGAGTTCAAGTTCCAGCAACCACATGGTGGCTCCCAACCATCTGTAATGGGATCCGATGCCCTCTTCTGGTGTGTCTGAAGAGAGTGACAGTGTACTCACATACATGAAATAAATAAATAAATCATTAAAAGAAAAGTCTTTAAAAAAAGAGAGAAGAGCAGGCTGGGCTTGCACTGAAAGTCAGAGATGGCCTGCACAGTTGGTCAGTGGGCAAGCCTGAGCTACACTGTAGCCTCCACACAGGCCCTTCTTCTCCCATGCTAAAGACCAGGGTACTACACTAAGGTTAGCTTTCCAAGTCCAAAATGTTCCAGTCAGCTGCTTCTCCGTGGCCTAGGGCAATGTCCTTCTACTTCAATCCTTTGAGGGACATTGGGAAGGGCTATGAGACAACAGCAGACCTGAGAGGGTGAGGTCCTAGGTCTCCCAAAGATCACACACGCACACATGGGCACACGCACACGAATGCATGCTCTTTAACACAGAGAGGAATCTGCTTCCCTCTAGGACACGGCTGGGACTGTTTCTAGAAGCTCAGGCCTTGAGAACCTTTCAAGTCCAAGATTCTCGGGTGCTCAAAGCAGCCAGGTCTTACCCTGGCCAAACAGTCCCATGTGCGGTCCCGTGTGTGGTCCCGTGTACGGTTCATGTGCTGATTCAGTCTCTTTTCACTCAGGACAGCTACAGTAGGCCTGGAGGAGGGAGAGGCAGGCCTGAGACTAGGTAGGGTAAGGGCCTCCAGGTCAGTCCACCCTTAATTTCTCAGAATCCTCATGCAGCCCCATTTCTATGCTACTGATAAGGTTGAAAAGAAAAGCCTGACCAGGCTGAGGGGAGGAAGACTGTCCAAGGTCTCATCTCAGCCCAACAGAGGCCCCTAGTTACTGTGAACAAGTCCTCATGACTTGGTAGGCCCACATTTAACAAGCTTCCAAGAGCTTCTCCACTCCTTTTGCACATATGGGGAAACTGAGTCACATAGGCTGGACATTGGCCTGGGTGACCTTGTATTTGCTAGACCCAGGATGGCATCTCTGTCCTGCTCATATCTACTCCTGGTTCTGAGCCACTAGAGGAGGCAGGACGGGATTCTGGGAGAAGCTAGGCTATAACACACAGCTGTCCTGTATAGTTCATGGGAAGTAGGTACCCTCAACCTCCGAAGAACTTAGGAAAAAGACCTCAGTAGCAGAGCTGGTACCCAGGAGCATGCAGAGGCTAAAGCTGGGGGACCCAGGGTCTCACTCAATAGTGCCAGCTGAGTTCTAGCATGCTGTGCCTTCTTACACTAGTCTGTGTGAGCCTGTTTCCTAGGCTCTCACAGGACACTAGTGAAAATGGACACTATAATCCTTAAAATGGGATGGTGAGAACAGGAGGGAGGGACCCCAGTACAGTCAGAACCCACTACTCTTCCTGCAGGTGTTCAGGCTTTTTCTAGGAGGGTGGTACAGGGGGTATATGCTGAGGCAGACACACTTGGGAGTTGAAACCAGAACCCTCTCAGACAGGAGACAGGACCAGAGGAGGACTTGAAAGGACTGTTAAGCACCTCACTCCTTGTGACTGGCTTGGGTCATTGAGCAGATTGGGACAGGGTACTTCATGGACAAAAATCTTTGTGGGGAGAAGCCTTCTACTGTGGTGGGGGTTGGCAGAGCTATGGTCCTTAGAAGTTTGTCCCCTCCAGAGGAAACCCAGGACCAATGTAGCACCAGAGCCCCAGTACTGTCCCTTCTCAATCTCCTTTATTCATGGTTCCACCAGGACCAGCACCGTCTCATCTCCAGTCTAGCCTGAGCAGCATTGCAGATGGGTGCTGAGGAAAGTGGGGTCCTGGGACTTGCCCAAAAGGAGCACACAGGAGTGCATGGCCAGAGAGAGGCCCACACTGGCTTGGAAACAGGGCCAAATTCACCAGATAGAACCACCAAGAGTCAGTCTGAGTGCTATGGTCCTTCCAAGAAGACTGTATTACTTACTTTATTGTCATTAAAACCACAGTATCCTTGCAACAACCAGAGGGGGTGGGGCTGTCCCTGACTCTTGTCTGCCTGTGGACCCTGTTCCCCTAAGTGGGCTGCCTTGTCTGGCCTCAGTGGGAAAGGATCTGCCTAGCCCTGCATAGACTTTGATGTACCATGGAGGGGTATATGGAAGGGGGGAGCTTCCACCCTCTTAGAGAAGGAGATGAGAGATGAGGGAGGGGCTGTGGGAGGAGGGAACCAGGAAAAGGGGGGCAGCAATCGGGCTATAAATAAATAAAAAAATAATGGGGGAAAAACACAGTATCTGGTCAGGAATAACTTCAGAGAAGAAAGATTATTTTGAGGTGTGGAACCAGGAAAAACAGAGAAGAGAAAGCAGCAGGAGCAGGGGCCAGAAATCACCTTCAAAGGCCCTTCTCCAACGACCTACTTCTACCAGTGAGCCCACACCTCCTAAAGGTTCCACAGATCCTCTGACGGCACCTGCCTTCAGCAGAGGATGTTTCAAACAGATCCAAACCAGAAGAGGCTTTCCACTTGGAAATACTTTAGACTACTCTGTTTGGGGTCTTCAATCATCTACAGGACCCCACACACAGGTTGATGCACCCCGACACAGGAATGCTGTTTTTCTTGCCCCTCTCCTTAGCCCCGCTAGAGAAAACTCCCAAATCAACCATTAGGCCTGGCTGGGGTTGGGGTCTGTGGTCAGCTTCCCCCTGACAGATCCTCTCCCCTTAGGTCCAAGATGTGGATAGAGTGTTCTGTCGGGGAGGCTGAGTGAAGGGGCGAGATCTTGGGTCCCTCTGGGTAGTTCGAGAATCTACTCACATCCTGTAGCCCCAACATTAGTGAGAAAACAAGAGACCCTCCTCACAAAGGCCACTCAAATGTTCATGCTAAATGATCCTGTGGTCCAGGACCCAAAACTCCTGGGGCACAGGGAAGGAGGAATGAAGGGCAGCGCGTGCCAGCTCTTTCTCTTTCAATCCAGGGACAGGCCTCGGAAGCCAGGAAAAAGCCACAGACTCTGTCCTTACCTACAGTAGCTTGAAGCACACCACTCTACCCTCCCCACCCACCACTGCTTAATTCCTCTGAGAGCCCAAAGGGTCATCATGTGAGCCCCAGTAGATGACCATGGGGGAGGCTGTACTCAGCACGGCTGGTTCTTGGATTTGCTTCAGGGTAGAGTGCGTGAGTTTCTTTATCTTGGGGAGGGTTACTTGTGGCCTCATGACTGCTAGCCTTTCAGGACCAAATGTTCAAGGCACAAATGGTGCTTTGTGTTCCCTGCTGGGGTCATGGGACTTGGAAAGGGATGGTAGGTAGGGCTTGTGAGAAGCAGGTCTTAGCTCCAGGTGGGAAGTGACTAGATTTTCCAGCAGCGGGGAAGTGTCAGAGTGCACGTTCAGCACCATCCGTCTGTGGGGAACAGTGGGCTTTGCTGGCAGGAGTCGGGCAAGAAGGGTCTGAGCCAGCTTTGCCTCTGGAGCTGGGGAGGGGACAGGCGGAGGCCCTGCCTGCCCTGCCCTGCCCTGCTGAGGTATGGGGCTCAGCTGGAACCTCTTACATAAGGAGCAGATGAGGCTGCAGCTGGGACAGCCCTCCCTCACACCAACATCACGAGCCTCCTTCAGTGGGCAGTCCTTGGACCTTGGGTGGAGGCCAAGCTGGCTCATAAATAGGGGTCTCCACAGTGGCCTCTGCGCCTTCTGCCCACAGTCTTCTTTGCTTTGCTCACATTGCTGGCCTCAGGCCCAGACACCTGCTCTGCTCCAAGAAAATGGCTGCTCTTCGCATGCTGTGGATGGGGCTGGTCCTCCTGGGTCTCTTGGGATTCCCACAGACCCCAGCCCAGGGCCATGACATAGTACAGCCCAACTTTCAACAAGACAAGGTAAGAGGATTCCCCACACAAGGAAACAGAGCTCTCAGGTCAGAGCCAGGCTTTCTCTCACAAAAGAGGGTGTGCTGGGCACACCCAAAGATGAGGAGCTCAACATCCTGGGGACGGAGGGGGTCTTGGCTACCCCTTCCTCCATGGGGCAATGAGCTAGCCCACTAGAGAGGGAGGTGCATGGATGAGCATCCTCTAATGAGGACCTGTGTGGGGGAGGAGTCAGCGAAGGGAAGAACAGCCGACCAGGGTCTGCCCATGAGGGGTGCATGGAGCAGACCCAGGCATCCACTGGTCGTAGTTCCTGGGGCGCTGGTACAGCGCGGGCCTTGCCTCCAATTCAAGCTGGTTCCGGGAGAAGAAAGCAGTACTGTCTATGTGCAAGACAGTGGTAGCCCCCTCCACAGAAGGTGGCCTCAACCTCACCTCTACCTTCCTCAGGTGAGACAAGGGGGTGTGGCAAGCTCTGGGACACAGAAGGCCCACAGAGCCTTCTGGGGAACATCCTGGGGTTTGTTCCCTTACTTCAAGAGTAATCTACCCACAGGAAAAACCAGTGTGAGACCAAGATCATACTGCTGCAGCCTGAGGGGATCCCTGGATTCTACACCTACAGCAGTCCCCGTGAGTGAGCCACTTCCTTATCTGGGCAGATTCTGAGGTAACTGGCGGCAGGCTGTACAGCCCCTGTCCCAAAACTGTGGGGATAATGGTCACACCACAAGGGCCAGTCATCCAAGGCCAGACCTGATTGTGAGTCTGCCTCAAGCACACGGAACTGCCTCTCTTTGGGGACTTTGGCCTCTCTGAAGCCCACCCCCATTCTTCCAGGCCCCTTTTCTGTCTAAATGGAATTTCCCAGTACTCAGCTGCCCAAGTGGGTCACATACAGGCATTTCCCAAATCCTACTCACATTTCATAGCTCCTATCCAAGGACCTTTTGCTATCCCTCACCTGAGTTATGGCTCCCCACCAGAACCCCATTTCCTTGGCCTTCCTGTTGATTTCTTGAGTCTAAGCGTTTTCTGCCTTCTCCCCAAGACTCATGGTTTGGAGACAGTGTTCCAGGCTGTTCAGGCAGGAAGCTAGAGACTGGCTAATGGCCACCCAGGGAGGAACAGGGAAGGCAGCTAAAGCAGGGCGGAGGAAGAAGGCCTGAGACCCTCCACGGAGAAGCCCACAAAGGTCACCCTTCCGAGAGAGGGAGACAGAGATGTGGGAACCACATGTCTCAATCAGTGTCATTTCTTGGGTTCTCAGACTGGGGCAGCGTCCACTCCCTCTCAGTGGTGGAAACCAACTACGATGACTATGCACTGCTCTTGAGCAAGGGCACCAAGGGCCCTGGCCACGACTTCCACATGGCCACCCTCTACAGTAAGTGTCCCAGCCCACAGGCCCATGCACAGGGGAGATACCTGAGGTTGGAAACAGACCAAGACCTGACCCAGAGGACAGTAACAAAGGGGTGTGGGGGCAGGGCAGGAGCTTTTTGCCTCCTGATGCCAACCCTTTCTTTATCTACCAGGCAGAACTCAGACTCTGAAGGACGAACTGAAGGAGAAATTCACCACCTTTTGCAAGGCCCAGGGCTTCACAGAGGAGGACATTGTTTTCCTGCCCCAACCCGGTGAGGGGGACTAATCTGCTGGGGAGGGAGTTATAGTCAGATTAACACAGCCTGTGGTTGCAGCAAGGTTGGGGCAACCGGCCTTGCCCTACCACCTACTAGTCCAGGGGACTCCAAGGAAATGAATGAAGGTGTCAGTCTGTCCAGACATTACTGCATCTTCCTGCAGCCCCCTTTATTGGGAACCCTCTTCCTGGTGGACACCTAGCTCCCCTGCCTGCCAGCCCCCTAGCTAGGGGTATAGGGATGCTACTGGGACCAACAGCTGGAGAAAGATACCTTTTATGTCTTAAAGAACAGATTGGAGTAGGGGTGGGATGGAGTCTCAAGTCTGGGGGCTCAGCTTTGGGGAGGCTTCTTAGAGTCCAGAGAGAAGCACCAAGTCCTGGTAATGTGGGTCTAAGCCTGGGCTTCTTTCTTGGCAGAAAAATGCATTCAAGAGTGAACACAGGTGAGAGAGGTCAGAGGGCTGGTGCCACATGGTAAGCGCTACTCCACCGTTTACTCACCCAACACATGACCACGGAGTGACGGGGATGCAGTTCCCCAAGCACAAGTGCCCAGTGTGACAGAAAGGAAGCAGAGTTCCAGTGGCATTGGCTAGAACAGGGTTCATGGGGAGAAGGGTAATGGCACAGGCAATGGGAAGGAACCGCCGTCCTGTGAGGCCCATCCTGCAGCAGGGGTTTCCAAGAAACCAGGAAGGGGAATGGCCAGGGATGGAGATGGCAGGTTAGAGGGCTCCTCACTAGTGCTGTTGATGAGACTTTGGGACCGTAGGCTCTGAAGAAATACTCCAGGAGGCCCTGGCCAGAAGTGCTGTCTTGGACCCACTGGGGCTAAGAGTGCTGCTTTTCTCACTGAGGGCTCTTGTTCTTCTGTCCAGGTGACCTGGCCTCAGGACTCCTTTGCTCTGTCACTCTCGAGATCCCAGCCCTGGTTCCCCAAAGTGCATTTCCCCCTCCAGCTTTGCCATGATGGAGAAATAAAAGTCCAAAGCAAGTTAGATCTTGGTTTTTGTCTGTCTGTTCTCTGGGCCCCTGGGCTGCTACTATACCCCTCATATACATTTCTCAATACGATAATCAGAAAGGTGTTTGTTCCTGCTCAAGCCCTGATGAGGAATAGCCTAACACTAGGAATGTGCCCGGTTCAGCATGTGCAGGGAGGCTACCACCTCACCACATGCCCCTGCAAGCTGCCAGCCACAGCCAGGCCTGGGCTGGGCTGCAGGGGGTCAGTCACTTAGATATGTGTCTACCCCTGTGCATCCAGAGAGCCTCCGATCCCATAAGCTTCTTAAGGTGTGAGATAAGAATCTTTAAATTAGGGGCTGGAGAGATGGCTCAGTGGTTAAGAGCACTGGCTGCTCTTCCAGAGGTCCTGAGTTCAATTCCCAGCAACCACATGGTGGCTCACAACCACCTGTAATGAGATCCGATGCCCTCTTCTGGTGTGTCTGAAGGTGCACTCATATAAATAAAATAAAAAAAGAATAATAAAAAAAGGAATCTTTAGATTAAACAATAACGTTGGAAGGACAAAAAGGAGTTGTTTCACAGATACAGACGAACTGAGTGACCTGAAGAGAGGCTGTCTGTACCCTCTGTTCCTATCCCAACCCTCTGACCACCAAAGGCACCAAAACCACACACAGATAGCCATCCAACTCGCTCCACTTTTCTTCCAGATTTCTGCCTGAGCAGCTACCCCAGGGCCTCATCTATGTCCCTCCTGGTTCATAGTGGGCAGGTCCAAGGCTTAAGCAGACCATACTGAGATTCAGACCCGTGGGTTGCCTCTGGAAAGTCTTCCTGGAGAAGGGGCTACACTATGCCTAGTCTGACATTCAGAACTACCTGCCCCGGACTGCTGAGCTCCTACCCCTCCCACAGGAAATATCGCTGACAGGATGTGGTGTGCTGAGTGTAGAAAGAACTAAACCAGGTGCAACTCAGTCAGTGGCCTCTCACAGTGGGGGTGTCTCAGGCCAAGCCAGCTACCTCAGGGCGTCTTGGAGATATGAAGGCCACAGAGAGAAAGCCATGACAGTTCTTTGGCCTGGAGGACCCTCCAACTGCTGAGACTCTGCTGATTTGTTTGTTCTTTGCCCTGCTTGGGTGTCCCTGGCTCGGGTGCCCAGGCAGGACAGCCTTGATGTCAGCCAGGGAAGCCCACACCCGTCTCACCTTCTTTCTTCACCGCAAGCTTTTTTGCACACTTTCTTTGGTTTCAGCCGGTTAGGGTCATGGACTTCAAGAAAGGCCTCCATCCATTTGCTACAGAGGACCAGGAGTGGCCTTGTGAGCACAGTGTCCAGACCAGCAGTTAGAAGCAGTTACCTCAGGCTCCCAGCACTACAGTTGTAGTGCAGAAGTTATGGGTACTGGGCACTGATCCTTGGCAGGAAAGCAAAAGTGTCCTGACGAGATGAAGTGGGCTCTTCCAGGATGCAGAGGATCCCACCCACCTCCCTGCCCTACCCTGCAGCTCAGAGGACCCAGCACACACTTGGGGCTATCTCAGATAACCAGGGCTTCCAGGACTATGAAAGATGCACGCGGTCCTAGTGAGAGCCTTGCCCAATGGTGACCTGGCTGTCAGGTTTAGGTGTCCCACATGAGTGATCCTATGAGCCTCCAGCTCAATGAAGATCAGGGGGTGGGGACTAGGTCTGTCTCTGTCATACCAGAAGTACAGCCCATAGGCTCCTGACTGGGCAGTGGAAACCCAAATAAGAGTTACAGAAGTGTGCTCTCCAGAGGACCTCGGCCTACACTGAAAGTCTGCTTGTGACCTGTGTGAGGAAATAGGGTCTGTATGTCTGTGTGTATGTGTGTCTGCAGAGGAGGCTGTTATGCACTCTACAGATGCATGCCTTGGGGTATGCCCCATCCAACACCCTGTAAGCTAAAGCACTCGGTCCCCTTGTGAAGGCTGTGACGTCTCTGTCCCCTGACGTCCCCTGTGACGACTCTGCATGGTTAATGTCCTTGTTCACTGGGGCTGCCTGAAAAAGCAAGGCAGATGTTGGGGTTGAGCACCATCAAGGGTCAGTGGTGGCTGAGGTGTGGAGTTCTTTCTCATGGCAGATGCCAGGAGAGAGAAACAACCTTCACCAAGAGCACCAGGTGAGAAGCTTGGATGGCCAAAAGACTATCATTTGGTAGCAGGGAAAGAAGTGGGGTGGGGTACCTCATCGTATAGACTGCAGGACTGGCAAACTGGAATAGCTATCTTGAGGAGTTTCCCAGGGGTGTCTTCCATGCTGGGGAGCTTCCTAAGTTGGCAGGCATCTCTGAGTCCTGGTTAGCAACCCACCTCTCACTCCATAACCTACAGTGACATTCCTGCACCCTTCCTGGACAAACCAGAGCTTTTACTGCGGTGTCCTTCAAACAGAAGTACATTCTCTGGTGCACTGGCAGAGGACGGTACCAGACACAGGCCCCTCTCCTGGAGCAGTATCCCCAGCTTTGGTGCGAATACTGCCCAGGGCGCCCAGGGCACATCTCATCATGGAGAAAGAATCTTTGTTTCTCAGAGTGTCTTCTTGGGACTCCCATGATTAAGAGTCTGCAGTAGGGGCCCAGTGAGGGGGCAGAATGCCCAGGTCAGTACATACAAGAGGCTATCATTGTCTGAGGGTGGAAGAAATAGGGAAGAAGCAAAAGCATCCATGAGGTCTGCTTTCTCAACAGATCAGTGTGTTGGTGTGCTGGCATGGATGAGTGTCCCCAGAGGTCCCTCCTAATGCCCCAACACACCAACCTACAACTACATTGGGCGTGGTCTCCATTACGGAGAAGGCAGGAAGGCCACCATAGCTTCAAGCAGCTCCTCTGCCCCTCAAGACCCTTACCCCCCACTTTTGGTAATGCTTGGGGACCTACAACACCTGCTCCTTGTAGGATGGATCCAGCCACCTGCGGGGTCAGTTGGGTCATGATGCCTCTGTGCTGAATCTTCCCCCAAAGAGCTCCAGCTCCCCAAACACAAGAAACATTTTGGTGAGCAGTCATAGGGAAGTCAGAGAGTGGATGGTGGGTGGCAAGGCCTGTCTAAGGCTCGAAACCACATAGGCTGGGTCCCTTAGGGCAGTGTAGGGTACTGGGAAAAGGCTGGACCTTAGTTTTTCGGAGGAAGATCCAAGGTGCCTAAGGGCCCTTCTTGGACCCTGTAATCCCCGGCATCTGGTCTAAGGTGTGTGATACTGCTGGTTTAGCTGCCCAGAAGCTCCTGCACTGGGACTAAAGTTACATGGGGGGAAGCCGTATTCCGCCCTGCTCCATGTGTGCCCTGGGCCCTGGGAGCCACTGTAGACAGAGTCAGCATTCAAGGGCCTGCAGATGAGGTGCCTGAGATGTCTGTGAGAATGAGACTGATTGAGAGAGGCACTCACATTGGCCTCCAGTCTCCACTTGCACACACATGTGTACACGTGAATATGTACAACACACACAGAAAGGCAAGTGTACTATTTCTGTGTTTATGCCAGACACAGTAGAACTTGTTTAATGTTTGTGTGTGTGCTAGGACCCAGGAGCCTTTCCATCTGGATTTACAAGTGCGTCCCACCATGCCCTGAAGTACCATTGTTTGAAAAGACAAAATTGTCCTGAAATGTTTGAGGACAAGGTTCAATGGCATCTGTAATGTGAATATTCTGCAAATGTTAATAAAATAAAATAGAATCTAATAGAGATACTGATTGTAAATTTGTCAAAATGTTGGTAATTCTTCCATATGGGGCTCATTATATGGTATTATTTCTGCTTTGTAGTCAGTTTAAAGTTTTTCAAATTGGTAAAACAAAGCAAAGCAAACAAACAAAACCGGCAGCTCCATAGGAGGCGGAGAAACAAGTCCCTGCAGAATTCAGCAGTTTAGTCCTCTGGGTCCTTCAGGTCTGGGACAGGCCCTCTAGTGGAAGAGGACGCCCGTGCCATCTCCCAGGCCGGTGGTCTGGACAGGGCTCTGCTTCCTAGCTCTGGCTCTGACTCTGGCAGGCCTCCATACTTTGATATCAAAGGTTTTCCTGGGTTGCCTTGTGTTGTGATGAGCAAGGCAATAGGGAGAAATGACAGTCCTCACTTCTGTCATATAAGCAGGCCCTTAGATGCAGCTCCTGGGAGGAATCAGACAACGGAAATGCAGACTGACATCAAGGTTGTGCCAGAGACTCCGAAAACCAGGACGTATGGTGCAGAAACAAGCAGGGAGGAGAGGAAGACATGGAGAGAGGGAGAGAGACTTGGGCAGAAATGTTCTACGTGGAGCCCCAAGTCGTCTTTCAAAAGAGCTATAGGCAGTACACCAGCTAGCGACAGGCAACAACCCACGCCAAGGTTCTGGTCCAATTCACGAAATTACTAACCATTCTCAGTATTCTCATGGGTCCATGACAGTCCTCTTGCACAGCCTCGGGAAGATTTCTGTTCCCATCGGGCCTCCTTCTGAGCACAGCCTTCGCCGGGCTCCGTTCTCTGCAGATGGCACCAGCCCTATTCTGCAGGCCCTGTGTGGATTCTGATCAGCATTGCTGCAGTGTGAGTGCTGTCCCATTAGATCTCAGGTTTTAGAGCCCTTGTGTTGGTGAAAGTGTCCCCAAGGCTGACAATGGGAGGGTATTGCTTGGGAGAAAATTTGCGTGGGGAGGTCTCTAAACATTTGCCAAATGCACTGTACTTACTCTTGTATGTTGGTTTGTTACAACTCAGCTTTGAAAAGAGATGTGTTTATATCTAAAGTGACACGAAGGGACAAGTGACCAACAGTTTGGAGGCCCTCCAGGGCAAGTCCATGGATGATAGATAGGAAAGGGGACTGGCATTGAAGAGCAGCAGATGTATGCACGGTTGCTAAGAAGGATCTAGAAAAGCGGAGGAGCACAAGGAATGAAGCTATAGTAGATCTATGCTAGGGTGCAAGGGCCACAGGGCAGAACCCAGAATAGCATTGAGGAGGAGCCTACTTCCCAAGGGGCTAAAGCTCTAAGCCCCGCCTTCCGAGTGCCTCCAGCCCCGCCCTACGCGCTAAGTCCCGCCCTCAAGGTTGGCCTCCCGGGCACAGCCTGGTCCCCGGAAACAATGTCAACTTTGAGTACAGCCCCACCCAGTAGTCTTGTCCTTCGGTCCCTTCAGACACCAGAAGTTCCGCCCCCTTAGCTTGCGAGTCACCAAGTTTGTACTTCTGCGCAGGCGCCCTCAGTCCACTGACTTGTTCCTGCGGGGAGACCGCCTTGCTGTCATGGCTCCTCCACCGTTGTCGCTGCCACTTTGCATTCTGCCGCCGGACTCCGGCTCTCCCCGTTTGGTGTGCTACTGCGAGCAGGACAGTGGTGGAGACAGGAACCCGGACGACTTCAACCTCTAGTGAGTGGAGTCTAGGGATGTAGGGTGTGGGAGCGCAGCGGGCGCGGTGCCTGACAACCCCTCCCACCCAGTGTGACCGACGCCGCGGAGCTCTGGAGCACCTGCTTCTCGCCTGACAGCCTGGTGATGCTCGTGCGTAACAGCACTGGGGATAGGAGACATCTGGAAGTCTGCCACCCCCCCCCCCAACTCCCGGGGCAGTGTTTCTAACAGCACTTCCAAGGTTGGACAGTTTGGAATGTCCAGTGGGTCCAGGGTCCTGGCCAGTTAGTGACAATTCCATGTTCCCAACAGAAAGCCCGATTTGGCCTAAGTGGGGCTGAGGATATCCATTCCCGGTTCAGGTAAGTTCCTGTTAGGGAGGCCACGTGGATGAGGAGCTTGGGGTAGTGATAATACACCCTAGCCGTAACACACATCTCCTTCCTTAGGGCAGCCTGCCAACAGCAGGCAGTGACTGTAAGCCTGCAAGAGGACAGAGCACTGATGACCCTTTCAGGGGACACCTCTGCCCTGGCCTTTGACCTCTCCAAGGTGCCCAGCCCCGAGGCATCCCGAAGGCTGCAGGCTTTGACTCTCAGCCTGGCGGAGCATGTATGCAACCTAGAGAGACGGCTGGCAGGTACCGTATGTGTGGGCACCTATACCTTCCCTCGAGGACATGATTTTGCAGACCCTCCTGGCATTGAGTGAGATGCCATGGCTTTTTCCCAGCTGCAGAAGAGACTGCCACTAGCCCCAGGAAGAACTTCCAACCAGCAGGCACTCAGTTCTTACCGGGTAAGGGGCAGGCCTGGCATGTGGGTTGGGCTGTTCTTTCTCTGGAACTACCTCTCCAGATGCCACGTGTTCTAGGGAGAATCTTCCAGTGTGGAAAGTTCTGGCCAGGGCTCTTTGTTCAAGATTTCTCTGATCCTATTTTCTGGCAGAACTTGATCACCAGAGAGGAAGCTCTGGGCCTGGGGTCAGGAAACGCTGTCCAGGGGAATCTCTCATCAACCCTGGCTTCAAAAGGTACTTACTACCTGTCTTTTCTACCCTGGTCACTTCCTTTTCCTCCATGCATCACACATTCTTGTCTTCTAGTAAGAAACCAGCTGGTGGTGTAGACTTCGATGAGACCTGAAGATTGCAAACCTGTGACCTCTTCAGGAGCCTGTCTACAAGGAAAGGGGAGACCTAGGGCCCCCTAAGCAGAGACACCCTGAGCTTCACTCCCCTGTGGTCCTGCTGTTGGGCAAAAGTGTCTCACCCCTTCCCCGTCAAATAAACTGCTCCCTCAGGGAGAGATGCTAGGCCAGACTTGACTAGTGCAGATTGGCCTTGGGGAGGGGCCAGAGACCCCTTCAGTGCGCTGTGGAGCTGCTGGATGCAAACATGCATCAGACTCTCAGCATCCGGGAGGCTCTTTTGCCTGGGTCTCAGGGCAGCAGCAGAGCTTTCTCAGACCTAGTGTGTTGTTTCTGTGGCCAGCACAAACACTGAGAGGGTCTTGTCTGGTAGAGTCAGGACTCCCTAAGGCTTAGAATGGTGTCCCACACTTCCAAGCCCCACCCAGGTAGGGCAGATTATACCTGTCCCATATAAAGATACACAGAGGAGTTGTCTTGGAGGCCACCACAGGGCACCAGACAGAGGAAGCCCCTTATAGGAGATAGGGTTGGCACTCAGCCTACCTCAGCTGGACCGAGGAATGTAGACCTGCCCCCACCCATTGGCCAGGATCCCGGAGGCTGAGCTCCGTGGGCCTCAGCTCTCCACCCTCCTTGGCCATCCACGGCACCCCGCCCAGCTCTGGCCTGACTGGTTTGGGAGACTAATCCAGTCCCCTAGATCCCTGATGCCTCTGTGCCAGGGCAACTGTAAGGGGCCCCAGGCCTCTGTGCCACACCATGAAGGAGGATACACTGTGTTTTGCCCAGTGGACTCTTGGCTTCATCACTCTGGGCAACCACCTTTAACTATGTTTCTCACCATAGGGTTGAGGTGGCGTAATTGTGGGTCTCTGGCCATTTGGATGTTCAGGACACGATTACTTGTGTCAGAGAAACTTTATGGGTAGAGGTGCTAGCGGGGGTGCACAGCAGGCTGGTAGGCTGCCAGGATCTCTGAGCTGTGTGGACAGGTATACTTGAACTCTTTCTCCTGCAACGCACTGTCCAAGTAGCGCCGAACACAGGACAGTTCTGCGGGGATGGGCAGCTGGCGGAAGTGCGCACACACGGCCTGTGGGTGCGGCAGAGTGTGACGAGGGTCTCACTCCATAGCCCCCCATCCACACCTACCAGCTGGTCCCTCACTCACATCCACAATGTGCAGCTTGGGTAGCAGGCTGCAGTCAGCCAGCGTGAACTGGTCACCATCGAGAAAGCGGCGGCGGGACTCGCGAAGGTGTGGCTCCCGCGCCAGTTCGTGGTCCAGTGGTGCACGCAGGTAGCTGTCCAGCCTGGTCAGAGCCCGGAGCAGCTGCTGGTACAGGGCTTGGGGGCAGTGGTAACAGTGAGGACTCAGCCTGGGCCTTGGGTTAGCCCTCCTGCCTGTACCTGCTGGCCTGTGTCTCACCATTGTCCTGTGTAGGCACTGGGTTCTTGATGAAGGCAGAGAACTTGTGGAAGATGTCGTTGCCTGCTGTGTTGGACTCCCTGTACCTGGGTGCCAGGCTAGGGAAGCTGTAGGCGTGAGTGGTTTGAGAACTCCAGTCAGACCCTCAAGTACACTGTGTCTCAAAGCACCCTACCTAGGCACTCCCCAGGTGTCCC
Source organism: Micromys minutus (assembly GCF_963924665.1). Classification (NCBI taxonomy): domain Eukaryota; kingdom Metazoa; phylum Chordata; class Mammalia; order Rodentia; family Muridae; genus Micromys; species Micromys minutus. The sequence goes on along the minus strand of NC_137982.1, from coordinate 1,802,885 downwards.
CGAGGAGGTCCCATCTTTGCCCTCCTGCTCCATCAGGTGCTCACTCAGGTGGCCCCAGCGTCTCCTCCAGAAACTCCTCGATCTGCAGTGTGTCTGTCTTGACATCCCCATCGTAGAGCAGGATGGGCAGCTGTGAGCCTGGTGCGAAGTCCTTCAACACATCCAGTGCCCTGTGGACACCAGGCAGAAGGGAGGTGGCTGGCCCAAGGTGGGTAGAGGCCAGGGAAGGGTCCAGGGTGGTGTCTCACCTTCGTGTGTCCACTGTGGTGAGTGTGAAGGGCACACCCTTGAGGAGCAGGACCATGAAGAGCCGCTGACAGGAAGGGCAGTGCCCTATACTCTCGCCATCTTCACTGGCCTGGGTGGGTGGAACAGAGGTGTCAGGCTCTGAGCAGACCCAGGAATCCTGACACCTGGCTGGGTGGGACTCTGCTTCCCACTGCCATTGGCTCTGCAGGCAGGCTAGGGCTCTGGCCTGATTTAGCATGGCATCCACAAGTGTCTAGTGAGGGCCCTTGAACTGATCCCCAGAATGGGGAGGGCAAAAGAAGTTGGGAGCTTAGAGGCCTAGGCTTGGGGGCCTGCCACAACTTTTCCTTCCACAGTCAGAAGGTTCCAGTCACAGAGACTGGCAGGGTGGGGCAGGCCAGAGAATCATCTTCTTCTAGTGATTAACCCACACAACTGGGTATTGAGGCTTACAGCTCAGGGAAGGAAGGAAAGGAACCAAAGAAGAGGCCAGGACCCGCTCCCACTTAGGTCTGAGCACAGGCCTGTTAGCTAATAGGGCTATCTCTGGCAAGTCCCCAGTCTGATCCAAATCTCTAGCTAAATGTCTGGTGCCAGCTAGCAGACTGACACCTCCTCACCAAAGGGCTTTCCCCCAGAGCTGGGCCAGGTCCATGATGTGAAGAGCAGGACCCACACTATCTGATTCTTCTTACAGGAGCTCCTCCCTAGGAGGCCTGGCTCTGAGACTCAGCCCTGAGTGGGGCAGCTTAAACCCACCACAGGGATAGTTAGGCACCATTAGGAAGACCCACCCCTCTGCATGAACAACAAACAAACAACCCAGCGGCCCCTCCAGCCCAGCCTGCCCAGAACCTTCACAAAGAGCTGGAGCTTGGTGTTTTCAGTCATGGTGGGAGCTGAGGCATCCAGCTGCGGCAGCCGCAAGGTACAGGGTGTGCCTGGGGAGCTCTTTAAGTCTTTCTGGATGCCCCACCCTCCCCAGTTAGTGGGCCCGCCCCACGGAGCCACCTAGGCAACAGATAGGTTGCCAGAGCAAAGCAAGCTGTCTGTGCAAGACCAGGGTGTCTGTGCATAACAGTGACCACAGGGGCCCTGAATCTCGGGGCCAGCTGTGAGGATGGAAAGCTGGTTCAGAGCAAAAGACTGAAACCTCGGTGTGACTGTGAGGGGCAGCTAGTGTGGTGAATGTAGACAGGGTTGTCTCACGGCCCTCGGTGGTTTATTTTTCTTTGTCAAGTCCTTATCCCAGAAAGCCAGGGAGTGGGAATGAGTGGGAAATGCCTCAGTTTGCCTGTCTGTGAGATAAACCCTTACGGAAGAGATGCCCCCTCCCTCTGACAAAGCCCAGTCAGGGCGGGCCCACATTCCAGACTTGTTCCTGGCCAGCAGACTGATAAGCCTGGTTTGGGTGTTTAACCCAGCTGAGCAGTGAATTCCATGCTCCCATCCTGTCCACACAGGTTCAGAACAGGTTACTTACTCTTAACCTCAATCTTCAGATGCCACTAGGAAGGGTTAGAAGCTACTGTTTACTGGCTGAAATGGGGGTGTGGTCCCCAGCAGGAAGAAAAAGGCCAGGATAGTCTGACCCTACCAGTCAGCCCTTCAGTCTTCCTGAGCCTCCCGAGCCCACTGCGCTCTACAGTGCTAGTTCCTTTGTCAGCTGTCATAGCAGGGGAACTGTCCTTTACTTGTGCTCACAGAGACTGGCGCTGCCCACTGGCTAAGACCAGGACCAAGAGGTTGCTTTCCTGTCCCTGGTAGGCTGGTGTCATCCAGGCTACAGATTGCAGCCTAGATGGCTCCGTACCTGCCCACTCACCTGCTCACGTGCCTGACTCCTAGTCAGCGCCTCAGCTCTGCCGGCCTCCCTCCTCCTCCGCCCTGCCTGGTCATTTCCCTGACCTCAGCCTGAGCTCAAGTGGAACGGCTCTGGCATCCTTGGCGTTTGCATTTGCAGAGGCTATCCTCTTCTTGCCTTGAGCCAGTTTTATTTTGGTTTCTTACTGACATGGTCAGCTTTCTGCTTTGTGGTTTCTGTCCTTTGCAGACAAATCACCACTGCGGGCCAGCCCTCCAAAGCCTTTGCCCAACTGCTGGTGGTCACCAGACACGCCGTATTTATATATTTTTGCAAAACTGTCCTTACAAATCTACAAGGAAGGGATGAAGTGGACGGACAACATAAGCAGTGGTTCAGAGGGAAAGATACAAAACACATCTCAAGAAACAAGGCAGTGACGCCAACTGGCTCTTCACTGTTTCAAGGGAGCCGTGGACACGTCCCGTGTCAGTCTGTGGGTACCGTGGACACGCCCCGTGTCAGTCTGTGGGTAGCAGGAGCCTCCAATACTCTGCTCCCATGTTTACAGCCTCCTGGAGGCAGCTAGTTTGCCTCCCAAAATCCAGGGTCATTATTGCACCACTGAACTTTGTCCCCCAGGATACCATCATGGATAAAGGGGCAGGAAGTAGTAGGGCCACATGTGCATACCAACAGAGTCTGGCATTATAGGTTTGTTGTGTTGGAAGATAGTGTCCTTAAAGAGGCAACCAAAATAAAATACGAGGCCGTCCAGTGGGCTCTAGTTCAATGTCCTTTCCAAAGGGGAGTTTGTGGCCAAGGTATCTTTCGGGGGAGTGGCCTGTCCAGCATCCCTTTGTCTGATCCCCAGCACCACAGAGATAGGGGAGATTTGAACCCAGAGACATGCACAGAACATCTTGTGAGCATTATGGCAGAGAGGGCAGGATGATACGCTATGTTCCATGGATTGTCAGAACGTACACAGCAAAGTCTACGGGTAATGGAAGGGCCTGGAACACATTTTTCCTCAGGCCTACAGTGGAGCCAGCCTGCCCTAACCCCAATCTCTCTCCTGTTTGTAACCACAGCAAACCAGTACAGAACTGAAGGGGAGAAGCATCATTAGCTTCAAGGTCATGCACTTCCCCTGGCTCACTGTGAGCACAGGCCTCAGTAGACAAACCCCTGACAGGACAGACGCCAATGTCTGTTCTGTCCATACATACCATGTACATTTTCCAATCTGTGGATTTTGTTTTGTTTTTGAGACAAGATTTCTCTGTGTAGCTCTGGCTGTCCTGTAGACCAGGCTGGCCTCGAACTCACAGAGATCCCCCTGCCTCTGCCTCCTGAGTGCTGGGACAAAAGATGTGTGTCACCACTTCCAGTGGTGGTGAATAGTCTAAGTGAATAAGAAGAGAACCAGGCCTGGTGATGCAGGCCTGCCATTCCATCTACTCAGGAGGCTGAGGCAGGAGGATCATAACTTCAAGACCTGCCCAGGGACTCAGTGAAGCTCTGTTCCTAACAAAGTATGTGTGTTGGATAGAGCTAGCTTGAAGGTAGAACTAATGTGTAAGGTCCTCACTTCAACCCCAACTCCACCAGTACCCCACCCTCCAGAAAACTTAATGCCACCCACTTTGGCTGAACCCATGACTTACCATGGCCATAGGACCTCACCCTGAAATCTCCAATACATACAGAGCATCCTCTGGGAGCTGAAAGACCCAAGACTGGCTCGTGTCTCCCTGCTTGTACATTTCACTCCTAACACATACCAGAGTGTCTCTGATAGAAATCCTGTTCCTGTACAAAGCTGCAAGTTGTTTTTTAAAGTCTCATGTAGCCCAGGCTGGCCTTGAACTCCTGATCCTCCTACCTCCACTTCTCAAGTGCTTAGATTACAGGTACCTGTCACTGCTTCTCCACTAACAGCTCTGCTATGAAAGGAGACACCAACTGGTGAGGGAATGAGGGTACTAGCATTCTGTCTAAGCTCCACCCTACAGTTAATAGCCAGGTATTCCCCACCCCACAGTTACCTAGCAGCAGCCAGGTATGCCTGGCCCTGTAAAAGGGGCTGCTTGCCCCCCCCTCACGCTCCTGCCCTCTTGCTTTCTTACCCTCTTCCCCCTTTACCTCTTCTCTCCCTATTCCCTTCCCCCCTTTCTTTCCAGGTGCTCATCATCCTTTATTCTACACCCCACCCTCTCTTTGCCTCTACTACCCTCTCAACTGCCTTCCCCATGCCCTGAATAAACTCTGTAACTATTCTATACTATACCTCCGTGTGGCTGGTCCCTTGGTGGAAGAGATGCCTCAACACGGGTCCACAGAGACATTCTCCTCCCACAGCTCACCACACAGCCATAGACATATTTGTGCTTCTCTTTATTTTTGTATAAGCACATCATATGAGTATGGGTAAAGACTTGCTCAGGTATTTCTGAGTTCTGCCCGCAGAACCTAGGTGTGGTGACATTCCCATAGCGGGAGCAGATCCTCAGTCCCCCCAAAGGGTTCTACCATCAACTGTCACATCTCCCCAGATTCATGTGCTGAAACCCTCATAGTCATGGCAAAGGATTCGGGGGTAGGGCTTCTCAGAGTTGATCTGAGTGTAGGGCAGGGTCCTCATAAGTAGAATATGTAATCTTACAAAGGAGACCCTTCAGGATTCCACCTAGAGAACTCTGGTCTTAGACACCTAGCCTCCACAAAAATGAAGATCAACTTATCAGCAGTTCATGGGTTCCCAGCCCTGAGTTGTTAGAGAAGCCCCAGAGGGGAATGGAGGAAGGTCTGGTCTGTGTGGTGGCCAGAAAGCAGGGGCAGCTCAGAAACTGTCAGGGCAGGGCAAAGGAACAGAGGCCAACCAAGCCAGGAAGGTGGTTTATACCTATAAGCCCAGCATTTAGGAACAGGCAGCCTGGGCTGTACACAAAATTCCTGTCTCTAAAACAAACAACAACAATAAAAATTACTGGCCAGCAAGAGATGGCTTTAGTGGTCAAAAGCACCAGATGTTCAACACGAGGTCAAAAGCACCAGCTTGTTCAACACAAGCCTAAAACCTGCCTCTGATTCCAGGAGCCACCGGCTGAAGTACAAACAACTCTAAAATCATGGAATGTGCATGCCTAAGCACACACAGTCACATGCTCACACACACCCACACACAAAAATAACAAGGAAAAAATTTAAGTGCATAGGTCCACAAGAACATTCTTTTTTTTTTTTAGTAGAGGAGAATTCCATGAGCATGTCGGCGGACGTGTATGGAAAAGAAGTGATCACCAGTCCTGCCTCATTGTCTCAGTACTAAGAGAGAGGTCCTCCCAAACTCCAGGACTCCCGATATTAGCATGTCATAGCCCACTGTGTTCTTCCCAAAAGATGTCCCACTATATCTGACCAGGAAATAATCAGACCCCACTCAAATCTCTGCACTTGTCCTGGTTGAGAGGAGGAAAAAGCTCTGCCAGGGCCTGGTGCCTAAGGAGAGGCAACAGCTCGAACCTGGAGCTAAAGGGACATTTTTCTTTTCTTTGTTCTTGCTTTTGTTTTTAGACAGGGTCTTCTGCAGCCCTTGTTGGCCTTGAACTCCTGATGCCCCTGCTGTTGCTCCTGAGCGCTAGAGTAACAGGTAGTCCCGCCAAACCTAATGTGCTGGTTAGTTCTTCATAAACCTGACAAAAGCTAGAGTCATCTGGGAAGACGGACCCTCATTCAGAAAATATCTTTATCAGACTGGTCTGTAGGCAAGTTTGTGAGGCATTTTATTCATTGATGGTTGATAGAAGAGTGCATGCTCAGCCCACTGTGCTGTTGCCCCTGGGCAAGGGCTCTTAGATTATATAAGGAGGCAGAAAGAAAGCCAGGACTGGGTTCCGAGGTTTCTCCCTGGCTTCAGTTCCTGCCTGCAGGTTTCTGCCTTGGGTTCCCTCAGTAATGAACCATTACACCTTTTCTTCCCTGAGCAATCTTTGCCTGTGGTGTTTATCACAGCAAGAGAAAGCAACCTAGGACACCTAGCTTTTCTTCCCCTTTTAACACTGCATGGTGTGACTAAAAGTCACCATTACCAGATTGAAAACCTCAGAAAGTGAGTCCTTCCTAGTCCCAGCTGCAGACTGGGCCATCTCCAATGACTGTGGACTTGGTGGGCACTAGGTAACTGCCCAGGTGGTTTGCTGATGGGTATCTTGTGACAAAGTAAAGGTAAGGGCAACAGTGCCAGCTCTGGAGCCCTGCAGGCTATACATGGTTGCCCTAACTTGCCTCCAGCCTGTAGCCCAAGGCTGCTTTTATAGCAGAAGCTTCTGGTCCATGGCCACCCAGATGTCTCTGTTCCTCCTAGCCCTGCTCAGGTCCTCAGCCTACTCAGCTCGAGGTGGGGATGGCAGTGCTCCCACAGCTCCTAGGTCCTACGGCTACACACAGGAAATGCTTCAGGGTCTGGGGTTGTGTTGTTTGCTTGTGTCTGTGTTGTTTCCAGAGAGAGGTCCTTGTACATGGTGGTGGGAACTGTGGGGGCAGGGCAGAAGCAGCTTGGAGGTGGTGTAGCTGCTAGTTCTGAGCTGCTACTGATGGGTTAACAACAGAAGGGTTGTGCCAATAGCCATAAAATGGGTGTGGGGACGCACACCTTCAACCCCAGCACTGGGAAGGCAGAGGCAGGAAGATCTCTTGCATTCAAGGCCAGACTGATCAATTTCCAGGACAGCCAGGGATACACAGAAAAACCCTGTATTGAAACAAAAACAAAAACAGAAACAGAGTGTTCCAAACCATGAGCTTGTTCAGAGGAGTGGGGTGCACAAGGAGTGGGGTGCACGAGGAGTGGGGTGCACGCAGAGGAGTGGGGTGCACGAGGAGTGGGGTGCACGAGGAGTGGGGTGCACGCTGTTCTTTCCTTGCAACTGTTCTGGAAGTTTCAAAATTAAGATGGTGGGATTACACTTTAGGATTGTCACAAATTCAGAAGCTTAGAGCAATTCATCAAAACCCATGTCCTGTCTCAAGGGCAGGAATTAAATGCATCTCACTGGGTCCCAGGCGTCCAGGCTCAGAGGTCTCTTCTGGAATTCGGGATCCTGTTGTATGTGTGGACGTAAGATAACTTCGGAAGCCACTCCTCTGGTACCCGCCAGGCTTGTTGTTTTTATGGTTAGTCTAGATTGAACCTAGAACCTCAAGCATGCTAAGCGAGAGTCCCACCTCTGAGCTGTATTCCCAAGCTCCTTTCTACCTTTGTTTGCTGTTTTGCAACAGTGTCTCATTATTTAGCTCTGCATGACCTAAACTTGTTATATAGTTATATAGACCAGGCTGGCTTTGAACTCGAGACCCAGTGCTGGGACCAAGTGTGTTTCACTGTGCCAGTTCACTTTTTGAGGCAGAATATTCATTAAGTAGTCCAGGACAGTAGTGGCTCACTTTGTAAACCTGGTGTGAACTTGCTTCAGCACCCCAATAGTTGGGATTTCAGGTCTGTGCCAAGAGCCCAGTAATTTAGGTTTGTTTCTTAAGATTCATCTGAGGAGGTCAGGAGAGAACATAGGATCCTTTAGAGCTGGAGTCAGAGGCAGTTGTGTGACCTAAGAGCTAAACTCCAGGACCTCTGGAAGATCAGGACATATCAACTGCTGAGCCATCTCTCCAAACTCCTAAATTTTTACTTATGTGTGTGTGTGCACGTATCTGTGACTATATACCACATATATATGTGTAGATGTGGATATCTGTGGAAGCCAGAAGGTGTCAGGTCCCCAGGAGCTGTAGTTACAGGCACTTCTGAATTATCCAACGTGAGTGCTGGAAACTGAATTCTTATCCTCTGCAAGAGGATCAAGTGCTCTTACCACAGAGCCCGAATTCCCAATTCTTAACATACTCACCCTCTCTCTCCTGGCTTGCCTCTTGGGCCAGGGAAACCTCAGCTCACTAGCCAGGACACCTTTGAGCCTGGCTCTCCCCATCCTTTCCTTTTCCTTCACTCCTGAACATGGACCCAGCCAGCCTCTATCCTCCCATGGATCTTCCATGTATTCTAAGCCCTAAGCACTTAAAACGTCTGCTGTGGACGTGAGTGTGAGGGCATCCTGTTTTCCTAGCTCCTGTCTGGTAGACACAGAGACTGTCTAGTTAAGCCCAGAGCTCCCAGGCCCCTTGTCCTGAGCCCTATGCTTCCTGGGCCTTACTCCCCACTGGATCTTGTTTTCTTACGCTTCATGCTTTAGGGTCTTTCTCTACACTGCCCAACTTCGCCACCCAGCAGGGCCAATGTGAAGTACGGACTTCATCTCACTAGATGCTCATCACCTTCAGGAAATTCTCTCTATGCACCCAGACTCCACTGCCAACCTGGAGGTCTCCTCTCAGAACCCGCTTCCACGTCTCAGGAAGTAGAGACGGCCCCAGCACAAACAAGGCTGTGAGTACTGGGCATCATGGGGGAGGCTGAGATGGGACAAGCAGCTGCCTGAGAGATAACACCAGTGTGGCTAGCACTGCCCCACCCCTTCCATAAGCCCACTTAGGACCCACCCAGAGAGCAGGGGTCTGATCTGTGTGAGCAGGGAAGGGGAAAAATGGTGGAGCTCCCTATTTGGTACAGTCAGACCAGATGGCTGTCCCCTAGCCTAGTGCGCCTCCCTTCACAACCCCCTCCACCACACGCATAGGCTCCCACAAGTGCTTTTTGCTTATTTATTGAAAACAAACATCTGTGTGCTATATACAAGGTCCTGCTCCCATGTGGGTGGCAGGAAGGACCAAGCTGGACGGGAGAGGAAAGGCAGCTTGAGGGGGCAGGGAGGAAGCCGTGACCCCTCACCTAGCCAGCAAGCCCAGCTTCTCCGTTCCTGCCTTTCCACTTCTTCACAACAGTCGAGTGAGGAAGGCTCTTAAAGCAAAATAAGTAGGCAAGCTGCCCGTCCCCAACTGCCGCCAAGGGTGTCCATGAAAAGACATCTATGCAAGATGCTGGCCCAGGTAGACTTGTGGCCACTGCAGAGGAGGGTCACAGGATACTTGGGGCAGCCCATGTCACCCTGGGAAGGTGGATGGTGCTGGGCAGGGTAAGGGGCTGGGCCAGGACCCAAGGCTTTAAGGCAAAGCAGGGTGAGGGTGTGTGCAGCCCAGGGCCAGGCCAGCCTTTGGCACGATTGGGGGAGAATGGTAGTTGGGAGGAGGGCGGGAGCCCTTTGGTCCTGAACCTGCCTTTCCAGGGCCTGGCATGTGTGACTGGGGGCTACGGCCACCGCCTGACTTCTGCCCCACACAGCTGCTTCCCTGATGTGACTCTTGATGGTCAGCAGAGCGTGTCAGTGTTGAAGGACAGCTGGGCCTGGTGACGAGGAGACAATGGTGCTCACTGAGCATCCTCTACCTCTCGCCCAGCGTGACAGTCACTCCCCCTAGTCTCTGGTTCCCTGTAATCCTCACCACTGATCTGGGGTCGGCAAAGCTCTGCCCTCGGTTTCTGCCCATTCCAGTCTCCCCACATCCACTCAAGGCCTCAGCACGCAGGAGTCTCTCTCTGCTCCGAGCGGCAGAGAGCAGGCACAGCTATCGCCAGTTCTCTCTCTCAGGTCCTTCAGTCTGGGGGCAGCCTGAGCAGAGGTGTAGCTGGAGGGCGCTGACCACTCACCCGCTCTTCCTCGAAGCTGATGAGGCCCTCATCCTCCGTGTCCAGATCCTCAGGCTCATCAGCCACCAGTGCCCGGAGCTCTGTGGGCGCAGGGCGGGGCCTCAACAGGCTGAGTAGTCCGAGGGGGGACGGCAGGGTCGAGGGCTCAGCCTCTTGCTGCTCCACATTGTCACTCTGCTTCTTGGCAAAGTTCACAAACACCTGTGGCAGGCAGGCGGGCCAGCGGTGAGTGGTGCAGGGCTTGCCTAAACCCGCGAGGACACAGCCCGACTCTACGCGGCACACTCACGTTATCCAGGGTGGTCTGGCTGACTGAGTAGTCCTCGATACCCAGCACGCCCACCACCTGCTCCATCTTGCTGAACACCTGAGCCAGCGAGATGTGCTCCGACTTGAGCTGATACTGCACCTTCGTATGGTGCCGCTCCTGGAGACCAGGGAACGTGGAGGTCAGGGGCTGGAGAGCAGGAGCGACTCTAACCCCATCCATCCTATCACACCTACCTTAAGCATGGCCTCTGGGAAGTTCCGGTTGAAGAACCGCACCACATCCTTCACATTCTGGCTGCTTTTGGTCCTTACAGTGATCATGTAGCCGTCCCCAAACCTGGTGGGACACGGGTGTGGCCGGGAGCCCCATGCAGTCTGACGCTCACCCGCCTCCCGCACCCTGCTAGACTCACCTGTTCTTGAGGTGCTGGATGCTGCCCAGGCAGCGCAGCCGCCCGTTCACCATGATGGCCAGCCGTGTGCACAGAGCCTCACACTCTTCCATGCTGTGGACAGACAGCACGGGCTGGCACCAGAGGGACTGCCAGAGCCCACGGAGGGAGGGGCTGGAGAGGGGCACACCTGTGTGACGTCAGCACCACTGAACGTCCCGTCTTGATGAGGTCCAGAATGAGGTTCCACAGGAAGCGCCGGGCCTTGGGGTCCATACCAGTGGTGGGCTCGTCCTAGGGCAGGGCTCTCAGTCAGCCAGAGACACAGCCCACCCAACCTGGTCTTGTCATCTGTCCCTTGGCTCATGAGGGATCCCACCCCGAGGACTTACTAGAAAGATGAAGGCAGGGTACCCAATGAGGGCGATGGCTGTGGACAGCTTCCGTTTGTTACCTCCGCTGTAGGTGCCAGCTGGCTTGTCTGCGTACTTTGTCAGTTCCAGCTTCTCCAGGGCCCACGTCACCACCTGGCAGGGTCAAGCGAGGTATGGACGCTGCCTCACGGACCTCCCACCACCCCCAGCACATGCACACCAGGGCTCCCACCAGCTGCTTCCCCGTCACCCTCACCCGTGCCTCATCCTTCCAGGGGATGCCACGCAGCCGAGTGTACAGCTGCAGGTGTTCGCGAGCCGTGAGCTCATCAAACAGGGCGTCGAACTGCGGGCAGTAGCCGAGGCTCTGCTGTACCTGGAGCAGGTCCTTGAGCACACTGGGGACGGAGGGTGGTCAGTACTCAGGACCATATGCTCACCCCACACCTGCCCTCCTGTACCCTGGGGCCATGGTCATCACACTCCGAAATCTACACTCGCGCGCACACACAGCTTTGCACCTGAGGGGTCTCCAACTCACTCACCCCCTACCCCAGATGCCATGCCTCTGGAAGCAGTCACACACAGGCAGACACATCATGGCTCCCTGTGTGCCCACCTGTGTCCATTGACAAAGGCCTCGCCCCCTGTGGTGCTCTCGTCCCCAGTCAGCATCTTGAAGGTGCTGGTCTTTCCTGCACCGTTGACACCAAGGAGCCCAAAGCACTCTCCAGGGCGCACACCCAGGCAAAGGCGGTCCACCGCCAGGATACGGCCAATCTTCCGAGACTTGTACACCTGGCCAGAGAGCCTCCCCACTCAGCAAAGGGAGGGGGCTCCGGCCTGGCCTGGCTATACCCCACCGCTGGGACTCACGACCCGCCCCGCCCCGTTCCCTACCCACCTTGGTCAGGTTCTCTATCTTGACCATGTCGTTGTCAGCATCGCCACGGAGCACTCTCTGCCGCTCACTAGCCACATCCACATCATCTTCCACGGGGTTAGTAGACACGGGCAGCCGTCTAGGACAGTAAAGTTGGCGGGCCTGGCCAAGCCACCCACCCCCACCGAAGGTTCCCGGCATCACCCAACACTCTCCACTCACTGTGGCTGCCGTAGGAAATTATACTGGCACATGATGGTGAGGAAGAATCCCACGAAGCCCTCGACTGTCATGGCCACCAGTCCACGTGTGACAATGTCCCACTCGAATGGGGATTTCATCTTGTCAAACTGGCCTGTGGAACTGCTGGTTCAGGGCCTGAACCAAAGCCTCCAGAGGTCCCAGTCACCCCACTCTGGCCCCCAGAAGGCCTGCACTGTCTACCCAGAGCCAGACTCACCAATCTTGGCATAGTATTCATTGATGTACTCATTGTAGGCCATCTCCATGAGCCCATGGCCCAGGTTGTAGTTGGGGAAGATGAGGAAGCAGCTTTTCAGGTAACTGTTGACAACCTTCAGATCCTGGGGGCCAGCCATAGCTCAGCACTGCTGCCCCCAGGCCATGCCCTGCTGCCCAGTCACCCCCACATTTACCTTGTCGTGCTCAAAAAGCTGCAGAAGGAAGGTGGCCACCGTGGCCGTGATGCCAATGAAGAGGTTGATGACGATGAGGAACACGTAGGCTGAGCTAGGGACCTCAAACCAGAAGGAGGCTGGGTACATGATGGGTGTGATGGACCACCTGTGGACAACAGTGGTGGTCACGGGGTAACCCTGGGCACGCCACAGATGCGCCACACCTTTCCCAGCTTACCCATAGAGCAGGAACAAGGAGAGCACCGCGGGGAAGTTGGTGGGTGATGTGTAGGCCGGTAAGTCAAACACAAAGAGGATGATGACGCAGCAGGTAGCTGGGACCAGGTAATTGAGCTGCAAAGGCGAAGGTGAAGGGTGAGACCCAGGCATGGGGACAGGAGTCAGGAACAGGGAGGGACCATGCGGGGGCACACCATGTCCCACACGTAGTTGGCCAGCCAGTAGATGACAGGGTTGCACCCGCTGACAAACTGCAGGTGTTTGGCCTTGGTGGATTTCTCTGCCACAAGGAAGACCACAAAGCTAGCCGGCACGAAGGACATGGCCACAATGATGAAGATGGCGATGACCACATCTGTGCCCTGCAATCTAGAAGAGGACAGCACTCAGTTCAGGGAGGTGTCGGGGACTGGTGGTCCTGCCCCTCCTTGGCTTGGTCTGCCTCACTCACAGGTAATCCAGGGAGAGGCTAGCACTGGTCTTGTTCATGGGGTGGTTGGTGACAGTGATACCTGCGCACAGGAAGGGCGGCTTCAGGCCCATGTGCCATCCCAGCTCAGCTGCATCCCTCCCATGCGCCATCCCAGCTCAGCTGCACTCCCAATGCGCCATCCCAGCTCAGCTACATCCCTCCCATGCGCCATCCCTGCTCAGCTGCATCCCTCCCATGCGCCATCCCTGCTCAGCTGCATCCCCGCCCCATCCCTCAATCCTGATTCTCCTTACCATAGGCTGCTGGGTTGCCCTTGCTTTTGGGTAGGTTTGCACGCAGAATGGCATTGTTGAGGCTGTTGAGGTAGGTGGGCATGCTGTGGTAGCCCTTGTTATTATAGAGCACCTAGGGAGGGGCAAGGGACTCAGAGAGGCTCAAAAGGCAGAGAGTCACTAAGCTTAGAACCAGGTCCCCCAAACCCCAGGGCAACAACATACCTGGGCCACCCTCCGCACTGCTATCTTCCGCACCATAGGAGGGGCCCGGGCACCGAAGGATGCTGGGATAGATTTCTGGACATTACCAAAGGTGATGGCTCCATATCTATACAAGACAGGTGGGAGGGGCGCTGAGCCCGGCAGCCATCTGCCAGGAACCCCTTGTTCACTGCAATTCCAGGCCAACTTACCGGTGTAGTCGGAAACGGTCGGAGGTAAAGAGCAGGTACTCAGAAACGTTGTGGCCAGTGATGTCAGTCAGGATGTCACCTGTGACCACCCTCATCTGGGGTGGGTGCCCACCCACACTGCTGGGGCATGAGAAGCCCGTGCCCTGTGCAGAGCAGGTACAGCGGACTGGCTCATGCACTAGGTGTGGCAGAGAAGGCGCTGAAGTCCACGTCTCTGTGGGCAGAGTGCAGCACATTGAGAAGGGTCACTCACGCCCATGCCCCCAGGAGCCTTTCATGAGCTAGTACCTGGTCCAGCAGTAGGTGGCAGGGACATGTTCCAGGCTTGCAGTGAATCCTCATCCAGGGACATGGGTGAGTCGGAAGGGGCGGGCGAGGGTGGGGGTGGCACGAAGTTGGACAGTGGCAGCCCCTGTGTGAAGGACTCTAGGCACATACTGTCGAAGAACCGTGCGGCCAGCAGGCGGGACTCTCCACTGCTCAAGTTCAACATGGGCCCCAGGGAGCCGTTGGCTGGAGACTTGAGCACACAAGTGGCACCCACACCAGAGGGCAGCCGGAATGTGCTCACCAGCTGCTGGGGGCTGGCATCAGGTGACAGTCGTAATCTAAGGACACAACGATGAGTTAGGGGCCATATGCCTCAACTCTTGCCCTGCCCTGTGTTACAGCCCCAGCCCAGGCCTCACCGGTACTCCCGGCGTTCCTCATTGGCATAGGGGATAAAGTTGCCACGGGGCTGGGTATAGTTGTGGTACTGAGAAGGCGACAGGACCAGTGGAGGCAGGTCACCTGGTGGGTGAGCACAGACCTAAGCAGACTCCGATTACCTGATGCCAGCCCCCAGACCTTCATCCTCTCTTCCCAACACAGAGAGGGCCAAGCTTGTGGGGTATGACTCCCCGGGAGACAGAACCCTCTCGTGAGCCCCTGAATGAGGTTCAGAGTGTGAGGAGAGGGGTAGAGGGCTGTTCTCCAGTGAGCTGGGAGAAAATGAAGCCAAGACCCAAGAACCAGAGAGTAGCCTCAGCCCACCACATGGGGCCGAGCAGCCTTACCGATCTCAGGGACCGACAATGCCACAGTCATGGCCACACAGACAAAGAAGGCAGGCAGCAGAATCTGAGAGCAGAGAGCTTTGGAGTTCCGGCGAGCACAGTGAAAGCGCTTCACCAGGAGCCCGTGAAACTGCCGCATCTTCAGCCACCAGCCCTCTAGCTTGCGGCTGCCCTGGCCTACCTGAGCCAGGGCCTCCATTTCTGCCTCTGTGCAAAGAAGCAGGGGTGAGGAGCCAGTATCATGCCACTGCTCTGGACCCTCCCGGCCTCCCCACTAGCTTCCACCTTGTAAGCTGACACTGTCTGGGTCCTGCAAGTTGTCAAAGAGGGGACGGTAGTCACCGTAGCCATCAGCGTAGCCGGTGCCCTCGTCCCCACGGGCAGAGCCCACAGAGGATGCAGACTGCAGAGAGGCCTGGGAGTGTGCCAGCTCTGAGCACCGAGCCAGGTTGCCAGCTGTCAGGCCCTCCCCCCCAGGCAGCACGTCCTTCCGGGACTCCTTCACATCTGCAAACAACAGAAGCAGTGAGGGAGGGCGGGCTTGGGGCCACGCTCTCCAGGACATCTTAGTACCTTAGTCCCTAGTGCCCACCCGTGACACCAGCCCTGCCTCGATCCCTGCCTCTAGTTCACACACCTGTTCACAGGTGGGCCATGCCACCAAACCATCCACCATGAGCCTACACTGACCCCACTCCCAGAGACGAGGGCCTTCCGTGGGTAGATCGGACTGAACACTTGCCTTCGGCACTCTTACCCGCCTCACTGTTCTCCAGGGACTGGTCTTCTTCAGACACTTTGAGGAACACCTCCTCCAAGGTTGTGTCCATCAGCCCAAAACTGCTCAGATGCAGTGCATCCAGACTGTGCTCCAATTGCTGCAAAGAAACTGGGTGAGGCTAGTGCCATGGAATGCAGGCAGTGACTTGGCCACTGTTTCTACAACCCCATCCTGTCCCCAGCCACCATGCCCAGCCCTCACACCTGAAAGAGGCGCTCGAAGGCCCCTTTCTTGACAGCCTCACTGGGCAGGATGTAGGAGAGCTCAGTGCTCGTGTCTGAGACCAGCAGGGAGGAAGCCACATGCTTGCGGATGAATTGGGACACCTGCGGCTCTGAGCAGCTGCTCAGCTGAGAACGACCTGAGGGGCTGGAAGCCAGCCCTGGCTCTGGGAAGGAAGGGGGAGCAGAAAGGAAGTCATGAGAGGCTGAGGAAGAAGGGCCCTCAGTGAGCAAGCAAGTCAAGATGAGGCTTAGTTCCAAGTCCACCAGGTAGCTGGTCCGGATGAAGTGAGGGTAAGGTTGCACTCTTAGGTAGGGAGTCAGGGCAGGGAGGACCAGAGGTTCAAGTAGTCTCAGCACAGACCTTGGGAGGTGCCAGGCTCTGCCGGCCGCTTGACCAATGTGAGGCGGTACCCATCACCATAGGCACCCTTGAGGAAGAGGGGAGAGCCACAGCATTTGAGCTTCCCGTGGGAGATGATGGCGATGCGGTCCCCCAGCAGGTCAGCCTCATCCATGTGGTGGGTAGACAGGAGGATAGTGCGGCCTGGGGCAGGCCAAACAGCAAGGTAAGGGGACACACGGGGCAGGCAGAGACCCACGTCCGCTACACCAGCCTGCTCTCCTGCTCACCCGGCTTGTATTTCAGAATGAGGTCCCAGATGGCACGTCGGGCGTAGGGGTCCACGCCAGCCGTGGGCTCATCTAAGATAATGGCTCGAGAGCCACCCACGAAGGCTATGGCTACTGAAAGCTTGCGCTTCATGCCTCCAGACAGTGTCTGTACCAGTGAGTGCCGCTTGTTGGAAAGCTCCAGGTCCTCGATCATCCTGAGGAGGAAAGTTAGACTGGTACGTGGAGAGTTCTCATCTCACCCCGTCCTCACCCCTTCCCCTCAATTCCACACGAGCACCCACAGCACCTGCCTCTGCTCATGTCCAACACCCCTCTGACACCATGCCCTTGTGGGACATAAAACCATGCCAGGAAGTTTGGTAGGTAGAGCAGGTTGAGACCGGTAAGCACACACCTGAGACTTATACAACTCCCCACTCCTTGACAGACTCCTAACTTAGAACATGTGCTACGCTTCTCACATAAAAGAAACGTGGTCTGTGGTCACACAGGCCCAAAACAGAGTTTTCCCTGCTAATGAGGCACCTAAAGGCCCTGAGGGCTCAGCCAATAAGCTTCCCTTCCCAGACATCCCTCCCTGCAAAAGGTATTTAATCTCAGGTCAGACCCCGAGAAAGGGGTTATGCATTCATTTTCCGCCTTGGACAGCTAATTAATGACAAGATTAAACACGGACTGTCACTTTCATCAAGACCCACCATGAGGAACCTGAGGAAGGCCTTTGTCTACAGCCCCACAGCAGAACTCTCCCACAGAAGGCCCATCTGTGCTTCCAGCCTGCCTCCGCCAAGCTAAGGACAATCATGGCTGGGACAAGCCGGAGCTCCCCACCCCCGAGCCTCTCACTCTATTCTTGGCTCTTCTGAGACTCCCAGCAGCTGTCCAAGAGTCTGAGAACCCACGGCCCAGGCCTCACCACAGGCCCAGCGACCCCTGAACCTGCTCCGGCTTCCCACACTCTGACTGCACTTAGCCCTGCAGGGCGGGGTAAGCACACGCTCCCACGTTCTGCACCCCGTCTGTCCTGTCTGTCCCTCACGGCACCCACTTGTCCATCTCTTTGCGGATCTCCTCTTGTGCCATGCTTTTGAGGCGTGAGTAGAACCAGAGGTGTTCCTCCACAGTGAGACGGTCAAAGAGCACGTTGTGCTGTGGGCACATGCCCAGGTTCTTGCGGATCTCGTCCATCTCTGTGCGGATGTCATGGCCATAGATGGTGGCTGAGCCCGACGTGGGTGGGAACAGTCCAGTCAGGATAGACCTGGAGCAGGAAAAGTGGGGTCACAATCCACCATATCCTGAGGGAACCCTGTCTCCCTGTTGTTAGCTAAACCTTCTGTCCCTGGACACTCACATGGTAGTGGTCTTGCCAGCCCCATTATGGCCTAGGAAAGAGACCACCTGGTTCTCATAAAGATTGAGGCTCAGTTTGTTTAAGGCCAGCTTCTTGTCATTCTTATAGACTTTGGTGAGCTTGTCCACGCAGACGACCAAAGGCAGGTGGGTGGGCTCTTCCTCCATACCGCGAGTCTCCTCTGTACCAGGGCTGAGTCAGCAGGAGCAGCACCAAGGCCACTTTAGACCCCCAAACCACGTACCCACCCCAGTCAACATTCTGACCCGAGCCTCACCAAAGTGCCGGCTCTCCATGGCACAAGCCTGGTCCTCCTCCATAACGCTGAGGCGTGGTGCGTGTGCCCATGGCCAGCTCCACTCCCAGGCCTCCGTCCGCCCACTGCCCAGCCAATAAGACTTCTGCAGCGGGAAGTACCAGGGCCGGGGCAGCCCATACATACCTGGGGGTCCAGGAGAGGAGAGCTGACCACGAGCCTGGAGGTGACTATCCACCACAGAGACAAATACCACCCAGAGAGCGGCAGAAGCCCAGTGACCTTGTCCCACCCTGGTCCCTCCATAGGTGGGACTGTACCTGGGTGCACAGCCTCAATGTACCAAGTGAGTACACCATAGACCACTGTGTCCACCATAAGCATGGTGACAGCAAGGAGCAGGTTGAAGTCGTCCCCTTCCACTGGGGACTGGCTGAATGTGTGCCACTGGATGCCCACACCTGCCACTTCATACAGGGCAAAGTACTTGGAGCCCAGGCCGAAGGCTGTCGTAGACATCAGGGACTGAAGAAAGATGGGTGTCAGTAGGTGGGCTGGAGACGAACATCCTGTCCTGGCCCTGCCCAGTCATAAGCCTCACCGCAATGCACTTCTCGAAGGCAGTGATCTTATCGTGGGCTACTTCCTCACGGATCGCCACATACATGTAGGGAACGTAGCTCAAGAAGTAGATGATGCCGCCGCAGGCTGAGGCCAACTTAGCCTTGGAGTACAGCACAGACACCAGGAAGCTGGAGTGGAAGGCCACACACGTTAGCCCCAGGACCCTCGCCTCCTGGCCTGCAGCCCACTTGGGCTCCTCTGTGGGAAGAGCTTTGCCTATTTGTAGCGGTTTCCCTGCTCCCTGAAATACTCACCAGAACATGATAGTGGCCACGGCATAGACGGCAAGGAAGAGCCAGATAATGAGCACGTGGCTGTGCATTAGCACCTGGCCATACTTGAGGATGGCCGTGAGGGCCGTCACAGAGATGGACAGCTGCACAAAGCCCGTGATGAACCAGGCCACCCAGTGCACAGCGTTGTTCAGGCCCATCGTCTTCATCACCTGTGGGGTGGGGTGGCAAAGGTTCCTCGGGGCCCAGGGCAGAGGGAAGGGCTGCACCGCCCGTCCCCGCCTGCTGTGGGGGTCCTGCGAGACCTAGCCCCACCTCCTTAAGCCGATGCTCCTTCTCTGCCACAATATGCTGTATGGTCATGGCCACGGAGTAGACCCAGGAGATCACCATGCACAGTGGCATCATGTGTTCAATGACAAACAGGAAGCTGAGGGGACACAGGTGTGAGGTGGGGCGTGGGCCCGAGACCCCCAAGCCCCTGTAGGCTGGCACTCACTCATCACGGGTGTAGCAGGGGTATGGGAACATCTGCACATAGTTGCCAGGTTCGACCACGTCGTGCCCCACAAATGTGTTGATGATGGCTCGCTCCATCATGTCTGTGGGTTGGAGGTGGTGTCAGGGTAAGGCTGGGCCCCCTTCACCTCCCACCTGGGCTCAGCACCTCACCCTGGATCCAGACGAAGCCATAAAGGAAGTAGAAGCGGCCACCAGTGTTGGGCCCCGGGCGCCAATAGGCACGGCGGATCTCATTGGTTTTCTCAGTGAAGCTTGAGTTCTGGCGAATCTTGTAATGCACATGAGGGGGGAGGGAGCCATCCTTCCGTGTCTGGAAGATCACGCCTGGGAATAGGAGGCTGATGAAGTGTGTGGCCAGGGGCGCAGGAGGGGGTGACACACTGGAGAGAGCTCTCCAGGAGTGGTAATGGGACAGATCAAAAGGCGGAGCAGGAGCCAGCATGTGAAGCATGGGGGCAAAGTGAAGCAGGCTAGGGAGGAGGGAAAGGCCTGAGAAGACATGACTGGGGGAAAGGTTTGGGCCAAGCAACTGGAAGAGGACCAGCACACAGTAGGGATAGGGTGGGGCTAAGCTGGTGAGAGCACAGGTTGGGAGGACGGAGAGGCACTCACTGGCGAACACTGTAACATTGTCCTGGTAGGCTTGATTGAGAGTATAGTTCACGATACTCTCCTCATCAGGAAATCCCTTGAAGATGTCCACACTCACCTGCAAAGGGGCTATCATTGGAGCTGGCCCTGAAAATGCCAGAGGAAGGAGGGACCACCGGGCTCTCCAGGCCCACCTTGGACATGAACTGGATCCAGCCACAGGCTGCATTGTCTATTGTGTCTAGCTGTTGCAGGAGGGCTGTGCCATTGGGCAGTGAAAAGTTGTGCTGACGCAGAGCAGGTGGCAGCTCCTCCAGTGACAGGTTCATTGCTTCAGGATGCAGCCGGAGATCAGCTACATACTAGGGCGGACAGGTGAGTTCAGGGTGTGGCTCAGACCTTTGTAGACAGAAGAGCCCACCACAGGTGCCCACCCTCCTGGTACCCACAGCACCTGCTGCAGCCAGTGCAGATGCTGCTGCAGCCTGCCTTGCTCCAGGAAGCTTCGAATCTCTGTGGAGATGTTGAGCCAGACCTGGGCGTAGTGCGTCACATTGCCCACAAAGGCAAAGGTCTCGTTTGCCTGCACAGAATGAAAGCTTGGGGCAAAGAGCTCAAGGGAAGATCCAAGCCAGTCTGAGCATCCTCCTTCTCACATGCCCAAGGGACCAACCCAGCTACTATCCCTACTCAGGCCGGACTTCTACCCAAGTTTCTGCACAATTTTCTACAGTAGCCACGTGAACTGTGAGTCCTACCTCAGCAGCCACGTGTACTTCCCAGCTCCTTCCTCATACCCTTCCACATTCCCCAGGAGCCCCTGATGTCTGGCAATCATTTCTTCCAAAGAAACCTCCATGGTCCAGCTTTGCCACACCCACTTCCAGACCTGGCTATTCCAACAGATTCTCTCCCCAGGCTCCGGCTGTCCTTTTTCATTTGATGCTACTGTTGTGTGGGAGGGATGGGTATCTCTGCACCCTGGCCCAGTCAGCATGGGGATCGATGAGGAACACTCTAGCCAGACCAGCCAGCCTTTCTAATTCATCTCTGCAGAAACTCTCAGGAGTTCCAAACGCTGCCGAGTGCTACTGCCCCTCCAACCCTAAAACTCGGCATGCCAGGCACCCCAGCGCCTAGACCTCATGAGGTTAAGCTCTTAGCTCTTAGCAGTCCTGTGCCTGCAGAGCCCTCATTCAGGTTCTGGCTGGGCTTGTGCTCCTGCTGGGGAGACAGGCACAACTGCTGACCCACACACCTTGAGGATAACACGGTCAGCTTCAGAGCCCGCTGGCGCATACAGGATTTTGGGGTTGCTGGTCATGAGGTGCACAAGAAGGCCCAGGTTCCGTTGCTCTTTACTTGTAAAGCCCAGGGAGCTCATGTTGCCCCTCCGAAGCGCTTCAGGCTCAATGGTGCTGGCAGAGACAAAGCACCAGGAACAGGGACAGGATGTCACAGTCAGTGAGGTGAGGCTTTGGGATGGCTCAGTGTGAGCCATAGGGCAGGGCTTAGGAACAGAACATCAGGTTACAGTGGGGTGTCAGGTCAGGCATGGAATGGACTTAAATGGCAGACACCAGATGGGACCTTCAGAATGGAGTCTATGCGAAGGGCCAAGCGATGTCCCAACCCCCCACTACCCTGTGACTCTACCCTCCATCCCTCTGCTGCTGACCTACCGGTTGTTACCACACAAGATGGGCTGCAAGCCAGCCCAGAGCTGCACAAAGGCTGAGCACTGGCCTTGCAGAGAGTCAGTAGAGGCTGGGGAGACAGGTGACTGGGTGCCCTCCTCGACGGTGGTGTTGGAACCTGCATTTGTGCCTACCCCGGTGCTGTTGGCCAGGCCACTCAGGCTGCCAGCTTGAGGTGCAGGGGCCCGGCCAGCACAGGCACCTTGAGGCAGCAGCAGGGCAAGGGCTGATAGGACATCCACATCCTGCAGAACCTTCTGAGCATCCAGTAGGTCTCCTAAGAGTGCCTGCAGGCTCTGTGGGGATGGTGCCTGCGGCTGGGGATCTGAGCCGTTGGGGACATCGAAGCCCAGCTGAGGGGAAGACCAGGCATGTGGAAAATGCAGGCTAGGAAACAGGTGAACTTGGTTGGAGGTGACTCAGGGAGGTGGGAATCAGCAGAGGACAGTGCTTGGGTAAGATGAGGGAGGGTCCACAGTTTGGGAAGTCCTGGCCAGGGCTACAGGTATAGCTTGGGCTGAGAGATGGGGAGGAACTGAAGCTTGAGGCTGTGTAGACCTCTCTGAATGTGCAGTTACAAGTCATCCCATGCACGGCCTGGGAGCAGAAGCCCCTCCCACCCTCAGGCTCTCAGCACCCTCAGGACCTCCTCCAGGCTAGTCAACAGGTTTGCTGGCCAACTGGCAGGCAGGGCCTCACCTGCTGGGCAATCTTGGCTATGTCCAGCTGGTTCCGGAGCTCAGTGGCCAGATCACTGAAGCGCTGGGCACGAGCTGTAGCCTGCCCACTGCAGACAGCATCCCTGTAGCCCTGAAGGTCTACCTGATGACCCTCAGGCATGGTGAGAATCCGGCCCAGCTCCCCAGAGCCTGGTGCACATGTAAGCTGTTCCAAAAGGGCAGGAGCCAGCAGCAGCTCCTGGGGGCAAGGCATAGGGGACTGGTAAAGCTTACGCACCAAGAAATGAACAAGGCCCTACCTAAGGCAGCACATATCTTGCTGTGACCGTCCACTGTTCTGTCTCTGTGCTGGGGAGCACATGAGTCACTGACAAGCCTCCACTTTCCCACACACACACCACAGATCCCCAGAATTTATGTGTAACTAAGGAAGAGCCTTTCCCTCCACCCTTCTTCCAGGGTCAGGCTCCTCACCTCCATTTGGAACAGAGGATTGCTACCCAGGTGGCTCCAGGGCTCCTGCTTCCTGAGGAAACCCAACTTCCCATCCAGGTCAGGCAAAGGACCAAAAAGCAAGCGATAGACCTGTTTTGTGAGGGGTCTGGCTCAGTCGGGCTCCAGAGCCGAGAGGAGCTCAGGTACCTTTGCAGTGCTCTCCCCTGCTGTAACCAGGGGTGACGGGGAAATGCCCTGCCTCACCTCTGAAGGGTCCACACGGGCAGCCAGGAGGGCCTGGGCCGTGCTGTTGGGCAGTGACAGGTTCTGCATCAGGAAACGCCAAAGCTCTCTCTGGTCCCTGGCCACGGAGTCCAGAGAGAAGGATGAAACTGGACAGGCAGGAGGATGGGACTGAGAGGCCACATCTAGCTGGGGCTAAGATGTCCCAGACAGGCTACAGGCAGAGCTGCCAGCCCGGCACTGGGCCTGCCTCCAGCACACAGGTAAGGGACAATGTGGTACAGACACAAGGTCCCAGGGCCAGAGGCATACGGTGACCCAGAGTGATGAGGCAGGCTTCCAGTGACGGACAGCAGCACTGAGGCCCTCCCACCAAGTCATCCCCATACTGGGCACACCTGCAGGTCTGGCTGAGTGGCTCTCCCAGGTGCCAGGGCCTGAGCTGAGGGCCTCCAGACGTTGGCGTAGGGCCTCAAGCTCTGAGCCCAGGCTGGGTCGCACTGGGTCAAACAAGTTTCCCTCCTCTACCACACGGTTGAGGCGTTCCAGGAGCTGGGTGACCCTGGAACACCGTAAGACATCAGCTGTTGCCTTAGGGTAGGGCTGGGGGAAGCTGCCTCCCACGGTAGGGGCACTCACGTGGAATTGGCATATTGCAGGAAGCCAAACTCATCACGCTGGCCATCAGGGCAAAGCGACTGCATGACAGGCAGGATGCCGGCCGATGTCAGTGGCGCTGCTGTGTAGAAAGCTAGTGGGATCAAGAATGAGGGAGACGGGGCCAGAGATGTTCAGAGACAGTCAGGAAGGATGAGAAGTTTCAGGCAGACTAGGGTCGGGGCACAGAGCACCTGGCCCCAAGCTGTGCTAAGGCAAATAACTCTGCAGGCCAGAGGTCAGAGGGCACCCAGCCATCCCTTCCCTGTAACACCCAGCATATCACTCCTTAGCCTGTGCAGTGCTCAAATGCCCAACTATCTCCCCTTCCAACAGAGACAAAGGTAGAACATGAGGCACCCCCTTGGCAGTGACCTCTGACCTCTCAGGCCAACTGGTTAGCAGAGTGAGTCTGAAGGAAAAGTTGCAGGCCATCCTAGCCCTAGTCTCACCTCAGGCTAGCCCAGGCTCAACCCAGGAACCCCACCCTTATAAACTTCCCAGATACCCTGCCAAGAAGTTACTCCAGTGATCTGACCAGGGTAACAGCTATGCCTGGGTGGCCTGGGCCTTCACTACCCACCACCACTCAGATCACAGCCCACCACCCTGAGTCATAAGCCAGCCTTTCCTGACCACAGGCGGTGGCTTCTGTAGGACCCAGCTGCTAGGAGGCTGTTAATGCAAGCAGTAGGAGTGCTTAAGCCACACCAGGAGGACCTGCCAGGCCATCCATGGCTGCCACCTGAGCCAGCAAGGAGAAGATGGCCGCTCACTTACAGACTGCATGCACGCCGGGCCGAGGAGGGCAACAGACCATGCGGGGTGGGGGCAGGTCAAAACAGAACAGAGGAGACAAGTGAATGCCTAACCCTCCAGAAACAGGCATTCCATCACTCATGAGCACCTTGGCCAGCCATGGCCTCCATAACCCAGCTGAGACACGTGTGACCAGGACCACACAGGGAGCAGGTTCTCAGGCCGTGGCCTCCGGGAGTCTTGGGAATGGGGACACACTCAGGCCAACTCATGCAAAAGAGGACGTTTGTCCCTCCCTGTCCACCCACGAGCCCAGCCATGCCTGCACCTCACCTTCCTTCACAGAGATGGTGGGCTTCTTCTGCCGCAGTCCCAGCAGGATGAAGAAGAGGACAAGCGGGATGAAGATCTCAAACGCCAGGACCCACTGGAAAGGGTGGGCCACCGTGAGGCCACGCACAGTCTGTCCACTGCCTGCCCAGGGCCAGACATGACAAACGTGTGCTGGCCTAGGCTCTCCTGACCCCCCTGAAGGCCAGCCTAGCCATGTGCACCCAGTGGCCACAAAGGGTTAGCACAGGTTTCTCAGGTGCAGCCAAGGTTGTGGTCCCTCCCAGGGTACCAAGATGTTGAATGCTGTGTGGTACCAAACGGGGCCAAGTTGTGCCTGTCAAATCATTGTCCACCTACCCTAGAAGAGGTCAAAAGTCAGCCAGTGTGGTCAGCTCTGACCCATTCATTCATTTACCCGAATGGGTACTATCCTGGAGGGTACCTGGGCCACACGTGGCCTCCGTGTCTTGAGCATCTCTCATCTCTGCTGCAACACCCTTGTAACTTTGTCTGGACTCAACACGAGGCCTAGTGTAAGCAAGGCCCAGCAAGTGACCAGGGCACCGAGCCTCTGGCTTACACGGTCCTTGCGGCAAAAAGCCTCTTCTCCTGCCCTAACCTCTCAGGGCCAGTCTGCCAAGGTAGGCCAGAAGTGCCAAAACCCTGGGGCCCAGAAAAACCATCTGAAAAACAATGGGTTTTACCAATTCCTGTCCCCACCTTAGCTCAGGGAGGAAGGAAATATAATGGGGAGCTCCTGTCTCTGAGATTCTAGGAAAGAGGGGCCCACCACCACAGAAGCAGCCCTCCTCCATGGCTCTTCGATCTCGGGTCTCCTTCCCCTTCATCACCATCCCAGGAGTGGCGTGGGGCTGTGCCCAGCATGTCCCTGGCTGTGCCCACTGTGCTCTGACAATAGCTCTCTGTGATCCAGAACACCCTGCTGTGTTGTCTATGCCCTTCACCCGCCTCAGCCTGTGCCAGTCTCCACCTCCTCTCCGGCCAGCTGAGGAGCTGGTATATACACCCAGGGCTGCAGGACAAGTGTGTCTCACACATCCAGAGTAGCAGGGGCCACAGCTCAAGAGACAGCCCTACCCACACTTGCCCCACCACCCCTGCCCTGGGCACCTCCGCCCGAGTAACTGCAGCACAGGCCAGGCTGTCTCCCCTATCACTATAGCAACGGCTGCGCATGAGCTGCTGGGAGAAATAGTCCTAGCTGGGAGGCGGAGGGCAATAGAGGGGCATCTGGTTACAGGCTCACAGCGCAGGTCCAGTGCTGCCTGTCTTACCTGGGTGGCAGCACGTGACCTAGGGACTCTGTCTCTCAAGACAAGTCCTATGCTTCCACACTGCCCCAGTGTCTCACTCTGGCCTGAGCAGCCTCGTGCTTGCTGTGATGGAAGATGGGGAACCAGTGATGCCCAAGTGTGATGTTAGCGTCCAACACAGCTACTCAATACTGGTGATCCTCCTAAGGGTGCCAGGGTGGACCCACGTCCAATGTGCAACTCTACAACAGGGCAGGGTAGTACTTGGGAGAAGAAAGCAAGAAGGGCAGAAGTCCTGAGGTCCCCTTCCAGATCACAAGCTTTGTACAGGTGCACCCTGACACCAGCAAAGACTGTCTTCCTGGAGGAAGAGAGTCGCTGCTGGCAGCTCAGCCATAGGCTAAGGATCCCCTCTGTGGTCTAATTGCTCTCTGGGAATGTTGAATGGGAATCTGGGAAAGTCCTACAGATCAACCCCGCCTAGCAGAGGTCACTCCTAGGAAAAGGGCAGTGGGCACCTTCAACTATCAAATCATCGGACTCTTCCTCCGGCCTGGTGTGAAGCTCCTGTCTGGTGCAGGAACCGTTTTGGCCTCTGCTCCCAAGCCCTGATGAGTCTTCCTGACAAGTGAGTTGGGGCTAGCACGAAGGCATGCCTACATCTTCACTCTACATTCCTTTTCCCCAGAGACTCAAAAGCTATACACACAGGGCTGCCCCTTCAGACCCGGACAACCAGGACAGAGAATGTACTATCCGCCAGGGACAGGTGCCTACAGGAATCCTGCCAGGATGTAGTGATGACTGCTACCCACCCTGCCTACGGACCAGAGTTCTAAAGTAGTCAACATAGGAGTGTTGCTGCCCAAGGGGTCCCTGGGTGTGAGCTGGTTAAGGTCCTTCCCTTAGGTTCCTGCACTCTCTTGTCTCCATCCTGGAAAATCCCAAGGGCCCTCGGATACTCTTGCTGGCCCAGGACTCTCTGGATGCCCTTGCCCTTCCAGGGACTGGGATGAAAATCAACATGGCAAACGCCATTCATGCCCAGCATCCTGCTCCTCACCCAGGACTCCTACCCCAACACTCTATATCCTGGCTGGCCTAGACAGGTGCTGAGAAGCTCAACAGAACCCAGCCCCCAGAGAGGCCCGAGGCAGGAGAAATCAGAGGAGCAGCCTCGGGAGAAACTGGCCCCAAAGGACGAAGGGGTGCTGGGATTTGACAGGTTGAGTCCACACAACAAGGACATTCCCAGGGATGAGAAAGCAGGAGTAAGAGTTGTGGGCATGTCAGGATGGGTTAGGAAAGGAAAAGATGGTGGTGGAGGTGGTGGTCGTGTTGGTGCTGCCGTTGCTGGTGCTGGTGGTGGTGGAGGAAAAGGAGGAGGAAAATGAAGAGGAGGAGAAGGAAGGTGAGGAGGAGGGCGGTAGCAGCGGCGGCAATAGCTGTTTGGTACAAGCTTCAGCCTAAGGTGCTTGCCCAAGGGCAGAGTATCGGTAAAGGAAATGAAGAGACAGGTTCTTTGGGGCCCCAGAGACCATGGGCCCAGGGCTCGGAGTTCCTAAGCTGAATGGTGTGTCCCAGCCAGCGCTCTGTCCCAGGAACCTGGACCTCGCTCAAGCTCAAGTCCAGCGACCACCTGCCCCCTCCCCAGCCTGCCAGAAAGCGCTGCGGAGGGCGCCGGCCCGTGACTCAGCCGTGCGCTGCGAGTGTCGGCGGATCGGGGCACAGCCAAACCCTCTGCCGGAGGCCCCGAAGCCCGCGGCAGCGTGCGGCCGGGTTCAGGGTCTCCCGTGGCGCCCTCCCGGGGTCTGCGCGCGCCTGGGCACTGCACGTGCACGCGGGGAGCGCACCGGCAAATTGGGCGCACGGCCTGCGAACCCCTAAGGGCGGGCGCGGCTCGCTCACCGGGCTCCGGCGCTTCAGCGTCACGTTCTTCCAGAGCAGCAGCTGCAGCTGGTGCAGGAAGCCCATGGCCAGGCCGCGCTCCGCCGCCTCAGCGCCGCGGCCCTCTCCTCTGCGCGCCCCGCCGGGCCCCGCTGCCGGCCGCGCCGCTCGGCATCGCCCGCGCGGGGGCGGGGCGCTCGAGCGTCCAGGACCTGCTGCTCCCAGGCTCCGCCCCGGCGGCCGCAGCTACAGCGACTAGCCGTCGCGCCCGCGTTCTCCGCCCCCGCTTAAAGGTGTCTCTGCGTTCGGGTGGCCGCCAGGGGGCACCCAGACCCGCCAGGCCCGGGCCCGCCTGCACCTGCGCACAGCACCGGGCCTCGCTGCTCATTGGGCCCATAATGCAGCGTTCCCAAGATCCCTCGCAGCCCCCGTCTAAACCAAGATCCTGGCTCGCACCTTTCCGAGGTCTCTGGAGAACCCGGGCACCCTATGCTAAACCCAGGGGATTCCAAATATATGTCTCCAATTGGGAGAATTGTGCAGAAGAGTCCCCAAGGTGTTCTACTGTCCTGGAGAACTGAAAAACTGAAGGAGGCTTGGTCCCCATTAGGTTGACCCTCCTCGAATCTAAGTAGAGACAGGAAGCAGGGTCAGTCACTCATTTAGAGGAGAGACATTGATCCAGAGACATTGAATCCCATCGAGGTTCGAGGTGCAGCACGCAGCCCAACAGCATGACGTGATAGATATTTAAAAGAGGACTGAGGTGGTTAGACCACCTTCACAAAATCTTTGTTCCATAGAGGCGAGCTACTTGCTGATGAAATGACGTTTGCCTGGATTATCAAGATGGAGACCCACAGCAGAGCAGCTCGGCGCTCAGCTGAGAGACAGAGATAGGCAAATCTCTGAGTTCAAGTCCACCCTGGTCTACATAGAGAGACCATATCTCAGTAATCCCAGCACCAAAAAGGCAGAGGTAGGAGGATCAGAAATTCAAGGTTATCCTTGGCTATATAGAGAATTCAAAGCCAGCCTGGGCAATATGAGACCCTGTCCAAAATAGATGCACACACATGGGCACACATTCATACACACACACACATGCACCCACATACACGGTGTGCACCTTCAATGGTCAGAGGAGACACAGAATCGAAGACTTCGTTTGCTTTACAGAGCCAGCGAGTGACACACCCTCCATGCAGGTGGTGACAGCTGTGAACAGGGCTGTTTTGAGATCCAGGGTGTCATCCAGACATTTTCCTCACGGAGTTTTAACTGAGTTTAGAACAAGTGAGATGTAGTTGCATGGGGTCACTGTGGCCTAGCTGAGATTTCCATGCTCAGCGGGGCTGGGCAGCAGAAATGCTTATCAGGCGTGAAGAGCTAGACACACCACGTGAAGGGCTGAGTGTGCATAACTGAAAACTGCTAAAGGTGAGAGAGCCCTACTTCTGGCCTGAGAAAGTTAGGTTTATATTCAAAATGGGGGCTGAGTCATCACAGTGGGAAAATTCACCACAGTCATCCATTGTGGCTGCCAGATCAGGGTGAGAGAACACAAAAGGGGACCAAGAGCAGGGGTGACTGCGAAGACATGCTGTCCTTTATATAAATGGGTTACTTGCTACCCCAACACTGCCCACCACCCCACGCTCTCCATATCCATGTAAGCCTAGCTTCTTTCTGTACGTGGAGCCTAGGGTTTGGTGGGTCCTTAGAAGCCTATTAATACTGTTACAGGAGCACTTACTCCATGTGGCCGGCAGGAGGCAGCAGGGGACCACTAGCTCCTCAGAGGCCCTGAGGAATGTGTCTGAAGGCTGCAGACCCCCTTGCTTCCCCCCTGTGAACAGGAAGGTGGAGGATGTGTGGTGTTCAGCCAGAGACATGCAGTTTAATCTTAAAGTGAATGAAAACCGTAGAGAGCTAAAGGTCCCCGCCACTTCCTAGCTCCTTCTCTGAGGAGAGGTCCCTCCTGGGCTGATGGGAGAGGACACAAAACTCCACCCAGCCCCCAGCCTCAGGACACTTCCTTCTCTCCGGTTAGCTCATGAGGTTAAGTCAGGGCAGGAAGCCATAGGCAGGCCTTTCTCACAAACCACAGGGGGAGGGGAGCTTCCTTTCTGTACTGCCATCCCTTTCCCGGACAAACCCAAGCCCCAGCGCATCCCAGGAGTACCACCTCATCATACACTCACAGGCTCATCAGTACCCCTCATCTCCCCTCCTCCAACTCCCAACCCAACACAATGTGCTCACTCCTGCAGCAGGATCATCAGCGGAAGCCCTAACGGATACCAGCCATCATAAATCACACCCTGTCACACAGGACACCCCTCCCACCTGAGACCTATGACAAGTGGCACCTCCAGCCACAGCTATATTTGGAGTTCTCAGATCTCTACCTGCCATGGGCCTTGGGTTCTTGCTCTCACAGAAACCCAGTGGCTGACAGAGGGAAGGGGCAGGGGAAGCTAGCTGTGAGCGCTGCTGCCTGGCAGACCTGACCCAGGAGATTTCTGTCCGTGTCTTTATTAATGGTGCCTCTTTCTCTCAGGGACTGTGGTATCCACACTGCCCTTCTTCCACAACCCCTGGCCCAGCCTACAGTTTGCACCGAGTTCTGGAACATGCATCTAACCCTGAGGCGAAGCATCTCGGTTGTGGAAGTTCAGGGTCCTGTGTTTGTCCCCACAAATCACAGCTTTGGATGTTCCCAGCTCCAGAGATGCTGCCTCTCCTTTTCTTCTGAGCCTTGAACCAGGAGCATGTTCAAGGTAAGGCAGGAACCCTCAGCCACCTTTCACATTTGACTAGCTTTTCCCATAGCCTCCTTAAGAATCAGTCCCTGGATCCTACTCTAAAACCCACCAGAGTCCTCATCCGTGTGACTTCTCAGCCCAGTCTGCTCCTCACATCCTGACTTCCTGTCTGCTGACTTAAGCCTTGGGTTAGTGCCGTGGTGACCCAAAAGCCTGGATATCTAGCTCTTTGGTTTCAACATCAGCCTTCCACCCACACAGCCTCTTCCAGCAGCAGGAGTTCAAGCCTGGAACCAGCTTTCAAGGTCTTCATAGACCTGGCTACGGGGCAGATAAGGGTAGCGGGCACAGATGGTGCAGAAGCGTTCCCTCCAGTCACCCAGGAGCCGAACGTGGAGCCGGTCTCGCCAAGCAAAGAAGCGACGGTAACGACTCTCATTCATGCTGACAAGAAAGACAGCCAGGTCACGGGCAGAGCTGAAGTCATCCACGTGTACAAAGGCATCTGGTGGCACAAAAGCCTCGTAGGTGGCCCGAGGAGGTCCCAGCACCACAGGCACAGTTCCAGCGGCCAGGGCATTGCGCCAGAACTTCTCAGTGATGTAGTCCCGATGCTGCGAGTTCTCGAAGGACAGGTAGAAGCGGTACTGACCCACAGTGGGCAGCAGACAGTTAGCGCACAGGGGCCGTCCGCTGGCGCGACCGAACACATCAACCTGCAGATGAGGGGCCAGCTGCCGGTACAGCTTTGCTCGCTGCTGCCGCTCCTGGAAATTGCTGACCACCCAGGCAACCATCCTGCTTTTGGCCGGTAGTGGGGGTGTAGGCCCAGAGAGGGGCTCCAAGCGGCCATAGGGTACAAAGATATCTGAATCACGCCGATAGCTCAGCACCCAGTTGAAGATGCCCCGGAAGTGATGGAGACCATGGGTATTACTGGGCGATTCCATGGAGGCCCAGACCCAAGGCTGTCCATGCGGCCTCTGGTCCAGGGGCAGGCGAGATTGCCGGGTCTGCAGCTCACGGTGGTGGAAGACCACAGCATCAGCACTGGCTAGCAGGCTCCGGTTAGCGCTCAGACGGCAGCTGGCCATGCCATAGTGAGTGCAGGTGTCACCAGGCAGCTCTGGCGGCCTCTTGCTGAAAGGCCAGTGCCAGATAAGGATGGTGAGTGTGGGCTGAGGCACTGGGGCACCCCCAGGAGTTGATCCCAGCAGCCAGAAGAGCCAGATTACCATGAGTGTTGCACCTCCGGCCAGGCCCCCCAAGGCCCGCAGCCTCCGGTTGGGGCTGCACCCTGAAGCAGAATAAAAAAAGGAGAGGCCCTGTCACCCTAGGCTCAGTGGCACCCATACATCCCCATCATCCCCAGCTGGGAGTGTTCAAGGGCCAGCCACTTACCAATAAAATTCATCCAGAACCTTCTGGAATCAGTCACCCAAGGAAAGAAGGTTTTCAAATCACAGCAGCCTCTCCAATAGAGGCACCCCGAAATCACAGCTGCTAATCAACTCAGCCTCTGATGCTTTTGTTTCATCTACCAAGGTGAGGAAGCCAGGGGCCTTCCCACTTCTGCCCCGCCCTCCCCCTCAATCTTTGGCATCAACCACAATCCAACCCCACCGCACCCACCCGTCCTCTGCTGAAAGAGGGAATTAAAACAGAAAGGCCAAGACAAGGCCCCTTCCAACCCTGCTGGTCCCTAGAAATGACCAGCTAGGCATATGGAAGAGAAGGAGAAGACAGAGGGAGGGAGAAGAGAGGTAGGAGGAGGAAGAGGAGGAAGAGGAGCCTGCTTGCCCTTGGGGAAAGGAGAGGCCCTGTGTGAGCACTCTGAGCAGAAGCGATCCCCTCTGCAGTGAGTGCCTCCATCCTCAGTCCACCATGCAGCTCCTGAGGCCACAGGGCCGTCCCTGCAATGATGCCCACTTCCTCCAGTCTTCCACTGAGCTGGACCTGTTCTCTCAGACCCTCAGGATTCACAAACTGCTGCTCTGCCACCTCGAGAAAATGCCTTGTTCCCAGATTTGTGATCCTCAGAAAAGGGCGCCATCACAGTCTGATGAGTCCTCAGCACATGCCCTGAAGGGAAGACCCAGGAGCTACCTGCAGTGGGCTGGGGGTTGGGGGAGACTGGAGATACGTATCTTTCCCTGCCAAGACCTGTGGGCATACAAACCTTGAACTGTAGGCTCAGCCCAAGGTCAAGGACTAGAAGAGTTGCAGGGTGCTTCCTTCCTGCTATCCCAGGAGGGGGCTTTCCATTCTGGAACGGGAAGGAGTCTGTGTGTCCCTGACGTGGACAGGCAGGCTGGTGGGCAGGGGGTTGGCGTCCACTCCAGAAACAGGAAGGCTAGTTCCAGTCCCAGGTCCAGGCTTGTTTGGTTTCCCTCCAGCTGGCTCTGGTGGGCTAACCTACAGCTTGTAGCTAAGGTTCCTCTCCATCTTACCACGCCTCCCAATCTGGAAATGCAAGACAGGGCAGGGTGTCCTGGCAGGGTCACCCAAAGCTTCAGCCAAGCTTCCTCATCCCCACCAGATTCCCTGCTCTGCTGAGCAGGACACTGTGGAGCCCTGGATGGACAATGGAAGCCCGGCTTGTCCATGTCCCAGAGCTCCAGACCAGGAGTTCTGAAAGAAACTGCTGGCCAGATCTGCCCCATCATCCCTTTCAGGCACTGTCTCCTATACCCCCCTCTGCCCTGCCCCATTTCACTTCTGGACTTCGAGGATTTCCACCCCCACTCCAGCCACAGTCTCACGTAACAAGGCTGCTGTTGAGACAGGAAAACAAGAAACTGACAGCAGTTCCATGGCCAAGACATGGCTGATTGCATGCAGGCAGATGCAGGCTGGTTGGCACCTCAGAAGTGCCCTACCCTGCCCCCTTCCCCATGCAGGGTATAACCTCCAGCTTGTGGTGGAGAGCTTGCGTAATGCTCAAAGGGGAAGGG
Organism: Micromys minutus; assembly: GCF_963924665.1. Taxonomy (NCBI): domain Eukaryota; kingdom Metazoa; phylum Chordata; class Mammalia; order Rodentia; family Muridae; genus Micromys; species Micromys minutus. The sequence continues at coordinate 1,769,288 of NC_137982.1, read as the reverse complement.
AGGGTGTGAGAGCCATCAGAAACTATCTAGATGGTTTGAGATACAACGTGAGGTGGTCGTGGAGTGGGCAGCTGTGCCCTTGCCTTTCTGGTCACTGGGTGCTTAGGAAGATAGCCATAGTGATCTCTGTCTCTGTCTATCCCCGCGCAGGGTGACCCCAGGAGAGTCACACTCTGGCTTCAGAGCTCACTTACCCGCCCCACCTTTTCTCTTGTGTCAGGAACCCAGAAGGCTGTGGGGGACCTGCAGGAAGGGGGCCATCCTGCCAGCTTGGGGCCACAGACTTCTGGCTGCCAGAGCCTGCAGTCCTTCCTGTTTGTTCTGCCAGGCTGACTGGGGCCTTTGCCCCAGCCTCACCGACGCCCACAGGCTGTTCCCTTCCTGGGTGGATTTGAAGGAACCTCCCCCACATCTGCCTTGGTACTATTATGCTGACCCTCCCCCATGCCAGGTTGAAAGAGAGTCCACAGTGTCTCTCAGGGTGGGTCTCTTAACTGTAGGGCACCTGATCATGAGAACATGCTAACTGAGGAGTAGATTCAGATTAACCCAGAAATGGGTCAGAATGAAAAAGGGGGAAAGAGGGTGAGCAATCATGAGTCAAAAGGAAAGCCAGGGGCCTCAACACACCACCTCACCTCACTGGGCCTCCTGACTCACAAGGGCACCCAAACCCAGCTTTACATTTGGGGTTCACAGAATCAGGATCACACATTCTACCCAGCCTAAGAGACCCTGGGGACCCTCCCCCAATGAGAGCAGGGCGCCATACACACACACACACACACACACACACACACACACACACACACACACACACACACACACACACACGAACCTGGGGCAGCAGGATTTTGAGGAAAATGCCCCACAGGCCAGCCTGATCTAGTCTACACCTCCAAGACTGCTCAGATGTGTGCCTAGGGGTCCCCCTGGTGGCCATGATCCTGCTAAGAAAGGAGCTAACCCACATAACAGTGGAAACTAAAGGTTCTAAGAACCCTCAGGCAGGGTTTGTCTTTGGGGAAGCATAGAGACAGGGCCTTGTAGGCTTACAGGCAGTAAAGGGGACACCTAGCGATTGTGCTGCTGAGGGGTAACTGGCAGCAGGCTGGTAACCCAAAAGTGCACGGGAAAGGCGTGGTCTCTGCAGTCCAGTCCCTCCTTCCCCATGCACTTCATCAAGCCTTTGGGGAATGAGTCTGTTCTTATACTTGTCCAGCTACTGTCGTCCGACGAACTATAAATCTGCCAACAGCTGGTTCTCAGGGGCCACACCCTGGTCCCCCAGGCTGGGAGGGGCTGAAGGACATCACCTCCCAGGGGATGAGGGGAATGAAGCCAGGAGGACAATATTTATTTATTTATGTGTTTGTTTGTTTGTTTGTATTCTTTCTGTGGGGGATTATACCACCTTTTGATACGGGATATTTTACTGAACATGGAGCTCACCAACTGGGTAGACTGGCCAGCTACAGAAAGCCCCTGAGATCCTCTGGACTTGGGGGTTACAGACACTCATGGACACGCCTGTAATACACTTTTGGAGTTAGATGTTTAGAGAGCTGCTCTCCTAGAGGCTATGGCTTGCTTTCCAGCACCTGCATGGTAGCTGACAGCATCTGTAACACAGTCCCAGGGGATTCAACATACTCTTCAAATCTGTAAAGGCACTGCACACATGTGGTGGACAGACAGACAGACAGGCAAAATACCTGTAAACACAATTTTTTTTAAATTAGTGACATTTGAGGACAGTGCAATGGCTGAGGTTACGAGCGAGAACTGAAGTTCAGTTGCAAACATCTGTTTGGACCCATAGCCTCCTGTAACTCCAGCTCCAGGGGATCTGACACCTTCTTACCTCTGTAGACACACACATGCATATACCCACACAGAGATGCACATACAATTTAATTCAAAAATAAAAAAAACTTTTAAAATTTTGTTTGTTTATTCATTTGTGGTATTACGTGTATACATGTAATGTACCATGGAGCACGGTGTGTGTGTGTGTGTGTGTGTGTGTGTGTGTGTGTGTGGTGTGTATACATGTACTGTGCTGTGAAGCATGTGTGGAGATCAGAAGACAACTTGCTATAGTCACCTCTCACAGTCCATCATGTGGGTTCTGTGACCTGAATTTAGTTTATCAAGGTGAGGGTTGGCAGAAAGCACATTTACTTGCTAACCTATCCTATTAGCCCAAATCTTTTACATTACATATTACTTATTTATGTGCATGTGTGTGTGTATGTGCTTGGGTGGTGCATGTATGGAGGTCAGAGGACAACTTGCAAGAATCTGTTCTCTCTTTCTATCTCATGGGAGCCAGGGGTCAATTCAAATGGTCTTGTTAACAGGGCACTTACCCACTTAGGCCATCTGACTTAAGTCCCATTCCTGGCCTTTCTGTGGATACTGTGGACCCCAGGTCCTCATGTTTGCATGGCAAACACTTTACAAAATGAGACCCTGTTTCCTAGAATATTGATAATACATCCTGTACCTTTCTTGGTCTCCCCACAAGAAGCTTGCTGATTTAAGGGCATCTTTCAAACAGATGAGTGTTATCCCAGTCTTGTACTGGGGTAGAGAGGGTCACTCTTTGGCATCTGTGCTGAGCAGCGTCAAGAGGTTCTGCTAAAAGCTGGGTAGTGATGGCACACACCTTTAATCCCAGCACTTGGGAGGCAGAGGCAGGTGGATCTAGGTTTGAGGCTAGCCTGGTCTACAGAGTGAGTTCCAGGATAGCCTTTCTGTGCTATTTGTTCTTTTACTTGGATGCTGTTCTGCTCTGTCCAGGACATGAACCCCAGCTGACTGCCCCGTAGGGCTTCCCCAGTAAAAATGTGCTGGATTGTTTGGTGTGATTCTTTTTACTTTTTCAAGACAGGGTTTCTCTGTGTAGCTCTGGCTGTTCTGGAACTCACTCTGTAGACCAGGCTGGCCTTGAATTTACGGAGGTCTGCCTGTCTCTGCCTCCCGAGTGTTGGGATTAAAGGATAGTGTGCGCCACGCCCAGCCTGTGCTGGAGGTTTTGAGCTCTCAGTTTGATTACATTTGTAATCTGTGTATCTGCCTCTTACTTATTCTTATGCTTTGGCCTGCTGTGTTCTTAATACCCTCATCCATTCAAAACAGAAAGGATGGTTAGGACAGATCCTTATCCCAACTGTTCAGAGCGTAATCAGCAAAGACAGCAGGGTGCTGTTTCTGCTTCTAGGGAGTGAGTGCTATAGAAAGTGAAAGGGAGTCTATAGGATGATGGGACTGGAGATGGAGGGAGTGTCCCAAAGCACTCAACTCTAAACGCAGCCACTGCTGGAACTAGAGAAACAAACGCCATCTCTGTCACCCTGCAATCGCAGGGTTAAAGTATATAGAGTTTTCTGTCTCCCTGTCTCTCCTTGCTAACAAAGAAAGTCCACTACTTAAGGTTGAAACACCTTAGCTCAGCTGACTCCATGGTGGAAGTACCTTTCAAGCTATAAAACCCACCATCAAAGTCCACAGTGTTTCTGTCAGTTTGTTTCTCTGCCTTAAGACCTGTGCCCCCTCCTGTTGAGGATGTGAATTCTTTTGGCTTTGCCAGGTCGCCCAGACAAATCCCCAACCCATGTAAAAAGCCTGGGCCTGCCCCATTCTGGGAGCAGGAGGCTTGCTTGTCTGATGCTTGACTCTTAGTCAGGGTTGGCTCCGGTGTAAAGGTGAGGAGCGGCTAGGCCTCTCCTCCAGGGACTCTTGCCATCTAAGTAGAAATGCATACAGGGAGGAAACAGTTCCCCAAGGTGAGCATTTTCTCTATCCAGTGCCTGCTCTACAAAGCCCCAGAGAAGTTTCTTTGAGCTGAGCCAAGGAAAAGAGAAAATTTTTATTTCTCTTTCATTATTTATGTCATTTTTAAACCAATGGTCCATAACTGGAAAACTCAAAGCCCACCATTCTTTTAAAAACAATTATAAAAGCCAACACCCCCACACACACAACACAACCTTGTCTCAAAGAAAATTGGGCAAAGAGAATGATGCCAAGCAATGCTGCCTGACCAAGAGACGCTAAACAATTTCCACAGGTACCTTTCAGAAAGACTCAAGACAACTGCCAAAAAGATTTCCTTTGTCACCCAGCCAGCCCCAGATAGTAAATAAAGTTATAAAAGTTAAAAAGATAGACATAGGTCACAGTTGCTGGGTGTGTCTTGAAGGGAAGTCAGTGCCAACTGGGACAAGACCTTCGGCATACATTAAAAGCCACGGTCACCTTCTCTGGTGACGAGATACTGTTAGACTTATAGATGCTCAGTAAAATTTTGGTGTCTCATCCTCCATCTGAAAAACCAACTCCCCAGGACTGGCCAAAAATCAGGCTTCTATAATTGTTTGACTAACCAGCCCACCTCCTCCAACTTCTCCATTTGGATTAAACAATACACAACGACCTTTTGGAAACAAAAGGGGAAATTACCATCCTAGTCAGGCATCCTAGTACCCTGTCAGTCACCCTGGATCACACCTCTGGGGACTTTCATCCTTCAGAGAAACAGATGTACACTGTCTTGGACTTGAAGGACGGATTCTTCAGCCTCTCATTGTCAGAGGTGGGTCAACCCATCTTTGCTTTTAAATGGACAGACCCAGAGGTAGGCTATACACCTAGATTTGGTAGCACCAGGATGTAAAGACACTAAATGCTGACCTGTTTCTTCAGTGAGAGGTTTTCCTGGGAAAACACATTATAAAAGAACCACTGAAGGGCTCCTGCCAGAGTTACAGACCTGGGGTACAAAATGTCAGCTAAGGAAGTCCAACTTTGTGCATCAGAGGCTAGCTATCTTGGTACCAGCTGAGAGGAGGCAAACAGTCTCAGAGTAGCTGACATCCTAGACTCTGAGACTAGAGACAGCTTTGAGAGCTCGTACGTGTAGTTAGGTACCACTGCTGCTGGATACTAGAGTGTGGTGGGGAAATAGCAAGGCCTCTACCCACCACACAAAAGGGGGCGCTGAGCCCTAATCTGGACTGAGACTAAACAAAAGGCATTTGAGGTTAAAATAGTGTGAACCTCAGCACCAGCCCCAGTACTTCTCAAAGCCTTTTGTCCATGAAACAAAGGACAAAAGGGGTTTCACCCAAACTTTGGGACCATGGAAACACCCTGTGACATATATGTCCAAATAATTGGTTCCTGTAGCCAAAGGACGAGTCACTTGCCAGAGCTGAGGTGGCTACTGCTAATGAAAGAGGGCAAGCATGTGAACTCTGGGTGAACACCTTATGTTCACAGCACCCCAGGGCACAGCTGAGACCCTCCTCTGGGGACACAGGAAGTTGGCTCTCTAAGATTGTATGACCCGGTACCAGGCCCTGCTCCTAGACCACCCTTGAGTCTGGTCGGAGAAACCTACTGCTGTCAGCTTGGCTACCTTCTTGTCTGTTGGTGCAGATGCCTATCCGTGACTGTCAAAAAAAATGAAAGATAAAATCAGGTACAAGGGAACTGCAGTAGTTACTTTATCTGAACCGATTTGGGCCCAACCGATTTGAACCACAGCACAGAGAGCAGAACTGACTAATCTGACCCAGATGGGGAGAAGGAAAGACGGTCACCAGTCAGTATGCGTTCACTACAGGATACATCCACGGTATGATCTATACAGAAAGTAGCTTCTCACCACTGGAAAAAGGACATTTAAAAAATCTTGGCTATGCCAGAGGCTCTTTAGCGTCCCCTCCAAATTGCTGTCCTCCATTGTTGGGCTGTTAACCTGGCTGCTCAACAAACAGCCCTAAGACCATTGATATTCTGATATACCAGTTGGTGCTGCTGGAGAAGAAACGGACAACTCAAATCCACAGGGATGGAGGAAACAATGGGAGAGACCCCAGGAACTGACTTTCACCGGGCTATTTGTCTGTGGCCCACAAAATGATCAGAGTGGCTCAGACCAAGGTATGTTATACCTAGACTAGACAGCGTAGCACAGGACGTGTCTACCTGACGCTGGGTTTGTGTTCAAGTGAATCCAAAGCAGAAAGCCCTTATCCAGGAAGTGTGCAGGTGAGAGACCAACAACCTAGCAAACTCTGGGAAAACTGACATCACCAAGATCTGGCCTGCTGGGGAAGGATAAAAGTACTTGCTGGGCTGGAGAAATTGCTCAGTGGTTAGAGCACTGACTGCTCTTCCAGAGGTCCTGAGTTTAATTCCCAGCAAACCACATGGTGGCTCACAACCATCTATAATGGAATCCGATGCCTTCTTCTGGTGTGTCTGAAGCCAGCTACAGTGTACTCATAATGTATGAGTATTTTGTCTGCCTGTATACTTGCATGCCAGAAGAGGGCATCAGATTCCATTATAGATGACTGTGAGCCACCATGTAGTTACTGGGGCTTGAACTCAGGGCCTCTTGAAGAGCAGACAGTGCTCTTAACCACTGAGCCATCTCTCCAGTCCTGTGTTTTTATAAATACCTTTTTGGGCTGAATAAAAGTGTTCCCACCCAGATAAAATTGCTCAAATGGTGCTTTAAAAGGTCCTCTGGGAAACTTCTCCCACCCTGAAAAAAACACAGTTGGGCAGTGGTGGTGCACACCTTAATTCCAGCACCTGGGAGACATAGGCAGGAGGGTCTCTATGAGTTCAAAGCCAGCCTGATCTACAAAATGAGGGTTAGGGTCCAATGGCCATAGCTCTCAGGCCTGGGCCTGGAAACTAAGACAGACAGACAGACACAGGGGAGGTGTTGGCTAGTGTCACCACAGACCAGAAACCCATGTTCATTTTGACCTTTGCTTACTGCTGACCACTTTAAATACCTGGTTGTATTGGAGAAGGGAAAGATATGAGATTTATCTCTGAGAAATGAATACAGAGTGTACAATTCCATGCATGCCCAGTGGCTGAGCCTTTGGTTGCCAAGAAACAGGAGAATTCCCATTGCAAAAGTTGGGGTTATAAAACTAACACTTCCTGGAAAAAAATTATTTAAATAAAATGATTCTGGCCTTTGAGAAACTGGAAAAAAAACTAGGGAATTAAACTCTACGCCACAAAAAAGGGGTCCTTGGTGATAGATTTCATCAATCCTAGCCAAAAATCAGCCAAGATTGCTGTTTATGCTTAGACATGAAGCCCCCATACTACATATGGACAAGAACTAACTGGACTATCAGCCCATTGGCTGACAAGATTGATTCACTGTGACTCCGGGCAGCGCAGGTTAATGTTAAAGGGCTTACAAAGAACTTGCAAATATCCAAACCTGTAACCTAGGTATTTCTTCTTAGTCGGATGCCTGCTATCCTGTCTTATGAGTTAGTTCATCTGGATAACAGCAATATTAACAAGCCCCCGAGACTACTTGGTAGACATGGGTTTGACTAAATGTGCCTCTTCTGATAGTTTCCAAACTAAATAGACAGGTTGGTCAGAACCTAGAGGTATTAGAACAACACTTATATTCCCTTGCAGAGATGGTCCTACAAAACTAAAAAGATTTAAACTTCTCATGAGACTTAAAAAAAAAAAAGCCATGTATGGCTTTGGGGGAAAAAACATGTTGTTTCTATGCTAATTAATAAAGAGTAATTTTTAAAAAATCTTGCCATGAGATGGGTAGGGACTCAAAAAGAAAAGGAGGCAAAGATATAAAGCAGATAATGATACCAGTCTCTGTCCTCTTAGTCCTCGGATAACTGCTATCAGCACTGACTAAGCCTGGGTGGACCCCTTTAGCTTTAACTATATGGCCAGCTTTATGGTTTGGTAAGATTGATGGTCCTTAGGACCAACTAGACCTCTTTAGAGCAGGATGAGCCCGCGATTTGACTCATTCGCTAAGACCAATGGAGACTGTAACAGGACTCAGGCCTTAGCACAACCGACTCCATGATGGACGGACCATTCAGGCTGTGAAACCCAGCACACAGACAGCACTGCCTGCAACAACAAAACAAATGCATACTCCATCAAAGTCCATAGTTCTAGGGAAGTCTCAGAATGTACTAACCTTGCTTTCTGGCTTCTGCATTTCTGCTTCTGGCTACGTGTTCTTGTTAACTGAAGTTTGTCGTCCCAGGGCGTGGCTTTTATGCTTAAAAGCTCATCTTGAGCTCACTGCTTAAAGGCTGCACTTGGAGCCTGAACATCCAGTGTGATCACTGGGTGGATAATAAAGACTTTCTATTGGCTTAAACTCATGTCCCAGAATCCGGTGAATACCCCACAACAAAGGTCACTGATAATTGCACAGGCTCTGGCTGGCACGTAAAACTTTCTCTAGTCTGAAACTCTGTAAGATGAAAGCAAAGAAAAAAGAGGGGTGAATCCAAGAAGTGAGTTTGTCTTGAGACTTGTAATAGGAAAGCTTAAGGGTTTAACAATATGGCCAGATAATCTTCACTTATATCCCTGAGCTACTTATATGTATGTTATATGTATATGTATATGTATGTTATATGTATATGTATGTTATATGTATATGTATGTTACATGTATATGTATGTTATATATGTATGTTATGTGTATATGTATATGTATATGTATATGTATATGTATATGCATATGTATGTTATGTGTATATGTATGTTATGTGTATATGTATGTTATATATGTATGTGTATATGTATATGTATATGTATATGTATATGTATGTGTATGTGTATGTGTATATGTATATGTATATGGATGTATATGATGTATATGTATATGTATATGTATATGTATATGTATATGTATGTTATGTGTATATGTATGTTATGTGTATATGTATGTTATATATGTATGTTATGTGTATATGTATATGTATATGTATATGTATGTGTATATGTATGTGTATATGGATGTATATGATGTATATGTGTATATATGTATATGTATATGTATATGGATGTATATGTATATGTATATGTATATGTATATGTATATGTATATGTATATGTATATGTATATGTATGTGTATGTGTATGTGTATATGTATATGTATGTTATATGCATATTTATATGTATATGTATATGTACATGTATATGTATGTTATATGTATATGTATGTTATATGCATATGTATATCTATAATTTGGATTGAACTCTTGTTTATAGAAATAAGAGACAGTAAGTAAATAGAGAGGTGTTGAGAAGGATATAAATTACAAAGCTTTTAAAAAAAGAAAAGAAAGCTGGGAGTAGTCGCATCACCCTTGATCCCAGGATCCAGGAGGCAGATCTTAGATGGAACTGAGTTCCAGGCCAGCCTGGTCTACAGAGTGAGTTCCAGGCCAGCCTGGTCTACAGAGTGAGTTCTAGGACAGTCAGGGCTAAACAGAGAAACCCTGTCTCAAAAACACATGAAAAAACTTTACAAAGCTAGTAAAGCCATCTTTGGGGGGATTGCCAAAGCCCGCAGCCCTGCACCCATGAGAATTAGAAGGTCAAAAGGACTACCAACGTTTGACCCTTACCCTGCATGGCCGGCTGGGACCGGAGAAATACTGGGTCCCCTTCTAATAGCCCCCCCCCGTGTGTGTATTTCTCTCTGTATATGTTTCTAAGTTTCTCTCTCTCTCACCCTCCCTCCTTTCTTTCTTAGGCAGAGTCTCTCTATGTAGCCTTGGCTGGCCTGGAACTTGCTACTTAGACTAGGCTGACCATGAGCTCATAGAGATCTGTCTGCCTCGGCCTCCCAAGTGCTTACACCCGCATGTCCAGCTCACCTATCTTCTTGACCAGAGAGACCATAGTGTCTCCAGAGATTAGACTGTAATCAGTACACATTTCCTTCCTACAGAAAGGAAAGCAGTGGAGGGACATGGTCCCTATGCTTTCAAAGGAAGTCATGTGGTCAGCAGGACTCTGACCCATCCCTACAGACAGCATAACTAGTAGAGAAAAGAGCTAAGAGTCAAAGTGTTCGTCTTCATATATTCTGCTAGCTGGGCACACCTTTAATCTCAGCGCTCAGGAGACGGCAGAGGCAGATGTCTAGGGACAGCCAAAGGCATTCGTGCACATGCACACACAGCATTCACTCATTTAGAATGAAAAGTATGGCTGCTGTCATAGATCATTCTCCAAACAGTAACAAACAAAGTAGCAGGTCAAATCCCAGCTCTGCACACGTTTTGGGCAGGTAAGGCTCTAGATACATCTTACCCTGACTCATTCACCTTGCTGTATGTACATTGTATTCCCCAGGCCCATCTGCCTGGTCCGTCTCCTTCCCCCACTGATACATTACATACATGGGTCCAAGAGTCTGTCCCTGTAAGAATCCTACAAGCCTATATGCTATCCTCCCGGGTTTCTGTCCTAGGGAGATAACACTAGGAACGGAGATACTGGGTACCCACAGCCAGGCTTATGCAAACTGCTCCTTTTCCTAAATCTTCTTATCCCACAGAGGTCTTCAGAATCTGATCATCTTTGGACTGTTCTTGCCCTATGACGTACCCTTGACATTCCTAAACTCTAGGGCTGAGGTTTGGGTAGGTGGTCGGGGTGAGTTCCCACTGTAGATGGTGAGGGTTGTCCTGTGTGACTCTCCTCCAGCCTTCAGGCCCCTTTTGGAGTTACCACCTCTCTCTGGAATTGCAAAAGAAGGTCCTGGTCCCTCACTGAATGTCTACCAAGACTTCCCAGGGAGGTGGGTGACTGTGGGCTGATTACACCACCAGTGAACCCAGAAGCCACTCAGGTTTGAAAAAGACTTTAATTGGCTTTTGTCTTCAGAACTCTCTATTCATGCCCGGGCTCTAGGGTTCCTGGGCTTGTATCTCCAGTGTGAGGGTTCAGACCAGACAGAGAATGTGCAAGCAGATGCTAGATCCCCCACATAAGGTGGAGCATCTCCCTGGCAAGGGAGCCCAGGGGCTGGTGCCTCCCTCCTGCCAAAAGCATGCAGAGGGTCACAATGCTGTTCTTTTCCATGGGGAACACCAGGACTTGCTTGTCCCTACCGGTGGGCTGTGGGCTGCAGGCAAGTGGGCATCAGCCTAGGAGTCACTGCAGTGGTGCTGAGGAATGGGGACCAGGCACTGGTGCTGACAGCGTGGAATGGTCAAACAGTGGATTGCGCACCTCCATCTCCCCTGTCTGTGGAGACACTGGTCAAGCTCCTGGCAGCAAGGCCTGAGACAATAAGAGGCACAGACACCCTGCAGATAACCCCTCAACGCCCCAGGGCACTCACTGGCGCCAGGCCTGGACACTCATACACGGTGAAGTCGCCATCTTCGTTCTCCTCATCGGAGGACGCTGACTCCAGTTCCTTTGGAGGTTCCTTATGCCTGATGGAAGCAAAACAGCTGGGTCCTCTGTGCACTCTCCAGGGGGCAGGGGCCCAGAGGTAGGTGCTCAATGCCCTGGGTAGGGGCTGTGGGCTGGGATGTGGGGGCAGGGAATAAGAGGTTGTGAGCAGGTAGGGAAGGACGACCATGTGAGGTGCGGGGAAAGTAGCCACTTCCGGCCAGGGCGCTCACCGCTCTAGGCACAGCATCTGCTGTCTCTGGTGCTGATAATGATACATCTCTGCGCTGTGCGCCAGCCGCTGGTCCCCAGGCTGCGGAAGGGGCAAAAAGTCTTAAGCGCCTGTTTGGGTTCACAGGATAAAAGCATGCCTAGTGGGAGTGGAGCTACGCACCGAGATCCGTGGTGTTGTTGGTGAAGTGGGCCCCTTGGCTGTGGCAGTGTAGTCAGCTTTCTGAGTCAGGCGGATCTCGCGCTGAAGCCTGAAGGAGTTTGGGGTTGAGAGTGTTGTTATGGAGCGGAAGGTCAGATCCTCCCCACCAACTGGAGTCCAATGCTCACCTACACCAGCAGAGGGCTGCCACAGCCAGGGCAGCCGTGCTTGCGAAGCAGAAAGCCAGGATCAGCACTGTGGGAGAGAGGCGACCGTGAGGACCTGAGGATCGGCTGCCTCTCCTAGCTCCTTGGTGCCTCCTCCTTCCACCCACCACATGCCTATCCTCTGTTGCCAACCTGGACCTACCAAGGGTGATGCCACTTCCATGCCTCCCCTGGGGCTCCAGCGGGGACATTTGCACAGGCCCAGAAGATGCCAGGGAGCCCAAGGAGGTGTGGGGTGTGGGTGACGAGGTCCCATGAGTAGAAGGGAGGCCGGGCTCTAGTCGCTGACCCCACTGTGAGAATCCCAGAGTAGCTGCTGAGGTCAGGCAAACACATAATGTCAGCAGGACTTGGCCTTTGGTCAAAGAAACAGGATCAGAGCGATATGCATGGGGTGGGGGTGGGGATCCTCACCAGGTTCCAGGAGCTTCTGCGCAGCCTCAAGCAAGGGCTGTGCTGTTAGCCTTGAGTGCCCAGCCTCTTTCTGCTTCAGCGCCAGTTCCTGGGCCAGAGAATCAATCTCTTCTTCCAGTCGGGGCTGGGGCAGGCCCTCCCCTGAGGAGTGTGATGGGCCGTCACATACAGAGGCCCCAGACCCTTGGCAATACCTGCAGCAAGCAGCCTGCTGAGATGGAGGGACCCATCCAAAGTTTCTGCTACCTTGGTTTCCATGGTGACAACTGAGGGAGCTTCTTTGAGTCAGAGGTGGGGGAGGAAGAGGGAAGAGGGAAGGAAGAGGAGAAGAGTGGAGAGGAAGGCTAGGGTGTGTGCGGAGACCCACAAGAGGAGAAAGAAATGGAATCCCTTCTCCAAGCTAGTGTGCACAAAGGGGTAGGCAGAGCACTGGAAGTCAGTGCATACTCTACCTTGCCCATCCCCAGGCACTTTCTCTGCCTAAGAGGAGAAAGGAAATCCTAAAGGAACAAAGTCAAGGTAAACCTAAACATCTAGGCTACTCCCAGGCCATCAGAAAAGAAGCTGCCTGCAGGGATGGGGTGGGGATGGGGTAGACCCTGGCTGGTTCTCCCTTAATACCTCACAGTCCAAAGAGAAGCTCTCCAGCTGGGTGCACTTGGCAAGGTGCATGGCCTTTAATCCCAGCACTTGGGAGGCAGAGGCAGGTGGATCTCTGTGAGCTCAAGGCTAGCCTGGTCTACAGAGTCAGTTCCAGGATACCCAGGACTACACAGAGAAAACCTGCCTTGAAAAAAAAAAAAAAATCTCCCACATGGGACTCAATCTTTGGCTTTCTCTCAGGGCTCCTCTCTACCACGAAGCCTGGCTGGCCACATCCCCAGCACCCCTCATCCTGAAGAGACATCAGATACACTGAATTCAGGACAGTGGCTACCACCGCTGGGCCGGCACTCCCAACATGCTGAGTGGGGAAGCACAGGATACGCGAGCAAGAGAAATGAGCAGGTTGCCTAGAGGGAGCAAGAGTGGACCACTGGAAGGGCTCTGGGAGACCTGTCATGGTCCACGCCTAACAGTCTGACCTCTCTGTCTCCTGAGGTCATCCTCTGTTCTGAAGGACCCAGCTGCCATAGGACTCAGCCTAGTTCACTCGGTCAGCACCATCTTGAAAGGATGGAGGGGCTTGTCACTCTGGTCTTGGACCTGAGCAGTCCATGGTGCTCAGAGGGATTGTGGGGCCACTATCACGAAGCTTTAGGATCCTTAGGTATGGACCCACAGGGCAAGAAATGGAGGGGGAAACACATCCCATGCACCCATTTCTGTGAGTATATCTCTGCCATACCAGATTGGTGCTTCCTTGGCACACAGAACCCTCTCTGGTCCTCTTGGAAAGACTGAAGGCATGGTCCACAGACACGTGCCCCTGGTGGGCATTTTGCCCGCCTCTTCAGGGCACAATCCAGGCTTCCAGGACAGGTGGAAACATCTGAGGAAGAAGCAGAGGCAGAGCCCATCACAGCCTACATGGCTGACCACCAGCCCTACAGCAGTGCTCTGCTTAGAAACCTCTTCCTCCACAGAGCTGGCCAGGCCTAGCTCTAGCCATTGTTCTGGGCAGGCCCTGGTTTTCTACTGCCAAGTCTCAGAGTCAGGAAACAAACAGTCCAAAGTTTTATGGGAACTATCCTGCCCCACCCATCCCCACAGTCTTGCTTAAAGGATGAGCGACCCTAACTGCCCAGCCAGCTCTCCAAAGCTGGCTTTTGACCTTTGCATGGCTCAGGGAGAGCCAGAACCTTTTGTCCAGATTGCTACGGAAGACAGAGCTCTGTTCTCTCTTTGGCTCTGGAGAAGTAAAGGATGCTGAGTAACATTTCTCCTAAACATTGGGCTCCTCTCTTTACCCCATCACATAATCCTATAACCCCAGTTAGTCTGGCAGCCCACAGAACAAATGCTCAGTCCAGAAAACCATGGCTCTCTCCACCTAGCCTTTGTCTTCAGGGCGCTGGGGTTTGGGGGACCTAAGATGGCCCTGGCTTAGATACAACGAGGGAATTGAAAGGCCTGAGGTGATCCGTGTTGAGGCTGCTCATCTAAGTCAAAGCTCTGAGTCACATTTTTGTTGCTTGGGGCCTGGGGGCCAGAGCACAGTGTTCTCTTAGATCAGCCCATCCCCACACAGCTACAGACAGAGCAGTGAGCTTTATGCCTCAGCCTCACCTATGGGATGTGTAAGTTCAGTTGCTTCAAAGGTAAGGAATAATCTCAGCCCGGGACTCTGGTCCTTGTCTCGAGTAGCCAGCAAAGCCAAGCAAATGCCCAGCAGGACCATCAACCCTGCCTGTATCTGCCAACCAGACCCTTCCAGTCTCCACACTGCAGGCAGCGCTGGAAGGGTCCTGGGATGTGTTGACCATGTCCTTCTACAGGCTTAGTTTCCTTTGGAATCTCACACTCTACATTTCCTACAAAGAAGTTCCAGAAGCTCTGGTGGCAGGTAGTACCCTGAATCCTAGTATGGATACCGTCTATCCTCCATAAACTGTGTCAGAGGCCTCCAGGAACAGCATCTGAGCTCGGGGCTCAGGAGAGTTAAACAGCATATTGCCAGGAGGCTTATAGGGACTCCACCCACCAGCTCTCCTCCAGGGAGCCAGACAGTCCCTGCCCCTGGTGCTGACAACCTAGTGAGACCTATAACAGAGCTGTAGCACAATGCTGGCTTTGGGCAGTAGGGCCTCCCTAGCCTACTAGCCTATTGTTTAATCTTGGGTAGAAAGACCCCTCCAGCCTGGGTCCAGAAACAGTGCCAGCTGGAGAGTAACTGGTTTTCTACCCATACTTCTTGGGCACTAGGTGTGATAAGGCGGTGCTTAGCATGGGTCAGGCCAGGTCTCTGCATTCAGCTACAGAGGCCAATGAGCAGAGGCCTGTACCTGCCCAGGGAGCCCAGTACTGTGCCTTAGTCCCATCCCTGAGGAGGATCCACCTGGAGCCTATTTAGCACCTCTGGCCGGATCTGCCCAGCTCTCAAGGCCCCACATCCAAACTAGTCTTGTTAGAGGTCCAGTTGTGCCACATACCAGTCACCTCTCGGTGCCCTCAGTTTCCTCATCTGTAACCTGGGCTCAAAGCAGCTCCCAAACATGGTTCCAGATGAACTCAGTGAGCACATGGGTACCCTCTCCATTTTACTCCCCTCGGGAGATTCGATCTGGATCCTGTGGCTTCAGGACCCATCTATCAAGAATGTTCTCCCACTCAGGGGGCTCACACTGTTTTGAAGGGTCAATACGCAGACCTCAGACGAGACGACTGGGTGGTGCATGCCCTCCAGGACAGGGGATGGGGCAGCTTGACCTCACTAAGTTGTAACAAGACCCTAGGCCTGGAACCCTTAGACTGTACCACGGGAACCCCTCTCCACACACACACAGACACACACACTTGAGACAGGGGCTGACAGGCAAGGCCCGCTGACAACCAGAAACAACCCTGCCCAATGGAAGCCGCAGAGACACAGAAACAAAGACATAGGATCCCCTGGAAGAGCCACCAGGAACCAGATGGCTGCAGACCCAGAAAGACGTCCGGAGACACACACCACACTGACTCAGGAACACAGAGACAAAGACCAAAAGCGCATGAAATCTACATTCGCCTCCAAAGACCTGAGAGAGGACTCATCTAGCCTGGCCTTCAACGGGCCTGACCTGTTTACCCAATCCATGCCCAGCGGACCAGGCCTGCCTGGCCTGTGGGCCTGGGTAAGGCCAGGGCGATGGCAGAGGAAGACTAGGGCGGCGCCGGGTGGCAGGATTCCCCGCCCTGCAATCCCAGCCCCGAAGCGCACCGCAGCCTGCGCCCAGAGCCCTCGCTCACCCGAGCGGCGGGCGGTGGCACCATTCAGGGCCGCTCCCAGGATGAAGCCGGAGAGCAGCAGCCGCAGCAGCCGCAGGTGCCTCGGGGAAGGCGGAGGGACGGGCGTCGCCATGCTTCAGCGCCGTCACCCGGGCAGCATGGCACCCCAAGGTCCCGGGCTCGGTACCCACTCCGGGAACCGCGACTGGAGAAGCCGGGAAGCGAGTGGGGCGGAGGAGGAAGAGGAAAAGAGGAGGCGGCGGCGCTGACGTTGCGGCAATGGATCCGGGATGGGATGGAGGCGCGGCGGCCTGAGAAAAGTGTCGGGAGTGCGCCTGCGCGCTCCACCTGCGGAGGCGGGACATCTCTAGTCTGAGCCCCCTCCCTCTGCATCCTGTTGAGGGTCCTCTTTCTTCAGGCGGCTGAGTGCCTCGGGCCCTCTAGCCTCTACAACAGGATGCCTCCTCATTACCCAGAAATCTAGTTTGAGATTGCCTGGCGGTGGGTGTCCCAGGATGCACGCCTTCTTCTTAGTGGTCCAAACCTTCACCACCCACCCTGTTAGAACGGAGGATCTTAGACTAGGGGAACACCAGGGACAGATCCTGGCTTTGTAGACTAGGCTGACTGTTGCAGGTTTGCAAAATGTATCTAACAAAGGATAAACAGGTGTACAGAGATACACAGGTGTGCTTTGTAAGCCAGGAAGAAAAGCAAACAGCAGGCTCACAAGATCAAGTCAGGCTCCTTCCCGAATGATGCCACCAGGGGGCAAGAGTAGCTTGACATCATTGCCGACAGTCTGGGAGCTGTCCAAGGTGGTCATGGTCCCAGGTAAGGAACATCCATGGTGCCTCATGACTGCCATTCATTTACAGTCCCCTCTGAGCACACTCCACCCCCACCAGAGGCCTCCCCCCCGGTTGAGTCAAGAAGGCAATCCTGAAGCTCAGTGTGGTGGCTCACGCCTTTAATCCCATCACTCAAGATGCAGAAGTAGGCAGATCTCTGTGAGTTCAAGCCCAGCCAGGTCTACAGAGTGAGTTCCAGGACAGTCAAGGTTACACAGAGATAACCTGTCTTATAGGAGAAAAACAAATAAAACCCAAAAAAACACACACAAAGAAAAGAACAAGGTTGAGTTCGCCAGCCCTATACTTCTTCCCAACCTTCAGGGATGCTGTCAGTACAGGTTTATAAAATGTATCAAATGACTGTGTGTGTGTGTGTGTGTGTGTGTGTCCTGTGTGCACTTCCATCCCAACCCAGCCCTCAAGGCACTGACTGAACATAAATACAGTCTGAGCTAATTTCCCATGAAAGAGGCCAAAGAAAAGCCCCATACACAGGGCACACTTTTCCTGAAACAGAAACTTGGGCTGTGGGATGCAGGTGCCTCTGACCTTCAGGTATCAGTTGGGAAAAAAACATGGAGTGCAGCTTCAATTCCTGTGGATGTCATCAAGGGGAACCTGAGATTTGCTAGGATTCTCTCAGTCATAGAAAACTCAGACTCAGGGACAACCCCAGACCAGAGCAGGTAGAAGTGCCTCCATTGCCTCGGTTTGGAACCAAAAGGGAGGAAAGAAAAATCCTGGAACCAAGACAGCTGGTGGTGGGAACAGACAACAAAGGATGCCCCAGCCTATGAACACGTCACTGCTCTAGGGAAAAAAATCTTTTATTACAAAATTCTTTTACAAGTAGGCATGGAACTGACGCCTAGCCTGTAGGCTCTGGAGGGATAGTAGGGTGTTGGGAGAAGCTCCCAGGGCACCCCTAGAGGGCGCCTGCAGACTTGGCAGAGCGCAGCTGGCGCAGGAGCAGGACTAGCGCCGCCAAGATCAGGACTGTGAAGAGCAGCAGGAGGGCGACCCAGGAGCTAAAGTGGGTGCCCTTACGAAGTCCCGGGAGGTCAGCGGGAATCAGGTTGGTCAGATTCAGCATGTAGCCCAGCGCCCAGCCGACAGCCGTGTCTGCAGCCTAAGAGGGGGCGTGGTATGGCATCAGCCTCCAAGAGGCCGCGCCCCAATCCTCTGACCCCGCCATTTACCCACCTTCTTTTGGAAGACCACTCCTCTGAAAGAGCGCTCATCGAAGCGGTAGCCGCGGCTCAGTAGCTGATGTATGAACATGGCTACAGCGCAGTAGTCAGTCAGACGGGCCTGCTGTCCTGGCACTCGGGCCTGAAGCTAAGAAGAGAGCAAGACACCGTTAGTTTCAAGAGCACTAGGAGCTATGGCCCCCGGGGTACAGTAACCCCTTCAGCCCACAGTTCAGGCCAAGAAAGGCATACACAGAAAATACACAGAAAGACCTAGTCCAAACACCCTGCCTAGGCAGACACTCCTCTGGGATAAACCTCGTGACTGCTGGAAGGCTTTTGTGTTCTCCCCTCCCAACAGCTGGATGGAGAAATAGCAAGAATGGCCACTAGGAAGTAGGGGGTAGTAGCATCCTTGAGTCATAATTAAAGGAACAGAAGTGCAGGCTTAGTATTGCTCTGACCTATTGGCCTCACTTTTCTGAGGCCTCCCTGAGTACCTAAGATTAGAGGGATCTGTTTCTCCAGGAGACATGGTGGCCCCGCACACTCCAGCTGTCAGGGCCGCTCTAGTTTTCCTTACCTGGAACTACTGTTCAGCCCATGACCAGAGCCAGAAATCTGGTGGTAGCTTCAATTTCTCCAGGTATACCCCAAGCCCTGCCGAGTCTGTCCTGAGTACTCCTTCCCCACTAGGACATTCTTTTCTCACTTTGTCCTCGACACTGCCTTTCTATTCCTTTCTCTGAGGTCCATACTGCCACAGAGCCCCTGCAATGTCTGTTCCACGTGTTCTCCAGACCTTGATTGTAGGTAGGATGAGGCCCCAAGGAGACCTGACCTAGCTTATCCAGCCCCGAGCTCCCACATTAGCCTGGCTGTTTCTTGGGTCTCTCTATACTGAGCTCAGCTGGAGGGGCAAGCTTCCTGCCCAGCCATAGACAATATGGGGACAGGCCTCACCTCAGCCCAGGTCTGGCTGCAGGTGATCTCTGTGGCTTCCTCCAGCTGCTTCAGGGTTTCCACAGGCAGCCCCATCACTGTCTTCAGGAAATCCACAGTATAGTAGAAAGCAGAAAAGGCCTGTGGGAGAAAGGGGTGTGCAGTCACCCTATCACCACATGCTTAGGGTCTCCCGGTCCCACATCCATCTACCCAGACTCACTATGAAGTTCCCAGCCAAGGGAGGCTGGAAGACCCCATCGAAGGAGCATTGGGAAAAGGGGCAGGAGGAGACATTGAAGAGCCCGGAGACGAGGTCACGACAGAGAGCAGTGTCGCTGGTCCCTGACAGGCTGACAATGGCGCTGCTGTTGAAGGTCGGGGGACGCTGACCCATGGTGCATGGTGACCGATAGACTTCCTGTAGTGGCACTCGGGTGAAGTAGCCCTTTGGCCAGCAGGGGTGGAAGCGGTGAACCTAGGGAGTTAGCCAGAGTGTTAGCCAGATGGAGCTCCCCACTTTAGCTGCTGCCTTGCACCCCCACCCCAGAGAAGAAGCATGATGAACAGTTCATAAATCCAACTTGGGCAACATCACTTGTGTGCCCGTGAGAAACCATAGCAACCGTTACCTGCCGGACAAACAGCAGACCTGTCAGCCAGGCATTCAAGGTTCTGAGATGATTCTCTGGTTCTCCTCATTCTAAGCCTCCATTCCTGACCCTTACACCGCCGAGCTCCTCCCCACCTGTCTTCAAGCTGAAACATACCTAGCTGGAGGCAGGGGCCCACTGTGGGCTTCACAGCTATGTGGATAGCCATGGAAAAGAAGGCCTCTCTTAAGGTCCCTGAGGCTAGCAGCTGCGTTTTGGCTCTGCTCTGTTGTCTTTTGTCCCTTCTCCCTCCCTTCCTCCAGAAGGCACCAGTGTGGTGTTGTGGCTGAGTCTGGAGACACACCTGGAGGGCACGGGCCAGAAGCCTCTGGAGAACCTGGTCCCGGCCATAGCACAAGAAGCTATGGGTGTAGACGCGGTAATGCTGGCCATAGAGCCGCAAATGGACCTCATTGTCTGGATCTTCAGATGGACTGGCTGTCTCAAAGGTGATCTGTGTTGAGGCACCCCCTAGGTCCATGGCCCCCAGTGTTCCCTTCCTTGGGCGTATCCACCGGCCTACCCAGCCATACTGTGGGGAATAGAGGTTGGATTAAGACTGTGGGCAAGCAAAGCCGGCAGGACCCCAGGCTCTTTGGCCAGCTGCAGGCCCACCTTGATGAAGTTCTCCAGCAGGTAGTTGGCAGTCACCCAGCCAAACACCCCTTCATCCTGTCCCGAGAGGATGCGAGCACCCCGGAAGTCAAAGGGGTACTTTGTGAGCGTCTGTGTCACTGCCTCGAGCACCCTGGCTGCGGCCTCTGGGCTGGTCAGGCTGTAGAATGGGGGAGGGGACTCTGATGGAGCTCATCCCCAGATGCTCTCTGCCAGGCTTGCCCTCCTGAGAGCCTGCCCAGGGAGCTCTGCTGAAGAGATGTGCAGGCCCCTGGGCCAAGTCAGGGTATAGGTACTCACTTGAGTAGGCGCATGCCTGCTGTAGCTCCCAGGTAGAGGGGTGTGCTGGCATATCTGTCTTTGGGCACATCCCGAAGTGCCTGTTCAAGACATTCAACCAGACTCTGGCCTGCCCTAGAAGGGTCATTTGCATAGCTAGAGATGCCACCACCTGGAGAGAACAAGGAGTTGGGACCAGGCTTGGTGGATGGTTTCTAACATACACGATCGAAGCTGCTTGGATACACCTTCCAAGCTTAATCCCAGAGACACCCAAGTTGGAGACAAAGGGACCAGGTGCCACCCACAGTCTCTGATGCTGCCGCCTGCCTAGTAGCTGTGGACACAGGTGCCAGGAGAGAGACTTGGGCATTGTCAGCCTAGCCTAGCCCCCATAGAACTTGCTGGGACACACCCTTAGATCCTCAGAGGCCCAGCTGCCTCATCTATAGTGTAGAGAACTGTCTTGGGTCATTAAACCCAAGGCTTCCCACCTGCACCCTAGGGTTTCAGTTCTAGAACATAAAATACCCACAGCTCCTCCCAGGTCCAGAGAACCCAGCCTCTCCTTTTGAACTCCTGCCTCGACTGAGCCCCACCTAGCAGCAAGCAGAGGGGAATAGCTGTTTGGGCCTGCCAAGCTAAGACTGAACAGAAACCCAAGACCATGCTCACCTTGAACATCACAAGAGCTGTGCTGGCCCACGATGCCTGTGTCATTTTCCTTGTCCGCTGGCCACTTGTAGACAAACATGGATGTGTGTGAAGAGCCAGCATCCAGAACAATGCCATACTGTGGGTGGATGTAGTAAGTCAGCCCAAGGGATCTGGGGACTCCTTTCCCTTTCCCCACTCTTCATTTCCACCATTAGGTATCAAATTACACAGGGAAGCTGGGGGTCAGCCAAGAGCATTCACAGTGATACAGCTTGAATGGAAGGAGACTGACCCAGACTTCCTGTGGTGACCCTACCCCCATGCCTCAGGTTGGTCCAGGGATAGGGAGTTCCATCTGGAACTTTGCTCTGGTAAGGAGAAGCAAAGCCAAACACCTTTCCTTCCCCACTTTGCCTGTGTCTGCTGGAACCTTAGCCTAACCATAGGATGTTGAAGCAAGGGCCATTGGGAAAGAATGTGACTGGGGTTGAATGTAGAAGCCTGGAAGAGGGAGAGACTGGTTTTGCAGAGCAGAGAAAGGCATTAGATGGGCCTTCTTTGCAGCTCCAAGGGGCTGGGCTCTAGCTGAGGGAGCCTGGCTGGACCCCAGCCTGGGGCATGTGCCAGTTCTCGCCTGGGAAAGGGCTGCTCCAGTCCTGCAGAGCAGAGAACTCCAGAGTCAGGCAGATACGATGATTCAACTCCCACACCCCACAGCCCCATCCCTCAGGGCTACAGTGCTTTCCCGCTTCCATTCTAGGTCCCTGGGGCTGGGATGTCTAGTCCCCATACAAACTCAGCAAAAGACCAGCAAAAAGTTAAAGGCGGCTGAGGATTGGTGACTAATACCCCTTTAGAACTAGCTAGCTTCTTTTTTCCTTCTTTCAAGTGTCACAGTTCAGACCTTGGTCTGAGAGGGTTGAGATCCATAGTGTGTGTTGTCTCTCATCTGGAGTTGAGTCTAGAACCAATGCCCTTCTCTAACTTCTCTAACGGCACGCTCAAGGTGCTGCCCGGAAATGGCGCTGGACTTGGGGCGGGGGTTCTTGCCACAGTCAGGGAAGATGGAAACCGCATGAAGGGAGCTGGAAGAAAGCTCCTCTGCAGATCGGGCAGCTCCATCGCGGAGCCACAACAGGGGAAATCCCACGAACTTTGCCTCTAGTGCCTTGGGGCTCCGGAAGCGTCGCTGTCACCCCGCGGACGCAGTAAAACGAAGTGCGGAACCTAGGACCCGGCCGGAGGCACAGTCCCGCGCTGGTGTGAGAGCGCAGGGCGTTCTGGCGCGCACCTACAGTTCCCGACAGACACCCCCTAACCCCGGAGCCAGCTGCTCCCTAGCGCCGCAGTGAGCGCGTGCACCTTGAGGGCGGGCGGCTCCCGGACGTCTTGGGTAGGGACGCACAGTAGCAGAAGGCCGGCGAGGCCCACGGCAGCCAGCAGCAGGGGTGGCACCAGTGACACCAATTTTCCAGCCATGAGAACGCGCGGGAGAACACAGCGGGGACCCCGGACAGCAGGCAGCGGGGAGGCCCGGGTGGCCGGGGCCCCAGAGTTAGGCTCAGGGGCGGGGCTGGTGTGTGCCCCGCCCACATTAAGGTCCTCCCGCCGCGGGACCGCCCAAAGTCCGCCCTGCCTCTCGTGAAGTCGCAGGTGAGTGGTGTGGGTGACTCAGCCGCACCACCCCTCCTCACGCAGGTTCTTGGCTGGGTTGCCCCACGTCTATCAGTCAGGTTCTTCCTTCCTATTCACCCAGCAGAGGGAGTGCCCGGCCCTGTCCTAGAAGTCCTGAGAGGATACCTGGTGTTGGGGTTTGGCTGGGCTGATTCCTAGGCAACCTTGCTTGGAAAATGCTGCGCCCTCAGAGCAAAATTTGTTTCTGGCCAGGGAAAGACAAGTCAGACTCTTCTGCCAACATAATTAAGTTTCAACTACTGGGTCTTGGGTCGAGGCTCAGAAGGGTACAGGGTTTCAGCATCTGCTTGTTGTTAGAAGCTGCTATGACTTCCCGGACTAATGAGTATCTTCTACTGAAAAGGGCAAGATGATCTGCCATCATAAGCCTAAACAGTACATTGAGGGCAGATGAGGTTCTCTGTCTCTGAATTTTATCTCAGGCCTTGATCACCCCTCCATTTTCTGCCTTAGGAGACAGACACACAGACCTAAACTATAGAAGAACAGGAGGACAAGTTACATCCTACAGGATAACAGATTTCATCCTACAGGAAGAGAATGCTCCAAAGCAAGCTTGCACCCTGGTCAGCAAGAAGTTCCTGGACACGGGCTGGGGGTTGGGAAAGTGCTAGCCCTGGCCTAACCCTCCCCCTCCTCCTGACCCAGTAAGCTAGACCGACCAGGCAGGCAGACAGGGCTTCCTGGCCAGCAGCCAGGCCACTTCATGCCCTTACAACATGGGAATTCCAGTGACACAAAGAATCCCATCCATGGGGCAGCAGGGAGCCATGTGGTGAGACCACCAGGGAACGGGGCTGCTGCAGCTGAAGAATGGCTTTTGCTGCAGGCATCAGGGCAATGCCTTGGCTGCTGAACAGGCAAGAACAATAGGACTGGGAGTGCTGCCCTGGCTGAGGGTCTGGTGTTTCAGGCCCAGCAAAGGATCCTTTCTTCCAGCTCAGGACCCCAGAGGGGAGGAACCCTGGAGGTGGCTCAATCTCTTCAAAGCCCAGCTTGTGAGACTCCAGAAGGGAATCTCTGGGTGTGGTCACCAGTGGACAAGAGGCAAGGCTCCAGTTTCCAGCTAGCTCTCCCATCCCTTCCCCCCCCCCAAGGTTTTTTGTCCATTCCTGATAGGCCATATGAGCCAGAGTCACCAGAGGCCAGGAAAGGAGGGGACACTGTATGAAAGGCTGTGGTCACGGGGAGCTACCAGCCAGCCAGCACCCCTCTTCCAAGCCCAGTAGGACTTCCTGATGGGCAACTGGGGACCTGAAAAGATGAGACAGAGGTGGGACAAGACCTCTGACCCCTGCCCTTGGGAGACTCTTATGGCCAAGCCCCCAGATTAGCCGACCAAGAAGGGTAGGGGGCTGAGAGTTGGGAACAGCCAGGATGAAGACTGAAGATGGTCAGGGCTAAAGGAGGAGCAGCAACTTCAGTCTCTAGGCGGGGTGGACTCCAGATGTGTTCTGTGTGTGTGTTGGCTCTGGCTCAGGCAGAGGAATGTGGAGGCCTAAAGCCAGAGCCTCTCCTTCCCCTCGGCCCGCTTGGGGCTTCCTGCTACACCTACCTATAAGACCTTAGCTGCCCCTTAGTTTTCTCACTGTGTTTAGAAGCTGAAATCGCTTCAGTGAAGAAGGTCCCCAGCAAGCCCCCCCTTCCTTCCTTCCTTCCTTCCTTCCTTCCTTCTTTCCTTCCTTCTGTTCTTTCTTCCTTCCTTCCTTCCTTCTATTCTTTCTTCCTTCCTTCCTTCCTCTCTTTCTTCATCTTGCTCTTCCTTCTTTTAGAGATTTGGAGCAAAGGTTAATGGAATATCCTGCTTCAGTAGAGGACCCAAGTTCAGTCCCCAGTACCTATATTAGGCGGTTCACAATCTCCTACATCTCCAGTTTGGGGGTAGAAGGAACTAATGTCTCTGGGTTTCCTGGGCATCTGCATACATTTGCACAGTCCCACCCCCCACCCCTGCCACCGACAACACACACACATACTACATACATTAAAACTTTAAAAAATTAAATAGAATAAGAATTTCTCAGGGCTGGAGAGATGGCTCAGTGGTTAAGAGCACTGACTGCTCTTCTGGAGGTCCTGAGTTGAATTCCCAGCAAACACATGGTGGCTCACAGCCATGTACAGTGGGATCCAATTCCCTCTTCTGGTGTGTCTGAAGACAGCTACAGTGTGCTCACATACATGAAATAAATAAATCTTTAAGAAAAAGAAGAATTTCTCCTAGTGCCTCTATTTTATGTGTATGGGTATTCAGTGTGCACATATGTCTGTGCACTGTGTGTGTGCCTGATGCTCATGAAACTCAGAAGAGAGCATCAGGTCCCCTGGAACTGGATTAGAGACAGTTTTGAGCTATATGGGTGCTGAGAATGAAACCTGGGTCCTCTGGGAGAGCAGCCAGGGCTTTCAACACCTGAGACATCTCTCCAGCCCCTAAAATAAATCCTTTGACTGCTGTTCTTTTGTTTTGTTTTTTCAAGACAGGAGTTCTCTGTGGAGACCAGGCTGGCCTTGAACTCACAGATCAGCCTGCCTCTGCCTCCCAAAAGGTGTGTGCCATGAATGCCTAGCTTAACAAACACATTTTGACTATTTATAACTATTCTTATGTATATGAGCGTTACATATGCATGGGCAGGAAGATCTCCTAGCTACTGTGGGTGCCAGTCTGGGTCCTTTGCAAGTGCTTCTAACCATTGAACAATCTTTCCCATACCCTCTCTCCCATTAAAAAGGGTTTTTTTTGGGGGGGGGTGGGTAAGTTGTATATTTATATGTGAGGAAATGTGAGCACACTGAATAGTCTAAGCTGCTTGGCCAGCAAGCTACAGGAAGTGACCCTTCTCCGCCTCCTCAGTGCCGGGTTAGAAACATAGGCAGCACACCTCCATTTGTTGTTGTTTTGTTTTATAGGTGCTGGAGATCACATACAGCCCATCCTTCTGGTAAGCACTGAACAGACCGAGCTATCCCCCTAGACTAAGGACTCCTTTCTTTATGAATTCATTCACCCAGTCAGCAAATACTGGACCCAGTGCAAGGCAAAGATAGGTTCTAGGATGCACAGTAAGCCAGGCGTGATCTTACACTCATGTGGGTGTGTGGAGGGAATACACGTCCATATCCTACCTATTCTGAAGAGAGCAGACTTCGCATAGAGTCGGGGGAGGGGAAAACGGCTGACCTGTGAAATTCGGCCAGTTTATATCTTGTTAGGTGGGGCTGAAGATGAACAACAGTAGGAACTTGTGTGAAAGCCCTGGAATGTTAGATATCCCATCCTTGGTGGCCCCGTGGGCAGTGTCCTTCCTTAGATGTTGACCTGGCCCTCACTTTTCTTCTTTACTGAATACTAATGTATCTCTAAATAATGATGGTTTTCCTGATTTTCTTCCTTCCTTTATTTGTATATTTAGTTAGTTAGTTATTTTTTAGTTTTCTTTGGGGGTGATGGTGATGGGAGAACAGAGTTTCTCTGTGTAGCCCTGCTCTGTAGACCTGGCTGGCCTCTAATTCACAGAAATCTACCTTCCTCTGCCTTCTAAGTGCAGGGATTAAAGGTTCCTGAACCAACAGGGTGGTGGCAGCCCATGCCTTCAGACCCAGCATCCACAGTGGGATGTGCCGTCCCGTCCTGCCAACCTTAGTCTTGTCTGCCTTCAGCTCCTCCTTTCAGATGACAGCTTGTGTCAAACTGGCCTCGTCCTGAGAGGGCTTCTTTCACTCACACTGTGGTTTCTTGAGGAAGCCCTGTGGACACTGAAGGTGTTGTTCACTGTCTCAGTGTTAAACATTCTGCCCTGTGAGTATTCAAAATGGACAATGGGCTTACGGCTGTCGTCTGGACAGTATCTTGGGAACAGAATTGCTGGCCACAACACAGGTTTGTGTCAAACCTCATTAAATGCAGAGAGTTTTGCTTCAGAACAATTACAACCCCTGGCAGGCCTGAGTGTAGCTCACTGTTTGGCTCACTCTGACTGCAAGTCCACACTTGGTGTGGGCAGTCACTAGATTTTACAGAGCCACTGCGGCTTTTTCTATCCTTCGGTCTTTTTTTTTAGGAATGGTTGTCCTGGCCTTCCTGACTTGCTGGCTCTTGCTCTGTGGCCTGGGTACCAGGTGTTGGTGACAAGTTATTGAAGCTCCCAGGGCATCTGCACTCTGTTCCAGGATTGCTTGGTTAGGCTCATGTCTGAGTAAGTACAGTGAGCTCATGGGATATTCCCTGGAGGCCTGTGGTTGGCTGATAGCAAGCCTCCCATCCATCTGGATAATGCTTGTATGGGGGATGGGAGGGAACAGTTCCAGCTCATGTTTTCCTGTGTGAAGAATGAAGTGTCCCAGTATCACTGTCACCCCGGCCTGTGTGTACTGAGTTCTCTGTCCCCATCCTCCATCTCTGCCTATGTGACATCTCTTTGGGGTCTCCAGGGCTCTTCCACTCACCCATGGAATCTGTCCCCAGTGCTTCAGGGCAGGTCTTGACTTTTGGGAAGAAGCCCCGTCCCTACTTCCTTTTTTGGTTTGTATTTTTTATGTGATTGGTGACTTTGGTTGAGAGAGGGCCTTGCGTATGTGTAGCCAAGACTAACCTCTAACTCAGTCTTACTTCACCCTCTTGAGCAATTAGAATTACAAGTGAGGCCTACTGCCTACTATGTTCTTTTTTTTTTTTTTTTTTTTTTTTTTTTAAACTGGGAGAGGGTAGCAGCTGAAGTGATGGTTCAGTGGTTAGAAGTGTGTACTGCTCTTCCAGCCAATCAGAGTTCCCATCATCCATTGGGGAGGTGGGGGCTTACAGCCAGCTGTCACTCCAACTCTGGGGAGTCTGATATCCCCTTATGGCCTCTGAAAGCATTCCTCTCACAGGCCCAAACCCATACACAGACACATCGACACACATAATAAAAATAAACAGATTCTAAATTCAAAAGAAAAACTTCTCTAAAGCCCTGTTATAGACTCTAAAGAGACAACTCAATAGTTAAAAACACATACTGGGTGGTGGCGCACACCTTTAATCCCAGCACTCAGGAGACAGAGGCAGGTGGATCTCTGTGAAGTCAAGGCCAGCCTGGTCTACAGAGTGAGTTCCAGGACAGCCAGGGCTACACAGACAAACCTTGTTTCAAAAACCAAACCAAACTGACCAAACAAACAAACAAAACCCAAGCCCACATATGGCTTGTGCGGGGACCCAAGTTCAGTTCCTACAGCCCCCACCGTGGCTCCTGCTGCCTGTAACTCTAGTTCCAGAACCCTCTTCTGACCTCTGCAGACTCCTGCATACACCATTCACTTCACATATGTGCACTCGGGTGCACACACAGTACACATAAGAAAGAATTATAGTGAATTAAAACCCTGTGCACTTTTCTGAGACTTACCACTGGCACATTGATTTGATGTTGTAGCTTTAATTTCAGTTCCTCAAGATTTTTTTCTACTGTTTGTAGAAATTCAGGCGACTTTTTAAATTTTTTAAAAGATTTTAAAATTTATTATATGTAAGTACACTGTAGCTGTTTTCAGACACACCAGAAGAGGGCATCGGATCCCATTACAGATGGTTGTGAGCCACCATGTGGTTGCTGGGAGTTGAACTCAGGACCTCTGGAAGAGCACACAGTGCTCCTAACCACTGGGCCACCTCTCCAGCCCCAGAACAGCTTTCTGGAGCCAGCCTTGTGCTGTGACATAGATGATCAGAAGTCGTGTCATCAGATGTGGGCAGTATCCACTCCCGAGTCCTCCACCTCCCCAATTTCTCATTTACTTTTTCAACACAATAATTTTATTTCACACTTTGTAGAACATCTAAGGAGTGTTCACCTCACACGTTATTGAAATGGTTTCCAAATCACACTTTAATGTGTGTGATGGTCTGTATGTGCTTGGCCCAGGGAGTGGCACTATTAGGAGGTGTGGCCTTGTTGGAGTAAGTGTGTCACTGTGGGTGTGGACTTAAGACCCTCACCCCAGTTGCCTGGAAGCCAGTATTCTGCTAGCAGCCTTAAGATGGAGATGTAGAACTCTCAGCTCCTCCTCCACCATGCCTGCCTGGACGCTGCCATGCTCCCATGCTGATGATACTGGACTGAACCTCTGAATCTGCAAGCCAGCCCCAGTTAAATGTTTCTTTATAAGACTTGCCTTGGTCACAGCATCTGTTCTCAGCAGTAAAACCTTAATTAAGACAATGTTCAAGTGCACACTAAAGGTGTTTTCAGTTGAGGTATGAGAGATTTTAGGTAGTTAACATTCTGAGCATATTGAATTGGTTTCAGCATAATTTTCTTCAGTTAGATGAGGTTTTGGTTTGTTTGTTGACAGGGTTTCTCTGTGTAGTTCCTGTCGGCCTTGAACTCGGAGATCTGCCTGCCTGCACAGAGTGCTGAGATTAAAGGCACCACCTGGCTTGAATAAGCTTTATAAGTTCAAAGCTTTGGAACTTGAACAGGTGGTAGCACTATCAGTGTGTGTTTCAGAGATTTCTCATCATAGAACCACTTACCTGCTTTTGATCTACCACAATGACTTTGGGAACACCCATGGTATTCTCTCGCTGATGTCTTTATCCCTAATGTCTTAGTCCCTGATTGCTTTCCAGTGCTCAGTGGTGCTTTTAGCAATATTGCTTACAGCCAGGCGTGGAGACACACACCTGGGGTTCCAGCACTAGCTCTGAGACAGGCCCACACAGCAAGACCCTCAAAGGGGTGAAAAGAAGCTCATTCTCGGGCTCCCCATCGGGAACCTACCTTCTGCCTGTCTGACGGTAGCTTCTCAGTGGTCAGCCTAGCTGTTTGTCCTCCTCTGAAGCCTTGTTGCAGCAGGATATCCCAAATCAGAGGAAAAGATGTCTGCCCGTGTTCGGCTTGTTCGTCACTGCAATATTCCTGGAATGCTCACCCTGGTTATAGTATCTCTTACACAAGTCCTGCTTCCAGGGCTCAGCGTTGGGTCATTGTCACCCCAACATTCAAGGTATTTGTTTCTGTGTCCTGAATCTTCTGTGTCTGAGGTACGGCACTGAAGTTCCATGTATATTTCTCCTAAGGGACAGGTTTGCCATGTAACAAGTTTTGCTTTCCTCACATCTTGTTTAATTGGATGTGAAGGGCCCTTCCACACAGTCTCCATTTTCCATTTGACCTCCCTAGAATTCAGTCACTGTATGGAACATTTTTTTTTTTTTTTTTGCTTGTTTTTGTCTTGTGTTTCAAGACAGTGTTTCTCTGTGTAACCATGGCTGCCCTGGAATTTGTTCTGTAAATCAGGCTGGCCTTGAACTCACAAAAATCTGTTTACCTCTGCCTTCCAAGTACTGGAACTAAAGGTGTGTGCCACCATTGCCTGAACCTATTTTCATCTTTGAGAAAGCCTCTGAGACCATTCTTGGTGCCATAGAAAAGCCAGGGATGTCACAGAGCCGTGCCCAGTGGATTTCAATGTAATTAATCTATCCCTAACTGTTAGGGAGTCTCGATTGATGCCCGGAATACTCTCAGTTTTCTGGCCTCAACTGACCCTTTGGCCTCAGCTGGGGTCACATGTAGCAGTGCCCCAATGACCATGATTGTAAGGGCCACCTTGTCAGAGCCTTAATGCTTCCGTTTTATGTGTTTGACTATTTCACCTGCATGTTTTTATGTGTGCTGACTGTGTGCTGTACCCTTGGAGTTGAGAAGATGACATTGGAACTCCAGGAACTGGTTATGAGTCACCATGTGGGTGGTACGAGCTGTTAGTGAGGCAGTGTGCTTGGACCCACACTCTGTAAGTAACTGTGTCCCTCTTACGGACTTATCATAGTGTGCACACTGCTTCTGACTGGGGACTCTTCTTACCTTGCACTGGAAACCAGGAAGCAGGCAAACTGCCCTCGGATAGACTTAGCTGGACTTGCTATGCAGGCCCTGGGGATTCCTGTGAGCACACAGTGCAGGGCAGAAGCTTCAGGGGACAGACAGACTCTCCATGTGACAGCCTCAGTGCAAGAGTTTCCGGGAAAGAGCCTGTAGAGGTCAGCAGCAATGCGGGGACTTTGCTCTGGGACCGAGATGCACTGAATGAAGGTCGTGGTGATCCTGAAACTGGAGCCCAATGCACCAAATTTCTTGAGGATGTCATGGGAACTCTGAGGAAACACCCATGCCCACCGGAGTTCCAGAGAAAAGGAAATACCTGTGATAAAGCTTTTCCTTCCCAAGTTGCTTTCGTACACTATGTTTCAACACAGTAACAATATTACTAACTAAGGCATCAAATTCTTTATTTAAGTTTTTTCTTTTAAAAATGAGCAGGGCTGGAGAGATGGCTTCTTCCAGAGTCCTGAGTTCAATTCCCAGCAACCACATGGTGGCTCACAGCCATCTATAGTGAGATCTGATGCCCTCTTCTGGCATGCAAGCATATATGCAGACAGAGACTATATACATAATAAATCTTTTTAAGAAAAATGATCAAATACCCCAGGTGGTCGTGGAACACACCTTTCATCCCAGCACTTGGGAAGCAGAAGCAGGCAGTTTTCTATGAGTTCAAGGCCAGCCTTGTCTACAAAGTGAGTTCCGGGACAGCCAGGACTACATAGTGAAGCCAACTCAGGGAAAAGTAAACAAGATAAAATGGCAAGTAAAGTTGGATGTGGTGGTGTACAGCTCTCCAGGGCAGACAGAAGTTCCCCTGGAACCCCAGCTCTCAAAGGCAGGTAGAAAGAAGGTTCAAGAACTTAAATCCAGATGTACCCAAGTATGCGTTTTAGAGCCAGGTTGGGATACAAGTAAGGGAAGAACACGTACTGAATTGACCTGGAAGAGGTTTTCTGGAGTGACTCATTGCTGTGACTGGCCATTTAAAGGGCCCTATGCCTTTTATGGTCTGTTACCTCTTGGAATTCTGGGAACAGGAGTGGCTATTAAAGGTTCCAGAGACAATGCCTCTTGGCCTTACACAGCCTCACTTGGTGCAGGCATCTCATGCAACTAGTGGACAAGAGTGATCAAGAGACTTAGAAACTTGTTTGTCACCAGTTGTGACATGTAGCACATGCGTGCACAACTCTCACAGAGCAGCCTGAGCAAACATGGCTTCACTGTGACAGTCAAGCACCTCGTGGCTAAAAGGCCTCTTTCACCAAACTTTCTAGCTAAGCCCAGGCCATTTCCTGCTCTTAACTCCTTATCCCATTGACAGTTCCCTTTGTGTCATGATATTTCATGACTGTTACATAAGTAGGTAATGTATATAAAATTAACCAGTACTATGCTGACTGGATTTAGGTCAACTTGACACTAACTATAGTCATCTGAGAAGAGGAAACTTTCATTGAGAAACTTTAATTAAGATTGGGCTGTGGGTAACCAGGGCATGATGGCAAATGCCATTAGTCCCAGAAAACCAGAGGCAGGAGAGGCAGGTTCTAAGTTCGAGGCCATTGTGGTCTACAGAGCAAGTTATAGGACAGCCAGGGCTACATAGAGAAACCCAGTCTCGAAACAATCCAAACCAAAACACAAAATAAAATCCACACACACACACACACACACACACACACACACACACACAAACTCTCCAGAAAATCTGGACCACTGTGTGGAGGAGAATGTTTGTCAGAGGCTCAGGAAGGTAGAGAGACACTTCAGCAGAGCAGGTCTAGAGTTGGACATAAATGTTGCAACCTTGAGTTCAAAGGCCTTGTTCCCATCTGGGAATCTTATCTTTTAAAACAGTCATTTTAACAGGTGACACTCACTCATGTGATAGAGGGCAATGTGCTTTACTTAGAGCCCACTGATTTAAACATTAAATTGATATGAATATTAAAGCAGTATTTGACCAAATTACTGGATACCCTAATATAGTCAAGTTGACAATGAACACCATCATATATAGAATATGAGTTTGGTGAGTTTATTTAAATTCCTTAATTGTTATTTATTATTATTGCATGTATATATAATGGGGGACACGTGTGCCACAGTGCATGTGTGGAGGTCAGAGGACAACTCTGTGAACTTGCTTCTCTCACACCTTTACACAGGTTCTGGGTGGAGACTGAAGCAGCTCGGTGTGAGAAGCAAGCAGAATTCGGGTCAGCAGGCTTGCAGAGCAAATACCCTTAACCACTGAGCCGAATTTTAGTCTTTGAGGCAATTACCAAACTATTGTCCATGGTGGCAACTGGTTCTGGCACACGGAGGTTTCCTGAAAAGCTATGGCGTGTGAACGACAGCGGCTCTGCTCCTCACTGGCCTGCCGCGTGACCAGGGTATTTTGGGGTTGCTACAGTCTGTGCTTTTGTGTGAATCCCTCCTTTCCCAGCTCAAGCATCTGTCTGTGCATCCTCCTTGGAGGGACAGCAATACCCACTGCGTGGCCCAAGGGACATTCCAGGTCCAGAATTGTTATCCCCCTAGAGACTCGTTCCTTATTAGCTGTCATGTATTAGGGTATCTCTTGCCTGCAGTTCCAACACTGAGGAGGCCTGGGACTCGGCATTTTACTTAGGTTGCCCTTTGGAAAGCATACGCCATGTAGTTATTTGCCTAGTTGTTTTAACAGACATACTTTGTGTAGCAAGTGTGACCAGGGAGAAGAATGGAACAAGTGTGAGGCAGAAAATCATCCAAACCCCGAAAATCTCATTTTGGGACCAGCAGAGTAAGGTTCCCTACTCCCTGTTCTCAGCCTGCATACCCTGGGGAACGTAGCATCATGACCTCTGACCTTCTTGAGGAAGTCCTGGCCAAATTACAAATTTAAACATCTGGAGTTCCCCTTCATGCAAATAAAGTATTCCCAGCACCCCAGCCCCAGCCAATAATGTACTCTCTCCCTAAAAAACCCCTACCTTCTCCCCGAGGTTTATTTCAGAGCCCTTGTTCCTGAGTAAAGAAATCTGCTGTTTTACAGACTGTCATCTAAGACAGCTGTTACCCTGCATCCCACATCTGTGGAGATGTAGCCTTCACTGGCACAGAATCCTGCCTATGAACACCGTAAACACCCTAAAGACCTGCCGCTCCTTAGTCATCTTGCATCCCCACAAGAGAGTGCTGCTGTTAGGTAGTGTTCAATGAGACATCCCTGTTTTAACTCTATGCACACCTGTGAGTATATTTTATGCACACCTATGAATATAAGTGCCTGTTTATGTGAATGTTGGTGCACATGTGTACGTGTACCTGTGGAGGGCAGAGATTTACTTTAGGTGTCTCTTTCTGACTGAGAACTTACTGAGCCCCAAAGATGTTCCTGTCTCCATCTCCCGGCACTGGGATTACAGACGTGCACCACCACCCCAACTTTTTATGTGGGTGCTTGTAACGTGCAACATGCACTTTACCAACCGAGCCATCTCCTCGTCCTGTGTGCAGGCTTCCAAACATATCCATAGAGCATCAGATTCCTGGCAAAGGTGTAGCCCGATTTATTCTCTATGCCTGGCCCTTTAAAGGTTCCCCAGTGGCCAGTCAACTGACTCTTTGGGGATGCTTAGCTGTTAAAACTGCTTGACCTTATGACCTTCAGGGACTTCTGGGAACGGGAGAGGAAAAAAAAAAGCCAGCAGAGGCTGAGATCGACTAGGGTGGGAGTAGGATTGGAGTAAGGTCCAGGCGACGGGAAGAGGGTCCAGGGTCGAGAGCAGGGTTAGAGAGGGCAGCTGAGGAAGAGATTGAGTCAGACAAAAGGAAGAGGAGGGGGCGAGGAGGGGAGAGGAGAGAAAAGGGGAGAACTGAGCAGAGCAACAATGGGAAAAGGTGAGCCAGAAGAAGCTGAGCTGAGCCAGAGAAGATACTGTACTTCTAGGAGACAGAAGAACCCAGAGTAGCGAAGAAAAAAATACAGAGAAGCTATATAACCCCCACCTTGGGGGCGCGTCTAGGACAACCTACCTGTTGATATAGAAAAGACTGGGAAGAAGAAAAATAAAGAATCTTTCCTGAATTTTATCTTCTGATACACCCATAGATCCCATTGCTGATAACCTTTTGGTGGTAAACTTCCAATTTTGTTTGAAAATATTTTGGTCTAACTGTGCTGTAGAGACAGCATCTCCTGATACAGACTTTGAGGTGAATACTTATATTGTTTTGGCCTTTGATTTTTTTAAAGTTAATTTTACATTGCTATTTA
Organism: Micromys minutus; assembly: GCF_963924665.1. NCBI lineage: Eukaryota > Metazoa > Chordata > Mammalia > Rodentia > Muridae > Micromys > Micromys minutus. Next base: position 1,734,131 of record NC_137982.1, on the reverse strand, counting down.
AAAATAGTGGGTTTTGTTTGTCTTGCTTTTGAGCAGTGTCTATCTAGCTATGTAGCTCTGACTGGCCTCTGCCTCCCAAGGGCAGGAATTAAAGTTGTGTGCCACCGTGTTAGGCCATTTAGTTTAGCTGTGTTTTAGTGTTGTTCCTGCATGCATGTCTAGGCTGGTATGCTGGTACTAGGAACTGAACCCATGTCCTTTAGCGGAGCAGCCAGTGTTCTCAATAAGCAAGGAATCTCTCCAGCCCAAATAGTGGATTTCTTGATGGTATTTTTATACAAGTGTGACATTAGACAGTTTTTCTCAGCACCCCCCACCATCCCGTACACACAGTGGCCCCTTCTCCTTCTAGATAGTTCTTTCTTCCTTAGGATAGTCTCTTCTGTTTTCTTGTCACTCTGGTGGGCTTTTGATGGGTGATTTCTTTTTGGTCATTGCATTCTTTTTTGTGACCTTGTAAAAACAAGCTCGAGTTTCTTTCTCCTGTTACCAGAATTTGCTGGTGTTCTTAATGGTCAGAACTGAAGGCGGTTAAACAAGTCTCACCTTCAGACACCAGAACATGATGTCATCTACAAGATAGCACACGAATCTCATGCTCAAGAACAAGAAGAAGAAATCCCGTCAGATGAGACCGGAAATGCTCAGGGACCTACGGCCACAGACAAAATCCAAAACCTTATGCTTAAAGTAAACTCACAATTTTGCGTCGGGCGGCATTCCGAACTATCCTTGCCTGCTCACAGCCACACCATGCTCACAGGGCGAGAAAGCTGTACGCCAGCTCTGTCTGCCCTTCTCTTTCCCTGTCCCGTTTGTCCCCGGATGTCCAGCCTCACCCATTAGTCAGGGTCCTGTACCACACACACACACACACACACACACACACACTCCCTCCCTCTCTGTCCTTGCTTAGGACTATTTTTTTTTGGATAGCTTCCTAACCTGTCTAGAAATGCAGTTCTTTTCTGGCTGGGATAAAGGGTTTTGTATGATGTTCAGTTCTTTTGGGGAAGACTTGCAGTGCTTTTCATTTCTAGTTCTCTTGACTCATATTGTTTGACATCCTTTTACTCTATTGGAAGGTAATGCCTTTTGTAAAACAGTGCAGACTGCTTACTACTGCTACTGTTTACTTTGCACACTCTAGCACCCCAACGTCTCCCCTCAGGTCTTGCCTTTTCTTGGCTTCTGTGACCTGTGATTTTTTTTTTTTTTAAGCCTAGAGAAGTTAATCTCCTCAGAACTTACTCTACACAAAATGCTTGAAACCTGTTTGTTGTGTCTGTGTTCCTCTCAACCAGGGCAGTTTCCCCTGAGAACAGTGAAAGATGTCTCCAGACAGTTTAGGTTGTCACAACTGGGAATCTACGTGTGCGACTAACACCCAAGGGTCAAGTACGCAGTACCCCTCGGAAAAATACAGGCCAGCCTGCAGGAGAGACTTTCCTACTCTATACTACTGGAGCTGTGGCTCCATGAGGAACTGCACTGGCCTCTGCCAGTGCCCCTCAGCCTCTCAGGACCACTTAAAACACGCCCTGGATTGTGGTGGAGCACACCTTTAACCCTACACTTTGGGGGCTGGAGAGGTGGCTCAGTGGTTGAGAGCACTGACTGCTCTTCCAGAGATCCTGTGTTCAATTCCCAGCAACCACAGGTGGCTCACAACCATCTGTAATGGGATCTGGTGCCCTCTTCTGGTGAGTCTGAAACAGTGCACTCACGCACATTAAATAAGCCATACACTTGGGAGAAAGAGGCAGGTGGTCTACAGAGTGAGTTTCAGGACAACTAGGATTACACAAACCCTGTGTCTGAAATAAAAACACAAATCCTCCCTTGAGGTCTCTAGGGCCTCCCAGGCAGTCTGGCTCCAGGCCACCAACTTCCAAGAAATGATAGTATTTTAGAAACCATGGGCGTGTTTTTCACCCTCCTTGGACAATCGAGGCTGAGGCTGTGTTTGCTGAATTTCCATCTGAGTCATTGTGTTTCAGTTTTATCTCCTGAGGAATGTCACCCTAGAGCAGAGGCTGTGTTGTTCCATGAGAGAATGCAGCTCTTCAAGGTGTGACAGACGCTTCAGAGGACAAGCTGCGCACCCAGCTGGCCACTGGTGTCATTGTTCTGTATGTGAGGGTTCGAGTCTCTGTGTAGTCCTGGCTGTCCTGGAACTCACTCTGTAGACCAGTATGGCCTCGAACTCCAAAGACCCTCCTGCCCCTCTGCCACCTCAGTCACCACCTTTGTCTTTTCACCATGTCATGTGACACAAGTAAATTTAAATAGGGTCTGGTGTGTAAAGAAAGGATTCTATTTTGTAGATGGAGTAACCAGCTTGGACGCAGCCAGAAGGAACAGGAGGCCGTGCCTCTGAGGTGGGCTGCCCGTCTGAAGAGTTTGGCATGACCCAGGCCCTGCTGAGACTTTGTCTATAGAATAGGCAGTCAGGCCCCAGTTCTTGAAATGTCACAGGCTGAGTCTAGAGACTAGGCAAGTGTCCCCCTGAGGGACAGGAGCGCCAAGCCACGGAAAGTAAGGGTGCAGGGGTAAAACAAGGAACTCGAAGGAGGCCATCTTGGGGAAGGTGGGTGGGTGGTGGGCGGGCAGGGGAGGAGGCAGATCCAAACTGTTGCCATGGAAACCTGTCTCTAGATGGCACTCATCTAAGGCAAGTTCACCTGGGTAAACTGAGCTTGTAAAACACAACCACCTTTTAGAACTAGTTTTCCTTCATGCCCAGAAAACACTCCAGTTCCTGAAGGAGATGGCCCAGGTGCTAGATCAGCCTGTACCTGATCAGGTTGCTTTGCAGGCCACACACATGGGCTCATGTTCCATACTGGAGTCTCCAGGCCACAGAGCTCACCTGTGACGTCTCCGTGCTTTTGTTAGCAGGCACCTGGCTCCACCAGCCCAGGCTAAATAGATTCTCCTCATCCAATCTGTGCCCACCCCGGCTGCCGACTGGACGCACAGGCGGGGAAACCGTCATTCCCAGAGGCTCAGCTTCTTTCCACACGCTCAGATCGATTTGCTACAGTTGAGTCAATGATGACACTGCTGAGCCCAGTAGGACACTGAAAGGCGCAGATTTGGGGGGTGTGGTGGCTCATGCCTTTAATCCAGCACTAGACCTGCCTGGTCTACAGCCAGGGCTACACAGAGAAACTCTGTCTTTTAAAAAATAAATAAATAAAAGAATAATAATAGATGGTGTATTCTGCCCACAGTGCACCTCATGACTTGTCTGGGAGGCCCGAACATTTGGGGGATAGGACCGCCCTGGGGAGAACCACCTGAGCCACCTCGACGCCGGTGTCTTTCCCTGGTTAGTGTTGGTAAGGTGGGTGAACTGAGCTATTGGCTTACTTCTAGGAACCACACCAGCCCAGTCCAGCTGCAGCCAGATTTCCCTTCTCAGCCTCTGCTACACACAACCCCTGACTTTGTGGCTCTTCAACAGGCAGAAACAGAGCTCTCTATTAGATGGTCCCATCTCCTCCCATGCCCCATTCTACCTCTGAGCTACAATCGCCTTCCTATAGTGCCCCTGGTGGAGAGAAGGAACCCCTAACCTCTTGGTTTCTGGGCTCCTAGCCCACCCTCAGCACAAAAATCTACTTGCTCATTCACTCAGTGATAATACCAGGGTGAGACAGGGGGTGAGAACCCAGCTCAACCAGCGGCCCCTGCTGGGCATCATGAGAAATACAGCCCAGTGTGACCAGTACATTTTACTAAACACCAGTGATCCCAGGAATCCCTGCAAGAGGGGCCGGGACAGCTGTAACCATGTCCCCTTCTCTGTCAGGGCTGCCTGAGATCACGTACACATGAGGCTGATCCTCCACCACCGACAGTGGGAAGCACCCAAGTCTGGAGGCGGGTACCTCCTCAAGGGCTCTGTGGTCTCCGCTCTCTGATGATCTTCAGTGAGAAGACAGGCTCCAGCAGTGCCATGGAGCTGAAGTCCTAGGAGGTACAACCAGCTAGATGAACGTGGAGTCCAGAGGCCCCGAATCCTGTTGGCTGAGAGCTCGGGCCTCAAACAGCTGCTTGATGAGCGCCGACTTCTCCTGCTCCAGCTTCGTGATTCGCTCGCTCTTATCAGTCACCTCCTGGGTGGGCAGGTGGGCAGACAGGCGGTCAGGGCTCGCTGGGCCGCCAGCCCCAGCCCTACCTTCCCACACCTCACCTGAGTGAGAAGCCGGTTCTGTTCTTTCAGCATGAGGATGGTCTGCTGCTGCCAGACTGGAGTTGAGGGTGAGGTGGGGCCCAAAGAGGACGAAGGCGGAGCCTGAGGGAGCACAGAGTCAGCCAGGCCTCTCCAGGCAGTGTCCAGAACAAGGACAAGGGGTGCTGGGCAGCCTCCAGAGCACTCACTCTCCCAGAGCAGGCTGCAGTCAACAGCTCTCCCAGGCACCGGGCCACCTCCTGGACTTTGGGCAGCAACCTCCCCAGAGGGCGGGGGCTTCCGTCAGCCCCAAGGTCCTGGAAGAGAAGCAAGGAATGCCAAGCCATGAGGAAATCCCTGCACCTGGCACTCCTATTCCCCTCAAGTTTCACCCCAGAGCCTAGAGGGAGCCCACTCAGGGGCAGCCCGGCACTCACGGTGGCAGCTCTGCTCTGGCTCAGGCGGCGCTGACGTTCCTGCACGCGCTGCAGCTGCTGCTGGTACCACTCTCTTCCCCGAGCCATCATCTCCAGACCCTGCAGCAGCACCTCCTGTTCCTGCTCTAACTCCTTCATCTGCTTCAACTGCAACACACGAGTGCGCATGGGAATGCACTTGTGCCAGTGAGCAGACTGGAACCATGCACACCTGCACACATCCGTGTGCTCGGAGCTGCACATGTGGACGTTGAGACCCGGGCACAGGCAGGCCAGCACACAGACACAGTTACCTCAGCACGTGTGCAAAGCGCACACAGGGAAAGCACCAGCTAGCCTAGCTCCTCCTCTTTGGCTGAGGCTTCCCCGGGGCAATGGAGTGACTGAACAGCCTCAGCACTCCATCTTGAAATACTCATGCTATCTGTGCACTGAGCTGGCCTGCAGAGGTGAGCCTCTTGCAGTAGGCAAAGCAGGGTCCCACACTCTGTCCCCAGGCATCTCTAAGGAGCCTCTTCTCCCTCTGCCTGACTTTGTCTTCTTCCCTAAGCCCAGGAAGAGAGAGAGAGAGAGAGATGGCTGACCAGTTCTCCTACAGATTCCCCAAGTAACCAGGCTCATGGTTTTTCCCTGGTTTCCAACCTTCTGGACAACACCGATTCCCTCCGAGTCCTGGCCCCTCTCACCAGGCTGCAGTCCACACCGTTGGTGATGGTGTGCCGTCGACGCTCGCCTCGGGCCCGTGGAGTCTGCCGGGCTTCACCTATGTCTGTGGTCTTGCAGGCTGCTGCACCTGTAACAGTCAGGATCATAGCTTAACTCTGGACCAGCCTAATGGCCTCATGATGTCAGCTCCCAGCCCTTCCAGAACCCCCAGCTACCTCTGACAGGGACCAGGCCTGTACTGGGAACCTGTCAGTACTGACTCCTGAGTGTGCTTTTTGCTTTATCTGATGACTTTGTGCCTAGCTAGGACTTGGTCTCCTCTTGCCTGTCCTGCCTTCCTCACCTGACCTGAGAGGACAGGGAGCCACCCAGTGCCTGACAAAACATATCAGATACCTATCTGCTCTTCCAGAGGTCCTGAGTTCAAATCCCAGCAACCACATGGTGGCTCACAACCATCTATAATGGGATCTGATGCCCTCTTCTGGTGTGTCTGAAGACAGCAACAGTGTACTTATATACATTAATAAAAATTTTGTTTTAATAAAAAGAATATCAAAGAGTATCAAAGGGTGAACGGTAAGAGATGAAATAGATAGGCCCTTTGATCCCAGCACTCAGGAGGGAGAAACAGGCAGATCTCTGTGAGTTCAAGGCCATCCTGGTTTACATAGTGATGTCCAGGACAGCCAGAAGTATGTACAGAGACCCTGTCTCAGAAACAAAACCAAAACAACAACACGAAAAACAAACCAACAAACAAAACCAGGTGGACAGGCAGAACCCTCTGGCCCTCGACACAGCTTTCTCGGCTGCACAGGGCCCCGTGGTGCTGTACCTGCAGCAGGAAAACTTACTCTCCACTGGTGCTGGAGACCTAACTCCTGCCCAGAAGCCATCAATCACACTATAAAGCAAGCTGTGCATATGTGTGCAGAGGACTCCTGAGAACAGCATCTGGAGGGTCTCCCCACCTACCAGAAGTGGGGTGCAGGTAGTGGGGAAGGCAGCTTCCCTCAGGGCCTCCAACCCTGTCCCTGGCATCAGGATCATCCCCCAAGGCTGAGCCGTAGCAGTGAGTGACAGAGACTCTAGTTCCAAGCAAGCCCCAGAGTTCGTGTCCCAGCCTGCTGTGCTGAGTGGCCTGCAGTTTCAGGCAGTGAGAGCCACAAAGGATGCTACCTCCAGAGGGTGGGGCCAGAGCAGCTACTGGCAGTGAGTTCTGGGAAGGAACCTGGGACACTTGAACCTGACCTGCACAGAAAAGAGGCACAGACCATAGGATTGGGAATTTGAGGTTCTCCGTGTGTTGGGAGGACTCTCACAGGGAGCTAATGTGGCTCTGTGGCTCTTCCAGAGCAAGTCCAATGGCTGGCTATTACCCAGTCACGGGCCCTGAGCACACGGTTTTCAGAGGAGTAAGTGACTCGGTCACACAAGGAAAACAGATCTGTACCACAGACAACCCCTGAGCCTGTCCATTACACACAGTCCCGTCGCAGGGCTGACTTCAGCCTCACAGCCGAGATGACCAGCTATGTCCAGAAGCTTCCCTCCCACAGCAACAGGGAGTCAAGGCTTGAGCTGCAGATAAAGCCCAGTCTCTCTCTCTCTCTCTCTCTCTCTCTCTCTCTCTCTCTCTCTCTCTCTGTGTGTGTGTGTGTGTGTGTGTGTGTGTGTGTGGGCGCGTGTGTTTTTCTCAATTCACAGGAGCCAAATCCCTGTTTTGAGGTGGTAGGATTTGGCTGAGGTAGGAGAGGTCTGGTGAGGTTGGCAGAGCCGTGACCAGTACTAAAATGGACTGGCAGCTGCCAAGAGTGGGCAGCCCTGACAGGACGCTGCACAGGATGAATGGGAAGCAGGGGTGGAAGAGGGCCTTGGGTTCCTGAGCACCTGCCTCCATGCTAGGCATAATGCAGGTCCTGTTCTCGAGGCAGACAGGGGGCCATTCAACAGTCTCCTGTCCCTGCCAACTAGACCGGAAGGAAGAAGGGCCTGCTGGATTCCCCAGAGACCGAGGTCCATGTCTGGCGGTGTATCTGCAGCAGCGTAGCACAGCAGGTGCTGTGGGACACACACCTCAGCATCCTACACACACCCGGCCTTCTTCAGCGCCTATGCCTGGGTGGAGAAGCAGGCAGGGCTGTCTCTGCAGGGTGTCACACTGAGAAAGACCTTCAGGACAGGTTAGAACATGCGAACAAGCGCTTTTTAAGAAGAAACCTGTGCACAAGCAGAAATGAGGATGAGGACCCAGATGTTCTCGGGTCTAGGGAAGCATGCCTTCTCTCACCGCCACAGAGGTTCCAGTGCCCAGCTTAGGTCTGAGACAGAGTGGGCTTCTCCTGCGTGATCAGAGTCACTTATCTGCCCTGTCCAAATCCAGGTGGTCCCAACCTTGCTTAAGAGGCTCTGGGGTCTGCCCATAGTCGTCCTCCTCTCCATCCCTCTGACAAGACCTTGCGGGTCTCCAGTTTCTAGCACAAGTCCCTGGAATTAAGAGGTGGGACTGGGGGCCACCCAAACTCACCTGAATCCGCGCTGGGGATCCGCTCCAGCGCCTTGCTCAAGGGCCTCTCAGGCTCTGTGGGACAGGGCGCCCCCTCCGCCGGAACACATAATGGCTCAGGGTTCCGGGAGGTGCCACTGGGGCCAGCAGGAGCAGAGCGCGCACTTGGAGGCAGAGGCTTCCTCTCCAGGACAGTCCGCGGCTCATCAGCCGGTGCGAACATCAGGCGCCGCTGCAGGGACGACTGGTCCCCAGGCCGAGCCGCGACCCGTGCGGGATCCCGCGGGCCTCCATCGGCGTTCAGGAGCGAGGTGCGCAAGCCGGCCACGAAACGCTCGAATGTCAGGTAGCCACTGGCCGGGGCCACCTGGCGCAAACCCTCGAGCACGCCGCAGGGCAGCTCGCGTGCGTCTGCACCTTGCCAGCGGGACTCGATCTCGCGCAAGTGCACGTACCCGCGCTGTCGGTCGTCTAGGATGTCGAAGAGGGTGCGCAGGCTCTGGAGAAAGGCTCGCGGTAGCCCCTCCGTGCTGGGCGTGGGCGCAGCATGCGATAGGCGGCCACGCTCGGCCATCGCTGCCACGGCCATGGGCGCCCAGCTTCCACCGGCGTCGGTGCCCTCAAGACCAGAAGGCAGAACCTGCAAGGCGACGCGCGCGCCCCGTGGCCACAATAGCTGCTGTTTTTGAATGGAGCTCTGCTCGCCGCCGCGTCAGCTTTCATTAGTATTCACGGCGGCTATTGGTCGAAACTGGCCCATCTGCTCCGGGATTGGCTCGGCAGCCACCAGTCCCAGTTTAATTTCTCCTGCAGTAGGGAGGGGCGCCCACACCACCGGACCTGGAAGTGGGTCCCCGGAGACCTGAGAAACGTGTAGAACCAGCCGGAGTTCTTACCACTGATTCTCACGGTCCCCCTGCCTCCACGTCCACCATCCCTCCTGCTTCGGGAGAGCCTTTTCTCTGGTTCATTTGAGCTTGGCCTCGCCAGCCACTTCTCTGAGGGGCGGAGCGTGGGGCCCTTCACAGATCTTGTACCACAAGTAGCCTCACAGGATAGAATGTCTAGCCCCTCCTGCTCTCTTCGGTCCTTTACACTGAGGGTCCCCTGACCCCAGGCGCCGATTGACTCTGGGGCTCCCTTCTCTTGCATTAGGAATGCCCCAAGAGACTTATAGGCTCCAGACAGTTGGGCGCTCTCCTTCACTGAGGCCTCTGTCCCTACAACTGCCAGCTCTGCCTTTGGTCCTTTGGGACAGTCTGTCTTGTCCTGCCAACTATAGGACAAAGCCAAGTTGTCTTCTGTCCCCAGATGCCCATCCGGTGACCAGCTCCCCTGACTTACTCTGGTCCTGGTCCCCTGCTCTGGCCCTTTTAGGGACATCACTGGCCATCATTCTGGCCCTCACAGTCCTGGCCTAGCTCTGCAGTGGGACCACTTGACCCTTCTGTCCTTAGCCTGCTTTCTTGGCCCAAAAGCCCATCTCAGGGTTGGACAGGAGTACCCCTAGCGGCCAGGGAGATCCTTAGGATGCCCCACCCCCTCTGCCACTCCTTAGCCTGTCCTCTATGCCTGCACCTGCTCACCTTCCCAAACTTTTGAATGTCACTGAAACAAATGTAGCTGCTGAGAACACCCCATCTGTTACCTGCTGCCTGTACTTTCAAAACACACTGAGAGACTCTTCAACAACGTTGCTGAATGCCTGCAGACAGGCCCTTAACTCAGGACTTCACTCCAGCCCATGCCGGCAGGCCTCTGGCAATAGAGCAGGCGTCTCAAGCTGTGGAAGCAACTTTCCTGCCCAACTCCCCTTGTTCCACGTTTCTAGGGGTTGCTCATTCAAAATTATTTTTATATGTCTGTCTTGGGACAGGGTCTTCCTGTGCAACCTTGACAGGCCTGAAGCTTGCTAGTAGACCAAGCTGACCAGGAACTCGGAGCTCCTGAGTGCTGGGATTAAAGGTGTGTGCTACCACACCCATCTCACCAGCTGTGGCCCATTCATAGTAAGGTATTTTGGTGGTCCCAGAGTTCCATGGAGTTGCTGCCCCTTTGAGAGAAGACTTGGTCAAAGACCCTCTGATGTCTCACATTTTAAATACCCCCGTCTCGCCTAGTCCTTAGGATATCCAGCCATGCCCCCTTTCTTCCAGGCCCTGGGCTACGTGAAGAGGGCTATCCTCTGTATTGATTGACTGCTATGAACCTTTCAGACTTTGCCCAGGCACTTGCTTCCTCTGCCCCCGCCCAAAGTCTTTTCAAATGTTTTTACCTTACATGGCTGGCTATAGTGACTGCTTCCCATGAATTACTGTGATGTTTGGGAATAAAACAGCCACCCCAAGGCCTCGCATTGGTCTGAAATGTAGGCACTCAGTGGATAATAAACATATTGGAAGCTGTGTTTGGTGAGGGGATTGTGCAAATGCCACATTGCAGTGGGGCACCAAGCTAGGATGGGGCCTTGGGGGTGCCCGGGACAAATGCATAGCTAGTTACAGGAGCAGCCACCTACATGAAGTGAAACCAGTATAGCAAAGCCAATGAGCTGCAGCCCTGGTGAACTGAGGCTACTTGCAGAGAGGATAAGAAAAGCCTGTGGGTGCTAGGGAGGCTCTTGAGGCCTAACCTCTGCCTACGTAGTGATAGGCAGCTAATAGTTGCTGGGGGAAGGAGTTGTGGTAATTATTAAAACTTTAACCTTTTATTCTGAGCTAGTGCTGGTGCCATTAGGGTCACATGGCATGTGTGGACCCAGCTGCTACTCTGCCGTGTGGTTCAAAAGCTGTCCTCTCTACGCCATCCCTAGGTGGGTAGTTACCATGCCTAGTACACACATCTTTTTCCCTGGGCCCAGTGAGGTCTCACTCTGAGGGGGCAACAGAGTCGGATCTGCACGCTCCAGCTGCCCGTCAGCCATTGCTCACACACACTGTCCTCCACAGCCCGTAAAATCACGACTCAACAATCAATAACTTATCGATCAGATTCCTATGTTAAATTCTCAGTCCACAATACAGCCAAACAATAAATTCACTGCCAATTAATAAAGATATAAACCGTCCACCTAGACAAGATAGAATGGATCTGGTTCACCTTGAGCTGAAGTCTCCGTCTGGATTCAACTCCTTCCCCCTCTCTCCCCCCTTACAGAACCTTTGTCCCACACTCTCTACTGTCCAATCATGTATGGCCTTCACCTAACTAGTGCCAGCCTCACCTGCACATAGACATTAACCTACAATGCGTTTTTGCTGTGACCCAGTCACAGTGGTGCTTGGCTTGGGATCTGACAGTCATTAGCTCAGTAGACAAATGTGTTCCTGTGTGTCCGATATTCATGGCAGGAGACAGAGAGAGAGAGCAATGGACCAAACAGTACCCTGCCTCCTGAGCTTCCTTCTCATGGGGCAGTGAAGAAGGAATGTAAGAAAATGCTGTGATGGAAGGAGGGGTTCAGAGAAGGGAGTTCAGATGAGAAGAAGCCATTCATTGCAAAGGGGCACGGCCCTCGCTGTGGCTGGAGACCGAAATCTTTTCTGGTTCAAGAGGCTTTATGGCCTCCACTCTGCCAAGCCAGATCTTCCACGTGAGGTGTTTGCGCTGAAGCTGCCTGCCTAAACACATTGGGCCGAAACGTGTTGGTTGCCTGTGTAACTGAGCAATATGGTACTACTCTATTTTGGTTCCCAAAGCGCCATTTAAATGTTGCATTCCCTTCAGATTGATGAATCTTACTTTATATGTATGAGTGCTTATGCAACACACTCGTGCCGGGGAAGATTAAAGAGGTGTCAGACTCTCCTGGAACTGGAGTCATGGATGGGATGAGCCATCACGGGGACGCAGAGCAGAAGAGGCCTTACCTGATGATCTCACCCAAACTCGCCAGCCTTTCCTTTGAACTTCTTTTGCTGTTGTTTGAAACAGGGTTTCTCTGTGTAGCTCTGTCTGTCCTGTAACTCAGAGATCCGCCTGCCTCTGCCTCCCTAGTGCTGGGATTGAAGGCCTTTGTCACCACAGGCTTTACCTTCAAACTTAAAAAAAAAAAGAGGTGGGCAGATACTTTTAAAGCTAGTTTCTAAAAAATAACAAAAACAAAAACAAAGCTGTCTTAAAAATGACTTAAGCTATGGTTTTGCAAACTTTTTTAAGACTTATCTATTTTGGGAGCTGGAGAGATGGCTCAGTGGTTAAGAGCACTGACTGCTCTTCCAGAGGTCCTAAGTTCAAATCCACATGGTGGCTCACAGCCATCTTTTTTTTTAATTAAAAAAATGTATTTATTTCTGAGAAGCATTCAGAAAGTCAGCAAATCAGCGACATGTTTTTTTTCCCAATTACAGAGTGGTTTTCAGTTAACAGAATAACAATTATCTTCATATAAGCTGCATCAGAGACAACTGAAGATGAAAAACAAAAAACAAAAGAAAACCAAAAAAAAAAAAAAAAAAAAAAAAACAAAGAAATGAAAACAACCAAACTGCTGTGCACCAACAAGAACCTGCTTTAAATTTCCTCACCAATTGACAACCCCCAGACTGCACCAGGCAAGGTTAGTGCCTATTGAAAATTCCACCAGTACAGGGCCATCTAAAGACACATTTAATAGTGTGTTAACTATACAAAAAAAGACACTGTACAGTTTAGAAACAAATTTTACACAGTCGTACATTTTAATGTTTTTCTTTAAAAGGATTGAGTTGAACACAGGGGGTTAAATGTTTTATAGACAAGAAAAAAACTGCGCTAGAACCAATTTATTCATCATCTTCTTCCTCCTCTTCCTCATCCTCTTCCTCATCCTTCTTTTTCTTGCTCTTTTCAGCCTTGACCACCCCCTTTTCACTGCATCAGGTTTTCCTTTAGCTCTGTAGGCAGCAATATCCTTCTCGTTCTTCTCCTTCAGCATGGCGGCCTTCTTCTCATAGGGCTGCTTGTCATCCACCGCAGCGTTGTTCCACATCTCTCCTGGTTTCTTTGTGACATCACCAACGGATAAGCCAGGATGCTCGCCTTTGATTTTTGGGCGGTACTCAAAACAGAACAAGAAGAAGGCCGAAGGAGGCCTCTTGGGCTCATTGGGGTCCTTGAACTCCTTTTTGGTCTCCCCTTTGGAGGGGATGTAGGTTTTCATTTCTCTTTCATAACGAGCCTTTGCCATATCTTCAAATGTCCCCTTTCCTTTAGCAGACATGGTCTTCTAAAGCACTTCTTGGAGAACTCTGAGAAGTTAACAAAGCATCCAGGTGCTTCTCGTGCTCCTCCCGGCAGGTTTGCACAGAGAATGCGTATGAGGACATCTTGCCTCTCGGCTTCTTAGGATCTTTGCCCATGTTGAGTTGATTTTCCTCCACGAGGCACAGAGTCGCCCAGTGCCGGTCCGGCTCTCGCTTGCCCCGGCGCTGTCTCTATGGAGCTCAATGTACTGCAAAGGCTGTGAGAGCGGGAGCCAGGCACAGCCTCACAACCATCTTTAATGAGATATGATGCCTTCTTCTGGTGTGTCTGAAGACAGCAACAGTGTAGTTATATACATAAAATAAATCTTTAAAAAATACAACAAATACTTTTAAAAAAGATTTACTGATTTTTATATATACAAGCACACTGTAGCTGTCCTCAGACCGACCAGCAGAGGGCATCAGATCTCATTACAGATGCTTGTGAGCCACCATGTGGTTGCTGGGATTTGGACTCAGGACCTCTGGAAGAGCAGTCAGTCAGTGCTCTTCACTACTGAGTCACCTCTCCAGCTCTGTTTCGTACTTTTCCCAAGAGGTTTTTATCTATACAAGGTGGTGGTGGGGCTCGCCTTTAATCCCAACCCTCCAGAGGCAGAGGCAGGAGGATCTCTGAATTTGAGGCCCACCTGGTTTACAGAGTGAGTTTCAAGACAGCCAAGACTACACAAAAAAAATCTCATCTCAAAAATAGAAAACAACACACACAAAACAACAGCAACAACAAACAAACAAGAGGCTTTATGAAAAAGCAAATAAAAAAACAGCTACAGAGTATTTAAATATAATAAATTAAAAAAGCATTTAAAGGAATAAAGGGCTGCAGAACCAGTCTGGAAAAACCGAGTTCCTAAAAGTAGGCAGGAGAGGGAGGTGGGTGCAAGTTAAAGCTAGCCTGGGTCTGGCCTCCTCCCAGGCCTAGCAGTGGTGGTGTAGGTTAATGCTTACAGGATCAGGGGACTCTTCTCAGGCTCAGCTTCTAAAGAGAGAGGCTCCCAAGGCCACTGTCTTGGCTCTGGTTGCTCAGTCAGAAGAAAGAGACACTGAAGGATAAATTTTAGGCTTCTCAGCAACACGGAATCTGCCTCTCAAGGATTGAAGGCTAGCAACTTTCCAGAAGGACTTTTTTCAGAAGTAACTTTTCCCAGTTTCACAAAAGGCACTTTTAGCAAGTCAATTTCCGCACTCCAAAACCTTTCATCTGATCTAGGGGTTGTCTGAAGGAACCAACATCTAAGCAATTCTCAGCCATAAGAGACTTCCTGGTTGCCGGGTATGTCTTGGGACTAAGTTATGCTAAGACTACTTCAAAGCCTAGGTGCCATCACTCCGGAATTCATGCCAGAAACAATGGCTCTGCAAAAATTCTGCTACCAACTATTCTTCTGGCTGTGCACAGGCAGGAGGCAGGGTTAGGTCTGGTCAGCCCGGTGCGGGCACCTCCACCCTTTCTTCCACAGGGCAAGGACAGAACAGTTTCTTCCAAGTGGGGAGCGAGATGGGAGTTACTTAGGAGAGAAACGCCTAGGTCTTGGGAGACGAGGAGGGCCAGATCTGGACCGTACACCTTGAATGGAGTTAGCTCGGGAGGCCAGATCCCAGCATTCAAGTTCACGAAACGCGCCGGGGAAACTAACTACTTTAAAATGGTTTGAAGACGGGCGGAGCCAAAGAGGATCGAACTGGAGCCCAAGGGGAAAAGGGGCGGGGTCCCGGGTGGAGGTGCTGTACCCTGGGCCCGCCTCCCTGTGACCGCCGCTGTCGGCCTGGTCTCGTGACTTTGGTCAGAAAGTCACGAGCACGGGCCGAGCCTGCAGCTGCAGTTGCAGAATGGCCTCGGAGAGGGATGTGCGAGCACAGCTGCAGCGCGCGGGCCAGGACCACCTCCTGCGCTTCTGGGCCGACCTGGCTCCGGAGTCTCGAGCCGCGCTGCTAGCGGAGCTCGCGGCATTGGAAGCCGACGCGCTGCGAGAGCACTGCCAGCGCGCCTCAGCCGCGGGCGCGCTAGCCCCGGGTCCTCTGCCGGACCTGGCGGCGCGCCTACAGCCCCTGCCCCCAGAACGCGTGGGCAGCGCGATCCGCTGCGACCAAGAAACACGCCTGCGGTGGGAAGAGGAAGGTAGGCAACGCCGTACCAGGCGGGGGTTGGGCAGACGCTGCCCGCAGCGGCCGGAAGAGTTAGTGCCTCCGGGGGTGGGGGGAAGTGAGTGCGGAGTGGAGGGGACGGACTTGAAAAGTGCTGCGGGCAGTTACTGGCTTTGCAGCTCCTTCCTCCTGCGCTTAGTAGACCCCGTCGTGCAGGCTCACTTGTGGCTCTCCAAAGTGCGAGGCTTTTCCTCAGGACCTGCCTCTCTCCAGGTTTCCGACAGATTGCTCTGAACAAGGTAGCTGTTCTGCTGCTGGCTGGTGGGCAGGGCACTCGCCTGGGAGTCACCTACCCCAAAGGCATGTATCAAGTTGGGCTGCCCAGCCAGAAGACCCTGTACCAACTGCAAGCAGAGCGGATCCGGCGTGTTCAACAGTTGGCTGGCCAACGACTCGGGACCCACTGCACAGTACCCTGGTGCGTCCTCCATGCCAACCTCCCTGAAAGACCACCCCTAAATGATCCAGGCCTGCCCCACACCAAGACCTTAGACCCAGTCTTAACATGGCCCTAGACAGAGCCCAGTGCTTGACCTTACTGAGCCCCATGTAGACCTGTTCCTGCCACACTTGCGAGGTTGAGCCAGATTCCCCTGGAAGCAGCTCACTGCTAGGACATTTACAGGTACATCATGACCAGTGAGTTTACACTGGGACCCACGATCAAGTTCTTCAAGGAGCATGACTTCTTCCACCTAGACCCCACTAATGTGGTTCTGTTCGAGCAGCGCATGCTACCTGCTGTGACCTTTGAGGGCAAGGCCATCTTGGAACGGAAAGACAAAGTTGCCATGGCCCCAGGTATGGCCCACACCTTGGACAGGGAAAGGTTGCCCCACCTAGGCCAGAGTACAGCTGTGGGTCAGGTAAGCTGTCCTCGGGCAGGCTGTGTGGCCCTGGCCAGTCTGGAGTTGATGTGTTCATAAAAGATAAAGAAAGGGATATGCTCTGTGGAGGTGTGGTGAAGTGTAGGGGGTGGGGTGACTTTGGCGGGCCCATGTTGAGGCATCCCTTCCCCCTGAGACCAGTGACACAACGGTCTAGTATAGAATAGTTTATTCGGTGCACAGGGGCAGAGAAAGGCGGGGCGGGGTGGGAGGAGGAGAGAAGTAGGGGCCTGGCCATGAGCACGTAGCATGGGGGAATAGGAGATGGGGGAGAAGGGACAAAGGGGAAAGAGGGCAAGAGCAAGAGAGAGAGGAGGGGCTACCAGCCCCTTTTATAGTGTCAGGCATCCCTGACTGTTGCCAGGTAACTGTGAGTGGAGCTCAACCAGAATGCTAACAGGAGTCACCGGTGGTTTGTGTGCTGCAGCATTTCCTAGAGTCCGTGAGTAGCCCACTCCTTTCTCCTTTGTAGACGGTAATGGGGGCTTGTACTGTGCCCTGGCTGACCACCAGATCCTGGAGGACATGAAGCAGCGCGGCGTGGAGTTTGTGCATGTGTACTGTGTAGACAACATCTTGGTGCGCTTGGCTGACCCAGTCTTCATTGGCTTCTGTGTGCTTCAGGGAGCAGACTGTGGTGCCAAGGTGAGCGCCAAGCTTGCGTTTTCCTTGGCTCTGCCTCTTGCTAAATCCCATCCCTCCTACTCCTGTCCCTCTGAGTCTGTGCCTGGTGGCTGCAGGTGGTGGAGAAGGCGTGCCCTGAAGAGCCAGTGGGTGTGGTGTGCCTGGTGGATGGTGTCCCCCAGGTGGTGGAATACAGCGAGATCAGCCCTGAGATTGCTGCGCAGCGTGGGGCTGATGGGACCTTGCTCTACAACGCAGGCAACATCTGTAACCATTTCTTCACCAGAGGTTTCCTAGATATGGTCACCAGGTATGTGGTAATAGGTAGTGGTCTCCCAGACTAAGCTGGATCTAAGAATGCTGCTGGAGCTGGGCCCCTCGGGGAGTGGCAAGGGGCTGAGTAGAGAGAATTCCTGTGTTCCCAATGAGTCATGCTCTGTGCGGTCTGCGTGAGGCCCTGGTCACAGCTCTCGCTTGTGGATCGGCCCCACCTCTGCCCTGTCATTAGCTTGGGCTGCATTGTGGCTGGTGGTTCCTGGGGATGTGTAGAGAAACCTGTGTCCTTCCCAGAGATATAGTAGCTAGGTTCTCATGCTGCTGCAGCTGGCTGGGTATACAGAAGTGAGGACTGGCATCCCGGGGGCCCTGTCTGAGCCACACTCCCTTTGTCCTCTCGCCAGGGAGTTTGAGCCCCTGCTGAAGCTGCATGTGGCCGTGAAGAAGGTTCCGTACGTGGATGAGGAGGGAAATCTGGTAAAGCCGCTAAGACCGAATGGGATAAAGATGGAGAAGTTTGTTTTTGATGTGTTCCAGTTTGCTAAGTTAGTGCTGGAAGTCACTTACTTTTCTCTTCTTCCCTCTCTGTTAGGGGATGAGTTTAGAGGTCCAGCAGCACAGTAGGGAAGGGGTAACTTGTGAGTAGCAGGTGGGGTGGGGAAGTTCAGGGACTACAGGCTGGTTGTTCTCAGGGTCAGGTTCTGGAGTTGCTAGGTGGGGCTGTCCTCTTTCTCTGGACTTGGGACCCATGGTCTGTCTTCCTCTGGACATGTGGCAAGTGAGAATTGGAGGATAAGAATTCCTAGGACCTTGGGACCGTCCTGGATCACCAGATCACTGAACTCAGGGGAAAAGACTTCCAGTTAGGGAACTGTGACCTCCTCTTGCCTGTCCAGAGCAGGGCAGCTGACTGGCACCCAGGGTGACGGTGAGCCCTTCTTTCTACCAGGAACTTTGTTGCCTTTGAAGTGTGTCGGGAGGAGGAGTTTTCCCCACTGAAGAATGCTGACACGGCTGACAGAGACAACCCCTCCACCTGCAGGCGAGCCTTGCTGACTCAGCACTACCGCTGGGCTCTACGGGCTGGGGCCCACTTCCTGGATGTACGCGGGGTCCAGCTTCCGGAGCAGTCTGGGTGAGGGCTCAGGCTGGCCTGGGCAGTACTCTCATCCCAGATCCTGTTGACGCTGCTACTGCCCCAGCTGGCTTCTGACCCAGTGCCACCCCAAATGCAGACAGCTATGTTTCCAACCAGTGACCAGGGAACCCGGAGGGCAGGGTCTCAAATTCCCCCAAAATGCTCTCATAAGCTTTGGAGATGAGACCTAGGCCTAACCCTCAAGAGAGACTTGAGGAAGTCTCGGCAGGACAGGAGAGGAAAAGGACCTTCGGTGTCTGTCTCCTCTGTTGTCATTCTGGAGCTGCAGGTGGGCCTGCCTGTCTGAGCTCTGTGCAGGGTCCCTGTGTAGGGTTTGGGCTGTGCAGAGGGGAGGATCCGTGGACGTATGACTGATGTCTGGCATTCATGCTGGGCAGACACCAGCTCATGTCCTGAGGGAGCTGGGGAGGGGTCCCCATTGAGAGGGGTGCTGACTGTTGCTCTCCCCTAGCTTGCTCCCAAATGGAGACCCTCCAGCCATCTGTGAGATATCGCCCTTGGTGTCTTACTCCGGAGAGGTGAGCATGCAGTTCCGGTCCAGGGCTTCAGCAGTTCTGCTCTGTGGGAACCAGAAGCAAACGGGAGAAGCTGGTACTGGGGTGGAAGGTTACAGCCCCAGTTCAGGTGGCTAGTGAAGTGTGAACTTTTGGGATGTGGTGGACTGAGGGGTCTGGAGGCCTTTGTCATCTTAGAGGGGTTGGGATACAGGAAGGAATCAAGGCTTAGACTAAAACTTGGGGAGTCTTGCTGAGGGAAAGACACACTAGCCTGTAGTCCTGTGCAGCCCCTCCCTGACACAGCAACGCTGGAGTGCCGTTTCAGGCTGGAGGGGGTATGGCAGACTGAGTGGACACTTAGCCACTGTCACCCCTTCTTTATAGGGGTTGGAAATGTACCTGCAAGGCCGAAAACTCCAGTGTCCATTCATCCTGGATGAGGACCGAGCCAGGCTGCTGCAGCCACAGGAGTGCTAACCTGCTTGCTCCCGGGCTCTCTGCCCGTGGGCTTCTATAGCATGGTGAGCCGTCTCTGGGCCGGGCTCCAAGTGGAAATGCTAGCCTGCAGGACACCAAAACACGAGTGCTAGTTGATTTTGAAAGGTTGGGACGTCCATGGACTCTGGTTGTCTGTGTGTGTGGGTTGTGTTTGTTTCGTTTTTGCCCCCTTGCTGGCTCTGAGGCTTGGCTGAGAGGCAGGCAGTTGAGAATGTTGGAAAGGCTTCGGGGGTGGAGGGAGGGAGGCGTTGTCTAAGAAGGCGTCTGCCCTCCTAGCATGCCTGCCAGCCACATGCTCAGCACTCAGTGAGCTGTGCCTTACGGGGTGTAGTTAAAAGACAGCAGAACCATAACCGGAATAAGGCCGAGCATGTCACGCCGGACAGGACCAGTAGTAGCCTGATGCCAGTGGTTAAGACTGGGTTGGAGAACTCTGGTCTACACACCCTTTCTCCCTCTCTCCCACAGGCTGCTGTGTCCTAAATATTTTCTTCCCAAAACAAAAGACCACACCGGTTGCCTTCTGCAACTGATTTTGATCCAGACAGGAGCACACCTTGGGATGGAGATGTAGCTTCCGTTTAAAGTGGTGCTTGGCTCTGCTCCGGCCCGGTTCTGTCACTGACTGTACCTCCGTTGATTCACAGTGTTTCCCATATGATGACCCCAGCCCTTCCCTGTAGTGTAGTAGTGGTCAGGACAGGCAGCCTGCTCTACAGCCACCTACCCCCAGAAATGTGGGCTCCTGCTCCATCCCTCCCGTTAGCTTTCCCAGAGGCTGTGGAAGCAGTGGGCAGAGATCTGGGTGGGACGGAGGATCAGGCCCACGGCTGCCATTGGTGGACCAGCATGGAGAAGTCAAAGAGCTTTTGCTGGGCTCTGTGGTCATCTTGCTGTAGACCTCTGAAGCATATCTTGGCACCTTCTCTTGTTGTTCCACAGGCAAGCCAGGGCCCCCAGGGAGATCAAAGGGATGGAGATGAAAACCCCCAGTCTCCTCTTGGATTCTTGAAAGCACTAAAAAAAACTTCAAAGAAATCTCCACATCCTTCACCCAAGTCCTTGGTGATTGCAGTTTACACGATTATAAGGCTATCAGACTGGGGGTGACAGACATACAGTGTCTCAAGATCTCACGTGAATATATTGCCATACCCCGCATTCAAGCAAGATAAATAATTGTCCCCTCACCAGGGAGCTCTCCTTTAGGGCACCTCCATAGTTACAGCTCCACCAGTCCCCATATTATCCTGAAAAGACTAAGAGTAGACATTTTTATTTTCACAGATTGGACATTTGGAATAAACCCAGGCTGCAGGGGTTGGTGGGCAGGGTCTTGTGCATCCCAGGCTGGCCTTGAATTAGCCACACAGCCAGGGCTAACCTTGGACCTCTGAACCTCCTGACAAGGTGCTCAGTTTATGGGGTGGTGGAAGTTGAAATCCGGGGCTCCATTTGCATGGTAGGCCAGGGCGCCAGCCTTGGATGCATTTTCTCATGACATACAGAGGTGGGAATGGGGGGATCCAGGGGACAGGACTTTGGGAACAGGAGGCTAAGAAACCCTTCATGCTTCCATTCAGCCTTCCCCAGGAGTTCAAGGACTCTCCTTTTTGATAAGCTCCTAATTTTTCAGTGGCTGTAGGAAGCATCACTTGATGGCTGGGTCCGGTATGTGTGGTAAGATAACCAGGAGGGCACTAAACGTGACCTCAAGATGAAGAGGAGGAGGCCTGAGACCCATAGGGTTTTTAAATTCAGAGAAACCAAAGGCCAAGTAGGCTTTGCCATAATGGGGGTCCTTCGGGCACCTGGAGATACACAGCCAGGTTGCACACTAAATGTGTAGCTGGAGCCTGGGCAGAGGCACAGCTTTTAATCTCAGTCCTAGGCAGGCAGAGGCAGGCCGACTTCTTGAGTTTGAGACCAACCTGGGAGTGCCAGGCCACACAGCTACACAGTGAGACAGGTAGTATCTCAAAAGTGGACAAAAGCCGTGTAGTTGAAGCTGGAGCAAACATGAGGCAGGGCAAACAGTGCTGCTCTGCAGTGTTGAGCATTGAGTACAGACATTGAACAAACCTAAATGGTTTGTCTTAGAACATAGATCCCAAGTCCACGGAGCCTCAAGTAAGCGTCCCCGTTACATCCCCTACCCACAAGGGTAGCAGGAAGGGCCTAGCCGTGGCCACGTGTAGCCATATTCACCTTATGGGGAAGCAGGTGGGGCCTATTCTAGCTTCCTCTGTAGAGTCAGCAGTCTTCATATTGAGCCTTACATAGATTCGCTCCATTTTATACAGCAGGAGCTGCTGTGTGTGTATCTCAAGTACCCGTCAAACTCGTCACCCGTCAGGAACCCAGCCCAGGAGAATCATGGGAGCTAAGTACCTTGCTTCCATCTTGCCTGTTGTATGGGCCTGATCTCTGCATCTGCTCCCTGTTTTTCCAGCTCCAAACCCTGAAGCCTTTTTAACCTTTCTTAGGCAATCTGTGACTGACATCTTTGTATGACGCAAAGTATGTAATCTGAGTTGTTGCTGTTAGTAGTTAAGATTGGAATGTAATAAAAGAACCCACGTTTGCTAGTGGTCATCGTTACCAAGCAAAATCAAGAGTACCCAGTGAATTATAGACAGTGAGGTCACAGTAGTTTGTGAATTTATGGAAAGACGGAACATGCAGGTCTATGTTGCTGACTTAGTTTGAACTTGCTGCTGTGATCAGCAGATCCCATTCATTAGAAAGGGAATCGGGCAAGCCCAGTGTGGTGATACATTTGATCCCTGCAGGAAAGCAACCATATTATTTAGAGTAGGAGTGGATGGTTAGGAAGAGGCCAGGACCCAATACCACTTCGAAATCTTTAGGGGTCTTATGATCACCAGATGGTAAGTATCTTCCAAGACAACTGGCAGTAGTGACACCTGGGTCTACACATGTGCAGAAGCCAGTGGTACTTCTGCCAGTGACAGTGTAAGTCCTGGCAAAACACTGACCTGGGTGAACTGTAGGCGTTTCAGAGGGCTTCGCAGTGGAGCACAGAGTAAGCAGAGCCATTGAACGGCCCTATCTACCTTCGGGAAGAGGTGCTACCCACTGGCAAGCTGAATGCGGTGGTCGGGATTACCAAGCAAAACCAAGAGCACCCAGTCTTGCCCATCTTCCCAGCACTTGGAAGAGGCAAGAGAACAGTGAGTTTGAAACCAACTTGAAAGACCCTGCTCTAAATTCACACAAATTCCATAATGCAGATTTGTGCCATCTGATGGTCATGAAGCAAGGGGTCTAACAAGTTTGTTTCAGAGTCTAGAAAACTGACTTCATATGAACCTAATCAATATACATACAAAAAGTACATTTTATTGTTTGAGATAGGGGTCTCTGTATGTAGTAGCCCTGGCTGGTCTAAGACGCTCTCTAGGCCAGGTTGGCTGCACTCAGAGTCTCCTGCCTCACTGGAGTAGTGGGGTTAAAGGGCACATCGCCACACTTGGCTCTTCACATTTGAGAAGTACCTTTGACCAGTTTATGGGACATTAGTACCTACAGGATTTCCATCTGGCAAGAGACCTTGTACAACGAGTAATGAAATTCCTTTGCTCCCCAAATAAAACTGAGTCCAAAGAAGGAAGGAGTCCAAGTGGTAGGAAACACAGCAGTGACGCTGGCTTCCATTTTCAAGCAGGGATCCTCACAGAAGACATACTTGCCATACCATTGCCCAAGCAAGGTCTGTGTAGTCCTAGCACTTCCTACTGAAGCCTCAAGACCCTTGGACAATATGGACTTTGGTGGGCAAGGTGCTCCCTCTGCACAAGATGCAAAACTTAGCACAGAGGTCATCACAGTCAGAAAATCCATGACTGAAAAAGTTAGACTCGTGAGCAGTCACAACTGTCAAAACCCCATGGTCACACAAACGTGCACCAAAAAAAAAAAAAAAAAAAAAAAAAAAAAAAAAAAAAAAAAAAAAAAAAAATTATAAGTCAAATGCTAAGACCTGAGGTTACACCAGTACTGGAAACAATCACAAGACCTCTGCCCACCCCAAATAACATCAAAGTCACAGATCTCCATTTATCCAAAGGATAGTTTAGAAACAGCTAAATATAGCTGTATAGCTTGGTGGAATAGTGCTTGCCTGGGTTAAGCCTCTGCGCTTTGCCAGTGTGGTGGTGCATGCATGTAATTCCAAGATGTGAGAGGCTCAGACAGGAATGCTACAAGTTCAGGTCATCCTACTCTATACAGAAATACCTGATATACATAAGTAAGTGGTTAAGAGCTTAAGAGCTTTGGCTGCTCTTCCAGAGTACCTGGGTTCAAATCCCAGTCCCACAGGGGCTCACAATCACCTAACATTACAGATCTAAGGGTATTAAGCACTCACTTCTGGACTCTGCATATATACAGCGCACAGACATACAGGCAGGTAAAAACAGCCATATTCATAAAATAAACATGTTCAAACTTAAAAGTATGAAGTAGCTGTGCACCAGTAAGAAGTATGAAGGGAGAAATTAAAATGAAAGACACTGGTAGCTAAACACACCTTTCCACCTTAAAACTCGTGAAGGGAGAGGTGGCTCAGTGGTTAAAAGTACTGCTGCTCTTGCAGAGGTCCCTGGTTTGATTCCTAGTGTCCTCACAGTGCTTAACAGCCATCTGTAACTGCAGTTGTAGTGGGGGTTCCAAACCCCTATGAGCCCTAAGGAAACCAAACATGTATGTGCTAATACATATGCATGCAGGCAAAACACATAAAATAAATATGCCTAATTCCTTTAATTTAAAAAGAAAAAACAGGAAGAAGGGCTGGAGAGATGGCTCAGTGGTTAAGAGCACTGACTGACTGATCTTCCAGAGGTCCTGAGTTCAATTCCCAGCAACCACATGATGGCTCACAACCATCTGTAATGAGATCCGATGCTCTTTTCTGGTGTGTCTGAAGACAGCTACAGTGTACTTATATATAATAAATAAAATCTTAAAAAAAAAGAAAGATGACTTACAAAAAATTCCCAAAATGCCAAATCCTAAAATAATAAAAGGAGAAATGTGTGACAACAAAGATCTGTGTGTAATGCCACAGGAGATGCCATTTCTGCATTCAAAGGAGTGGGCTGCATAAACAGGTCACGGGAACCTCGAAGTAACGCTGTGCGTCCCACCGGACTGTGGCCCTGCCGGATGGACGTGGTCCACTCATGGCAGAGCCAGTCCAAGTCCCCAACTTTCATGGATGTCTCTCCTCTTCCAGACCTGGGGCCGAGTGCCAGAGCGAAAACTTGTTCTTTCTTTTCTCTGCACACTCCATGCCAATGAGGTGGAGTGCAGCTTCCAACAGAAGCCCTGCCCCTTCATTTCCTCCCCTCTGTTCGGGCTGTGGGCACAGCCAGCAGGGGGAGAACAGAGATCCCAGATACGTCCAGCGCCCTCTTCCAGAGACACTGTCCCTCCGCGGCACGCTCTGAGGGCTCTGTAATTATGGGCCCGTCGAGCAAAGCGGTCATTTTAGCCGAGTGCATGACGGCGATGCTCCGGCTGTTTTCAGTGCCCAGGCTGAATGAGTAGGAAGCTCTAGCAGCCAGTGGAACATGTGGGGCCTGCAGCCCCTGGGGCCTTCAACGTCCTATGGCATCCTTGTGTGTGAGGACTCCCTCCCATCACCTTGTGGTACTCAGCAGCTGGACACTTGGGAGACCATACAGTCCTGATGAGCCTTAGCCCTCTGCTTCCTGCGTCTCCTCCAGTGACCATCTTTGTGGAAACAATTGGAGTTCAGAAATTTGGATTGAAGAACTGGGAAGCTGAAGTAAGAGGGAGAGTGGGCTAGTCCTCCCGCTAGAATTCAACCACAGTAGGACAGCCCCATCAGGCTGTCATGTGATGCTGCCCCGCCCCTCCTGTCACGTGACCAGGGTCACATGACTGCAAGGGTCACATGACTGCCAGCACCCGGCTCAGAGTCAGGCATGAGCTTCCAGCCTCGTGTTCCTATGGACCACGGGGTCCCCTCCTGGGTCCTTGTCCTTCTGTTGACACTGGGTCTGTGCAACCTCCAGGCCACAGGTGAGTGCAGACTGGCTGGCCTCCCTCATGACGCTTCTGGGTCCGCGGTGATCCCTAACGGCTCCTGAGCCTCTGCACCTGCCCTCAGCCGACAGAGTTCTAGACCCCGACTTCCGTGAGAATTATTTTGAACAATACATAGACCATTTCAACTTTGAGAGTTTTCGCAACAAAACCTTTGGCCAGCGGTTCCTGGTGTCAGGTGAGTGCTGGTCCCACAGTACGATCCCTACCTGCAGATCCCTGGCCTTACGGAAATCCATTTACTTCCCATAGATAAGTTCTGGAAGATGGGCGAGGGGCCCATTTTCTTCTACACAGGGAATGAGGGGGATATCTGGTCCTTCGCTAACAACTCTGGCTTCATGGTGGAACTGGCAGCCCAGCAGGAGGCCCTTCTTGTCTTTGCCGAGCACGTGGGTACCTGGACGGTTCCTGGCAGTCCCTGAATTGAAGAAGGTGGGGAGCACAGAGGCCATCCCTTCCTGCTTCCAGTTAGCCTTCCTTCCTGTTTCCTGCAGCGGTACTATGGGAAATCGCTTCCGTTCGGTGTGCAGTCCACACAGCGGGGATACACACAGCTGCTGACTGTGGAGCAGGCGCTGGCTGACTTTGCTGTGCTGCTCCAGGCCCTGAGGCAGGGTCTTGGGGTCCAGGATGCCCCCACCATAGCCTTTGGAGGAAGGTGGGTCCTTAATATCCCTTCAGGACAGATCTGTCCCCCACATGAGATCCAAAGAGTCCTATTCTTACCCAACTCTAAGAAAAGAGTCCTATTCTGGCCCCACCCTGTTGTACCAAGTGACACCTTATATAAAGGAGGGCCAAAGAGATGTCTCTCACATTCTCTACATCCTCTGCCTAGCCCCAGTGTGCCTAGACCTGTACATGGAAAGGCTGCGTGGACCTCATAGGCAGTGTATGTGACATTGCCTTCTGATTTTGTCTTAGTAATGTCTTCATTGCTGGACTAGGGCAGGGCACCCACAGGTGCCTTTTCCCAGTGAAGGCTTTATCTGCCTTGGCCCTGGGATCAGAAGTGGGCCTGACAGCTTCAGGTCCTCCCCCCTCCCCCCACACCCCCACTTGGGACTTCTGAACAGGCAAACAGCAAGCAGATGACACAGGTCCAGCCTAAGCACCTCAGCCTGGAGGATGGGGAGGCTGCTGGCCTGAGCATGCAGACAGCTTCCCACAACCATAATCCTCTGCTCTGCCCCCCGCCCCCAGTTATGGGGGGATGCTGAGCGCCTACATGAGGATGAAGTACCCCCATCTGGTAGCTGGGGCACTGGCAGCCAGCGCTCCTGTTGTAGCTGTGGCAGGCCTTGGCAACTCCTACCAGTTCTTCCGAGATGTTACAGCGGTGAGTGAGGGGACTTGGGTACCCCGGGCCACTGTAGGAATGGCAGCAGCAGCAACCTCGGCCTCTCCTCCAGGACTTTTATGGCCAGAGTCCCAAGTGTGCCCAGGCTGTGCAGGATGCCTTCCGGCAAATCAAAGACTTGTTCCTCCAGGGAGGTGAGGAAATCCTTCCTGCCCACTTTGGGCATTTACTCTTCCCCTTCACATTTATCAGCAGTTAGTCAGCCTTTTCTCCTGGCCTCTCTCTTCTCAGCATATGACACCATCAGCCAGAATTTTGGTACCTGCCAATCACTTTCCAGCCCAAAGGACCTGACTCAGCTCTTTGGGTTCGCCCGGAATGCATTCACTGTGCTCGCCATGATGGATTACCCGTACGCTACTGACTTTCTAGGGCCCCTTCCTGCCAACCCTGTCAAGGTAAGGTGGTTCTCCCTGGGTGCAGGACCCAGTGCTAGCTTTGCAGCTACCTGCTTTCAAGACATCTGCTGCTCTACCCATGTAGGCAGCCCTGACTCACTCTGAAGGGGCCTGCGCTGAGATAGTCTGCTGCCCTTGTCTAGGTGGGCTGTGAACGGCTGTTGAGTGAGAGCCAGAGGATCGTGGGTCTCCGGGCACTGGCAGGTAGGTCTACTCTTGGCCTTCATGGGGCATGGGTCGTGATTCTAACAGTGACCCATGTTGCTGACCTGGCTTGGTCTGGTAGGCTATTTGAGATGTAGTGGGGGACCCAGTACAGCTTTTGAAATGACAGAACCTGTGTTTTAGGAACTGGGCATAAGCTGAAGTGAGCAGATGACTTTCCAGCCATCTTAGGAACAGGCACAGCTACCCTGGAGGGTTGCCATGGGGCCAGGGTTGCCATGGGGCCTTTGCTGTCCCTGAGCAACACATGCTCCACAGACTCCAAGTGCTTACTTCACGGTGCACTTACGTTAGCCTTCCTTCCAAGGTGGGTGGGGAGTAGCTGAGCATGTACTGGCCGGCTGGCTGCTGGTCCCAGCACTGATCTTATCCAGGGCTGGTCTACAACTCCTCTGGCACGGAACCGTGTTTTGACATCTATCGGCTGTACCAAAGCTGTGCTGACCCCACTGGCTGTGGCACTGGCTCTGACGCCAGGGCCTGGGACTACCAGGTTTGTGAACATAGAGGAGCTAAACTGGCAAGCGTATGGGTTGGGTGTGTGACCTGCTTCTCTGACTTCACTGTGGGGCACCTGCAGGCCTGTACGGAAATCAATCTGACCTTTGACAGCAACAATGTGACAGACATGTTCCCTGAAATCCCGTTCTCTGATGAACTCCGCCAGCAATACTGCCTGGATACATGGGGCGTGTGGCCCCGGCCAGACTGGCTGCAGACCAGCTTCTGGGGTGGCGGTAAAGGCCTGGGCTGGTGACTGGGAGCCGGGTGCTGGGAAGGATCCTGCCTCTGCCTTGAGCTGGTTCTGCAGTGCCTGATGCAGCTTTAAAGCCCATACTGGATACTTGCTGTGTTC
Organism: Micromys minutus; assembly: GCF_963924665.1. NCBI lineage: Eukaryota > Metazoa > Chordata > Mammalia > Rodentia > Muridae > Micromys > Micromys minutus. The sequence goes on along the minus strand of NC_137982.1, from coordinate 1,706,066 downwards.
CTTTTAGACCTTAAAGCGGCCAGCAACATCATTTTCTCCAACGGTGACCTAGACCCCTGGGCAGGGGGTGGGGTAAGTCCAGGCCTGGCAGCTGGCAGCCACATGTCGGTATTCTTGGCAGTGCTTGGACTGCATTGCCAGGCTCCTCATAGAACTTCGCCTCTGCAGACTCACTCAGGTTCCGCTTCTCTCCTTTGCTTTTTCCCAATCACTTAGAGTAGTCTAACATCTGGCCCATCACTTCCCACCTTTCCTTTTCAATGGAGCTATTTGAAGCTGTGCTTTAAGCTCATTATGGCTTCAGTTGCATTCCAAAGACAGTACTGACATCTATGTCAGGTACAAGGGTGGGAGAGGGCTTGCCTACCTGAGGCTTAAAGCACAGGCCACATGACTCAGATTCTTCCAACAGATCCAGAGCAACCTGAGTACATCAATAATTGCTGTCACCATCCATGGGGGAGCACATCACCTAGACCTCAGGTGCAGTGGAGGGCAGCCCGCCTCTGGGCCAGTGCTGGGTTGTGGGTTGGATGGGCATGAAGCTCCACCTGTATGCTTGCCACCTGAACGTCCCCACCTTTATCTGTCTGCTTCTAGAGCATCTAACTCAGAAGACCCCCCATCTGTCGTGGAGGCGCGCAAGCTGGAAGCTACCCTCATTCGCGAGTGGGTAGAAGCAGCCAGACTAAAGCAACCAGCAGTGCCACAGTGGCCTGGGCCTAAGAAGCAGCACCCTTCCAGCTAATATGCAGCAAAACCCAGAGATCCCTGTTTTATGTGAGCAGTTGTGGCATGACAGCTTGCCTTACTCAGATCCGTGGACTAAGCTGAACTTCAAGCAAGGAGCTGGTGGTAGACAGAAGAAACTGAATAAACATATGATGTGTCCTTATCATGTAGGATCCATGTGTGGAGGGTTGAGATACTTGGAGATATGCTCTAGATAAAGTAACACGCTGCACACAGCCTGCTGAGACCAGTTAGACATTTAATTAAGCAGAGACTCCAGCTCTCGGGTTTCAGAGGAGGAGGGAGGGAACTCGGCCTCTACTGGGCACCAGCCTCCCCTCTAGGACCATTCCCATGTTGTCTGCTTTAATGTGGCTCCCAGCTCCCAACTTTGTGGACATCTACCCAGTTATTCTGATCTATAGTAACTCTTCAGAGGGCCACAGGGCAGTTGCTGCCCCTTTGACACCAACCATATCTTCCAGAATACATCTGGGAGAAGGCAGGAGATGAAGAATACACTTCTCAACTGCTTAAGCCTTGACCACAGCCTAAATTGTCCATTCACAAGCCTATGTGGTTCCTGGCACAGGACAACATAGAGAGAAGCTAATGGGAGGGACTAAAGCTGATGGGGGGGGGGGGGGGTTCTACCCATAAATTGGAGACCTGAGGATGTTACCAGCCAGGTCCTTCTTTGCAGACACTTTTGGTGTTAGAACCAGTTTGGGGTACAAGTGTCTTGACAGGAAATCCCCAGAGCAACTAGTATACCTCAGAGGCACAGGGTGGCTACCACTGAGATGCTCTTGAGCTGCACATGAGGAGTTAGCATGTCAAATCTCCGAATCCTGGGGTGCACAGGGAACACAGGCCCAGAGTACTGAGGTCCTTTAGGCTCTGTCTAGTCTGTCCTATGCTGTGCTGTTTGGAATTAGATAGGGGAATCCTAGCCAAGGCCCAGGGACAGTCTAGTAGCAACTCATCAAAGACTACTCCATGGGCTCAGATGCTAAGGCACAAACCTATCAGCCAGCAAGAGCAGGTGATCTTCACAGACCATTCTGAGATAGCACAACTGAGCAGCCTGTTTGTATAATGGCCCCAAAGCCTATTCTTCCCAGCTCTTCCTACCTCAAGTGGACAGCTCTGACTTTAGGGGATAGTTACTGAAATGTTATCTAGAGAACTTAAGGTTGGTCTAGACAGACACCACCCCTTCTCCCTCTCCACAAGACCCATTTCAGTGGGACCAAGTCCACTTCTCAACTGAGAAATCACATTATACCAGGGTATCCTGGGAATAAGACAAAATTGCTGTTCTAACTCCTGCCATCCCAGTAGGGTAGCCAGAAGGATCCCTGAGTCCAACCCGTAAACACTAGAGCCACAAAGACCCTCAAGGTCATACTGGCCCAGCGGACCCTTGGGTTGATCAGGAGTCAGGGCTTTTATAGGACATTGGGCCAAGCCCAGCACCTCACTGGCTTGGGCTATCACTCTGAACTCAATACAGGCACTGGGGTCCTGGGTGATCCCAGGAGGTAATAATAATTGGGACTACTATGGGGCTGCCATCAGTCAGCCAACATGGGTCATTCAGACATGGGAATTGGAATTGGGAGCCAAGATATGAGGCTTTGAGGAAGTCAAAGGCTTGGTAGACTTGCCAGCCTAATCCCAGAACCCACACCTGCTGATCTGACTCCTGCCCCTCCCACCACCTTCATGAAAAGCTGAATCGGGAGGGACCTACAACTGGGCAGGAGCATCCCACTTGTCGGCTGCCCTGTGAAGGTCACAGACCCAACAGGACCACCAAAGCCTCCACTAGTGCCCAGGCCAGGTGCTATCCTCCTAGGCAGGAGCCCAGATGGGTAGGGGATGGGCTTCTGTGTTAAACACACAGGTGTCCAGGCTGAGCAGCTCCAGATCATCAGAAAACAGCAGGTACAGGTACTTCAGCGTTTCTCCCACAAAGAAGCTTTCCATCTTGTCTCTGGGCTCAGGCTTGTGTGAATTCTGGACATTATTGATAGAAGAATAGCCACCTGAAGCCACCTGCGTAAGAGTCAAAGCCTCAATGACACGGGTTGAGCCAAGCCTTGGGGAGAACCATTAGCTAGAGGTGTCATCCAGGCTACTTGTTCAACCTTCTGTCTATGGCCCTAGAGTAGGCTCCATCCTAGCAACTACCTAGGTAATAGCTAAGGTCAACCACAGGTCTACAGAGGATCCTGTAAAATGCCAACAACCCAAGTGACCAGAAAATACCTCCAAAAGGGTACAGCTACAGTACATGTCCAGCTCTAGCTTGCTATGCACAACCCAGGGCAGGTACAGGCAAGAAGCTGGAGCTGGAGGTCTGGAGCAAAGAGCTAGGTGTCACACTTAAGCCACATCTAGCTCTAACCTTTTCTGGCCACTGTACAGGAAGAGAAAGAGCAAGGGAGAACATGGATTCCAGCAGGGGAGGGGTATGTGTGAGGTCAGCACTCTGGCTAACTGCAAGCATTTCATAAGCCATGGGTAGGACAGGGCAGGAGAAAAAGACCCTTCTCAGAAAAGCATGGGTCCTAAGAATGAGCCCGGAAACACTGGACATCTCCAAGCCTCCAAAGACAACAGGGCCCTGATGCACCCAGCTCAGCAGGGTGACTACATTATCAAGGTCACACACAACTAGGGAGCAGCCAACTGGAGGCCTGAGAAAACTGATCTTCCCAGTCTGTGACACAGCAGTCTCAAGGGTAGGTCCGGCCAGAGCTTTGCAGGAACCTAGCTGTGTCTGTCACCAGCCAAGACCACAGAGAAGCACCTAACAGCTCACCCGTGTGTACTTATTGAAGCTCTGCAGGATTTCCCAGCCCCAGTCCTGGTACTTGCGGTCCCTTGTAACACGGTACAGATAGAATAGGCTTTCCACAGTCTCCGGCCGCAGCAGGTTGTGCCTGTCAGCTGGCTAGGGGCAGAGAAAGAGTCTCAGGGAATATCCACCCCTGCTAGCATCACCCCTGCCCCAGGCCAGCCCATGCTGGGCTCACCTTGACCTCCACATCTTTATGATGTGCCCGAGGGTACATGTTGAAATGTGCAATCTCAGGGCTCAGACCTGTCTCCATCTGCTGGTTCATCTGATAGCAGGTCTCCATGAGCGCCCGAGCCAGGTCCATGTGGTCAGCTGGCAGGCCATGGTGAACGCCCAAAGCCAGGGTCCCTGGCAGGAAGCACACCAAGTGGTCCTGGAAACAAAGTATCTTCTGGTATTTGGGCCTAGACCCAGGCTGCCTGGCCAGTACCAAGAACAGTCAACCTGACTGGAGGAGAGAAGCCCCAGGAGCAGCGAGGCTCCCAGCACTTGTCACATGCAGACTTAGGTCCAGGGGAAAAGCTACAGTGCAGGTTCTCACTGGGGGGTCATACTGACCCGGCTTTCTGGATCCCCTCCACCTGTCTACAACAAACACCTTAGAGATGTGCTGCACTCAGAAACCATAGAACCATGAGGAGGGCAGCTGCATCTTGGAGAGCCCATGCCTGCTACTGCAGCATGTGAGACCTCTGCTTGGGGTCATGAGAACAGGTCAAGCCGTGGCCATGGTACACAGCAAATGACTAGATTTCCCTGTTACTGGCCAACAAAAGCTAAGACCCTGAAAGTCACAGAGAACGGAGCGGCTTTCCAAAGGCTCTGCCAGTCCACACAGCTTACCATCTTGGCACTGAAGCGGCCGTGGGCAAGTTCTCCCACGAAAGTGAGCTTTCTGGGCTCAGACTGCCGCAGCAGATGTGCTTTTATCCCCTCAATGGCTTTAACATAGTCTTCCAGCAACCTGTGAACAGACAAGACAGCTTACTCTGAGCTCTGTCATGGCACTGTCTTCCTCAGAGCCACAGGACAGGAGCTCCACTAAGCTCTACGACCTTCATGAGCTCTACGACCTGGCCCTGCCCAGGAAGCAATTTCTGCACACACAGCCCGAGTCAGAGCTCAGGCCCTTGAACACCTGCCAACATGAACACGGCTACAAGGCGGGCTGTGCTGACTGAATGGCCCCTCCATCCGGGAAGTGAGTTCCTGTTGAGGAGTCAAACCGCCTATATGACTACTGCTCCTAGCTGAGGGTGGGGACAGAAGCTGGGGGCCCTGCATCAAGGCAGTGGTCAGGCCTCACTGTGTCTCCTTCTTGCCACCCTGGATCCACTGTTTCAGCAGGTATTCGTAGTAGCTGTCAGCCCTGGCACCCAAGGTGAACACTCCCGGGTGGGTGAAGAGGCCGCTGTTGGTGTTGATGAACATAGGCACCAGCCCGTCTTTCTTCCCAGACAGGGAGTGGATGTGCTTTGTCACTTCCTCCACGGCCTCCTGCGGCAGACAAGAGGAAAGTGGACTTACTCCAACCAACTCTTGTCAAACTTCAGGAATGGAAGGGAAAGCTTCCTGACCTGTGCCATGAAGCCAGCAATATCCTATCACAGGAAAAAAACTAAACCAGTTTCTTTAGCAATGTGGATACTGAGCTCCTGCATGACATGCTACCAAGGTGGTTCAGCAGCGTATTAAGCAACATAACAGAAGCTGTATGTGACAGAAATCACAGATATTTTATGAAAAATAAAATGAAATATTTAGAAATCATTGCAGAGGTGAAAGGACTTCTATATTAATCTATACAACACTACAGAGAGGGCTGGGTATGGTGACATATATCTTTACTCTCAATCCCAGAACTAAGGGGACAGATATAGACGCAGGTAGATCTCTGAGTTCGAGGCCAGCTTGGTCTATACAGTAAGTTTCAGGCCAGTTAGGACTACACAGTGAGACCCTGTTTCAAAACAAAACACCACTGAAGAAAGGTATTAAAACTGATATAAACAGCTGGGCAGTGGTTGGTGTTGTAAGCCTTTAATCCAAGCACTTGAGAGGCAAAGGCAGGTGGAACCTGAATTCGAGGCTAGCCTGGTTTATAGAGTTTCAGGACATCCAGGGCTACACAGAAAAACCCTGTCTCAGAAAACAAAACAAAACAAATAAAAAACTGGTATTAAGGAAATAGAAGTTCTTATGTTTACAGGTTAGAAGACCTAACTGTTGAGGTGTCCAGGCTCCCCAAAGTGATCTACAAAGTCAATGCAATCCCTATCTTTTTAAAACACAAAAAAGCCCATCCTAAAACCTACAAAGAATTTTCAAGAAATTTCAAATCGGGGGCTGGAGAGATGGCTCAGTGGTTAAGATCACTGACTGCTCTTCCACAGGTCCTGAGTTCAATCCCCAAGAACCACATGGTGGCTCACAACCATCTGTGATGGGATCCAATGTCCTGTACTGGTGTTTCTGAAAATAGCCACAGTGTACCCATATAAATAAAATAAATAAATCTCAAAAAGAAAAAGAAAAGAAATTTCAAATCACCAGATTTATGCCTAGCTCAATCATCACCAGACAGACTTCCTCTGGCCATTAAAGGGAGCAAGCATATGCAGAGACCCACAGTCAAATATCAGGTGGAGAGAGATCCCAAACTACAGATCTTCATGGGGTCAAAGCTCCTCTCAGAGCTTTGGAAAAGCGGTGAAGGAGGAGAAACTGTAGGAAATTGTAGGAGCCACAGGGTTAAGAACACAGCCCACAGAATCAACTCTACGCAGGGCTTATAGGGGCCGAGACTGAAGAGGCAGTTAGTGAGTCTGCATCAGTCTGTGTGAGACACTCTGTATATATGTCGTGGTCTTAGCTTGGCGTTTTTATGAGACCCTAACAGTGAGAGTGGGAGTGTCTCTGACCTTCTCCCCTGCCCTTGGGACCCTGTTCCTCCTAATGGGTGCCTCACCCACCCTGACATGAGGTTTGTGTTTAGACGTGGGTCTTGTTGTGCCATGTTTGGTTGACATCTATGGGAAGCCTGTTCTGAAGAGAAACTGAGGAATGGATCTGAGGGGGAAGGCGGGAGGGGTTCAGGGTGTGATGAGGAGAAAACTGGAAGGGGTGGAGGGAGAGAAACTATGGTGGGGATTCACTGTATGGGAATAAAAAAAAGGAATGGATAAAGTTGGAAGACTTCCTATCCCTACTCAAAACAACACCAAGCAGAGTGGCTAAGAGGCAATATGGGCGGCTTCAATGCTGGAAGCATGACGCAAAGGTGCGCAGGTCAGTTAATGCCAGAGCCTAGTGCAGAAAGGTAATGGTCAAAAGAACTGAGACCTTTGTCCAGAGCAGTAACATAAGCACATGAAAGATGTTCATCATCAAGAACACTAGGGAAATACAGGTCAAGTCACAATGACCACAGAGAGTCTGATCAAACAAAAACGTGCTGCTGAGGATGTGGGAACTGGGATCTTGTTATTAATGGTGGGAAAGGAAAACAGTGCTGTTCTAGCGCTGTGCTGACCTCTGAAACAGGAAGCACAGAATGGCCATGTGACCCAGCAAGTCCAGTTCAAGTGAAGAAGCTCAAGAATTCAAAGTGCATCTCACACAATTCTGTGTGCCACATGCAATGTCACTCAGAGAGCTAAGACCCAGAAGCACCCAACTGTGTACATTAGCAGCACAGCAGCAAGATCACAGCGAAGTCCTCCACCTGTGGGGTGATTATAGCAGAGAAAGACAGGAACCCTAACAACGGCAGCGGAACAGAGGAGGCTGAGTGGAAGATGCCATCAGGAGATGGCAGAGTGTGGCTTCTACCCACATGAGTCCCTTGTACGTATCCCTTCCCAGGAACAGAAGCCTGGAGCTATGAGGGGCTGGGAATAGAAGCACAGACTTTTTAACTGGCACAGTCTGCACTGCGCAAAATGAGGAGGGCTATTAATAGATGGTTTTAAAAAGCAGACATATTGAAAATCAGTAAGGAACAACCAGGTGGCCCAGCAGGTAAAGTAATTTGCCAGGCAACCTAGTTATATAAAAGTAGAAAGGCAGAACAGTCCACCTTGGTTGCCCCTGACCTACACACACACACACACACACTACCACCACCACCAACAAGTATAGCCCCATATAAATAATTTTAAATGTTTAATTAAAAAAACAAAAGCTGAAATTCACACAGCAAAACAGCATACCAATTACTCATGAGAAGCACTTAGACAAAGGGAAACCATGTCTAGCTAAAACCTACCCTTCTTACCTGAAATTGTTTTTGTTTCTTTGTCTCTCTGAAGTTTTATTCTTATTTTATGTGTATAAGTGTTTGCCTACATGTATGTGTACCACATGTATGCATAGTGCATATGAAGGCCAAAAAAGGGTGTCAGACACCCTGGAATTGGAGTTATAGAGGTTGTAAGACAGTGTGTGTGGTGGGGACACCTGTATCCCCAGTACTCTGGAGGTGGACAGGTAGATTTCTATGGTCTATATACTGATTTTTAGTCGAGCCAGGGTAATATAGTGAAACCCTGCCTTAAGTCGAACAAACAAACAACAAAAAAAGCACAAAACAGAGGGTGTGAGCCACCAAGTAGTTTCTGGGTGCTGAAGCTGGGTCCTCTCACAAAAGGCAGCAAGTACGTTTAACTCCAGCCCTTACCTGGAATTTCTTAACTCCAGTAAGACGAGAGAGCTCCCGGAACTCCAACTGAATGCTTGTCACTTCTGCCACTGTGCTGTCTGAAGTCCACTGGGGTGAGTGGGCAAATCCAGTGCCAATATTCACATCAGAGTATGGAATCTTGGAGGGTGTGGTAAAGGCAGGCATTAGCCTGTTTCCAAAATCTTCCTAGCATAAAAGCACCAGAGATCCAAGTTAGAGCCGTTTTCCACATTTCAGCCATCTGTGCCCAGCCAGGTAGAGAAGTATGGTTTGGTGGCTTTCTAACGCCCATTACACAGCAAAACTAGGGTAAGGCATCAGCATCAAGAGCATTCCCATACATCACAGCAGCAATAACAGAAGGACAGCAGCTCACACACACCAATACAACTCAAATGCACTGGAAGAGGAAAGCAGAAATAATTTCTTCCAATTCCACACACCAGGTCACAGGAAGCCTAGCCAGGAGCACTCACAGCTTTGCTCAGGAAAAGGCTGTCCCCCGACAAGTGGTAGGCACTCAGCAGACCCCCTAAGATGCGGATGGTACTCTCAAACAGGTTGACATCAACATTCTTCTGGAAGTCTAACTTCTCTGACACCCATTTCCTGGCTTCCGTAAATTCTGTGGAACAGAGAGAGTGGAAGAGCAGACGCCCAGGTCTGTCACTCTACACGGAACAAAGTGCAATGACACAACTCTGAGACCTTAGCACTTGGGAGGCTGAGGCAGGAGGATTTCCCAAAATTCAAGGCGAGGGGCTACACAGTTCCTTTTGGGACACCTAAAGTTATATACTAAGACCTGTTTTTTACTTTACTTTTATGTATTTGGGTGTTTTGTGTGTGTGTGTGCAGGTATGCACAACATATATATGTATAATGCCTCCAGAGACGTCAGAAGGCGTCAGATTCCCCCGGAAATGGGGTTACAGATGGGTGGTGGAGCCAAACCTGGGTCCTCTGGAAGAGCAAACACCACTCTTTAACTATATGCCATTTCTTCAATTCTCCTGTTTTAAAATACATTTTGACATTTTTATTTTGTGTGTATGAATGTCTGTGTACCGTGTGTGTAGTTGTTAGTTACCCTGTGGGCCCTAGGAACAGAACCTGGGCATCTGAAGAGCAGCCAGTGCTCTTGAACACTTAGCTATTGCTCTATCCCCTAAAACATTGGTTTTTAGAACCAAAACCAAAACAATAGTCAAGCACGGTGTAGCACACTACGGAAGTAGGTGTCTTCAGCTACCCAGTGAGCTCAGTCAGTCCAGGCCATCTGAGGCCTGCCTTTAAACAACCAAGAGGGCAGGACAGATGCTCAGTGAATACAGGCGCTTACCACCAAAGTCTGAAAACCTGGGTTCTGTGCCTGGAACCCACAAGTTGGCCTCCGACCTCTGCATGTGTGCCATAATACACACAAATGCCCACACATGTACACACACAAAGAAAAGAAATTTAACAAACAAATCCAAACAAAATGCCTTCTGCAGGAAAGGGTCTCCTGTGGAGCAGCCCTGGTATGCAGTTCTCTTCAAATGCCATGTCACAAGCAGGACATGCGTGGCTAATGAGCGGCCAATAGGCTGCTCAAGCAATCCCAAAAATTAACCTGGGGCAGGAGTGACAGCTCGGCAGTCAGAGTGCCATTCTCGTGGGATGGCTGTCAGCACCGTAACGAGACTCATAGTCGTGTGCAACTCTGGATCCAGAGGATCTGCTGTCTCTGCCTTTGCAAGGGCACTTGCGTTCATATCATGTGTGCACACCTACATGCAAGCACACATGCCTATATATGATCAAAAAGAAAGTCTTTTAAAAGAATAAAAACTAAAATAAAAAACAATTATCAATTTAGAAATTATTAAGGACCCACACTACCAAGTTAAATGGCATCTGAATAACCTCAGTAGGGTACCTTGGAGCTACAAAGCCAAAGCAAATCCAGCCCCCTTACTGTGCATCGAGCAGACTTGGCTGAGAGTCCAAGGCCACACTCTTCAGGAGGCAATGGACAGCTGCTCTGAACAAGAGCCTGGATAAGAAACAGGCCCTGAGTACACCAAGCACACATTTTCCTGTATCCAGGAGAAAACCAAAGTCCAATGGAGCAGCATTCATGGTCCACATGGAGGGACTTTCACATGATGCTTTGGCTTATGTGTCATACATGGAGACTCAGTCCAATCAAAAAAGGAGTCATTACCTTTCTTCAGACCCAAAATCCACATGGTATCCAAGGCATCGATCAGGGTGAGGCCCAGGCCAAACCACTCACTGAAGGTTTTGGACACAGGCTTCAGTTCATCATGGCCCCACGCAAAGTTTTGGTAACCTTTCCAAGCATGGAGAAAGGCCTCAATCACTCCACGCTGGCGGTCATTCGGGGGGGCTAGAGAAGAAAGCACAAGTAGGAGGAACAGCCCCACTCTTGGGGTAGGTAAGGCCACCAGAGGCCACCTGTGACCCTTCAGTTAATGTAGCAAGACACGCGCTGGGCAGAAGCACGAGTTACAGTGAAGCAGAGAAGCCAGGAGGACAAAGTACAGGCTGGACCCTCAGTGATACAGTGACAAGTAGCCATGTCACCTGGAAGCCACACTCAACCGTACTACAACCTCAAGTCCCTCTCTGCACCACTACAGTGCAGAAAATGAACATGGAACCCGGCCACCAATGCCTAATGTGAACTTAGGGACAAGCAGGAACCCGTGATTGGGCAGATTGTGGCAGATACAGCCTAAATTGTACATGTTCTCCAACAAGATGAGCTTCCAGAGTCCACATGGGAACACCAGCACTTATATGGCCTCCTCGAGAGTGCCTCATCCCCACCAGGAGCTTTCTTCTCCTCAACTAGGCAGCACATAGCAATCTGTGGCGTACCACACCACATACCTCTTCCCAGTAGGTTCTAAGGTTCAGTGTATGAAACCATGCAGACCCTCAAAGACTACATCACAACAGAAGCATGCCAAGCGTACTGAGAATGGGAATGGGCTAGTGTACACGGAACCACACGGACCATGAGGCCGGGACCAAGCACAGCAGTAAACAGTGCTGCAAACCCGAGTGGCCCAGAGACCTGTGAGGTCTAGAAATAAGCAGACACATCAAGGGACACTGTGTCTCTTCTTTCCAATAACTAGACTTTTATTTTTATTGATGCTGGCAGTTGTGGCCCACACCTTTAATCCCAGCACTTGAGAGACAGAGGCATTCAGTCTGCCTTCTACAGAGGCCAGCCTGGTCTACAATAGATCAAATTCCAGGACAGACAGGGCTACAAAGAAAAAAACACCTGTCTCAAAAACAAACAAAAGAAGAAAAACAAAAAGAATGATAAAAAATTATTTTGTTTAATCTTTATTTCTAAAATGTATGACTTCAATTTTGTGTCTTCTCGTGCTCAGGCACAACCTGGCCCAGGAGCAGAATGGCAAAGCCAACCTTCAACAGAGCATCCTCTCTGGCTGCTCAGCACTCAGGCACAAAATCAGAACAACCGAGAATCCACCAACAGTCCCAATGCTGTAAGAGGCATGTGGACAGAGTCTAGATGCTGAAGGGTGAACTGCACAGTCAGAAGGTCATGACCTAGATGGAGAGTGCTAATCCTCAGGCTCTTGGGCACAGGTTCTGTGAGGCAAGAGTGAAGAAAAACTCACCTGGCTCTTTCCATATCTTGGATGCCAAAACCAGAGGTTGTATGGAGGCTCTTTTGGAAGGAAGTTCAGTGGACTGTTCAGGCTCAATCACTGCTCCCCGCCAGCTTGAGAGGAGAGGGGAAAGCAGTCAGCTAGATCAACCCTCCAAATCCCACGCCATGCCTAGGACAAGGCCTGCCCCGAGAGGAACGCATCTGGTAGGGAACATAGAGTGACAGAAAAACAACTAGGCAATCCTGACACACACACTATCCAGAACATGGCACTCATCCTGGGTACAGCCATCTGGGTGTGGAAAAGACAATCCTAGGGCTGCTCTAAGAAAAAAGCCTAGATCAGAGAGACCTAAGCAAGAGGAGTTTTTGAGATGTAAGGAATTCCAAGGAGCAACCCAAGGAGGAATGCAGCGGCCAGAGGCTGAAGCTTCTACAGAAATGACTGCAATCTACCGAATGAACCCAAAGTGAAGTCTATAGGTGCAGGAGTCAGGGCACCCTCCTAGCCTGGAATTGTCTCTCTCAGATGTGACACTTAGGAAGTCCACCTGCAGTTCCCAGTGATGACAAGTAGAGATAACCATGTGTCTGCTACAAGGCACACAGTTAAGCAGCAGCCTAAAGGCTTTCTTTTTTAGTGTTGCTACAGTGTATCTTTGTCCTCTGTTCATTTTTTTGGAGACAGGGTCTCTTTGTAGTCATGCCTGTCCTCAAACTTACACAAATCTCCCTGACTTTCTCAAATGCTGGAATTAAAGGTATGCACTCCCACCTCCTGGTCTATAGTGTATTCTTTTCCTTTTTCTTTTTATTTTATGTGTACTGAATGTTTGCCCGCATGTGTTTGTGCTACCTGGGTGCCTGCTGCTCTCAAAGGTCAGAAGAGTCAGGTTCCCTGCAGCTGTAGTTATGGATTGTTGTAAGCTGCTATGTGGGTGCTGTTTGCAACAAGTGTTCTTAACTTCACTACCCCCCCTTCTTTTTTGTGAGTAACTTTGGCTGGTCTAGAGCTTCCTATATAGACTAGGCTGGCCTCAGATATCCACCAGATATCTAACTCTTAAGTGCTAGGATTAAAGGTGTGCACTGCCACATCTGGCTTTTTATTTATTTTTATTATAGGTGCTTCACAGATTTGCATGTCACCTGAGCCAGGCCAGTTTTCTGTGTCATTGTCATTCTAACTTCAGCACATGCTGCTGAAGCATGAACACAAAGGACTGCTTCAAAAACCTGAGCAGAAGAGGGCTCAGCTACTACCCCTCCATTCTTTTCTTTTTTAAAGATTTATTTATATCGCCATTATTTATTTATATTTACATATTTATATATGTAAGTACACTGTAGCTGTCTTCAGACACACCAGAAAAGAGCGTCAGATCTCATTCAGACGGTTGTGAGCCACCATGTGGTTGCTGGGATTTGAACTCAGGACCTCTGGAAGAGCAGTCAGTGCTCTAACCACTAAGCCATCTCTCCAGAGACCCTGCCTCTCCATTCTAAGAGCTTCTGTCCGTAAGAGCATATCATAAGCAACCCCAAGCTAAACTAGACACTGGCTTTGGAAGTTTTTTCCTGGGGCTTTTTACACTGCTTCTTCCACACTGTATCCAATGTCCTCATGAATCTAAGACCGCAGGCTCCACATCCTCAGAACAGCTGCACAGGCTTAGAACTTAGGCCACTCCTGATACCTTCAAGTGTGGCACTGAGTAAGAAATGAAGCTGAAAACCATCTAAGCTGAGGTTTCCAGGAGTATTGCAAGCAAAAATTTGCTGGGCTGACAAGTGCCAGCTCAGTCCAGGGAGCCAGGCCATGCTTTCTTATTTTACTCACTGCCAAGCTAGAAGTAGCTAGAACAGGAGGTGCCTGTCAACCAACAGTCACCCCCGCAGCTGCCTGCACAGAGAAAGGCTGAGTCTTCCTGTCCTCCTCACTCCACTCCCTCTTGAAGCTCTACCCTCACATTCCTTCAAAGAGCCTTGCTCTCAGACCAAGCACACCAGAGAACAGGCCATGGGCCAAATGTGGCTCTGAAATCTGACCGCATAATCAACCTCACTGAAGCTATCTTTACAACACGGTCTGTTTCAAATGGAGCACGTGACACAGACAAGATGAGTTTTCATTGAAACAAAAGCCAAGCCGGCATGAGACACTGCACATTCAGACCCATCTCCTGCTAGTGGTACCTGATGACGGTTCTCTGTGTGCCTTCGTCCTGTTGAGCTTTCCGCGGGGCTGCTTCTCTCTCCTTAGCATTATCCTGCATCCCATCTTTGGAGACAGTGTTGGGGGGTCTGATCTGCAGGTGGGGAGGCCCCCGCCGAAAATGCCTTTGCCGCTTCTAAACCAAAATCAGAGTCACATGTGAAAATATATCACCTGTCATGGCCTGGGCTTCTCTACTCTGCCCCTCAAGTGTGTATCCATACCCAAAGAGGGCAGTGGACGACTGTGCTCTACCAGGCCTTGAGGGGAATTTGTTTCACTTTTAAGCAATCTGAAGGTTTGAGAGATGAGCTGCTTAAAAACTTGGAGAAATACCAAATACTTAGTACAGGTCTGGGTAGAGTTGAGAGCCCTCAGGGATATTTTAAGACTGAAACAGTCCCAGAGATAAGTAAGAATGGCAAAGATAAGGACGCCGAGGATGACAGCCAGGATTAGCACTCTCCGTCTGAGTAAGTGTAGAAAGTGTTCTCACAAACAACAGGGATGAAATGACAGGGCTGGGTCCCCCGCCACCCTCACACCCAGGGCAGGCCAGTCAATAAAATGGCATAATTCCCAGACTTCTGAGCTTTCATGGCAGCAGGCACAGAAACCCACTCTTACCTTTATTTATATTCTCAGTGAATAACTTGGTAAATTATGGTAAAACATGCGTGCGGTGGATGACCCAGCTAGAACTAACATGACAGAAGATACCAAAAGCCCAGGATAAAAATACAGCGGGGCAGGCTGCCATGTAAAGGCAGTGCAGGCCTTTAATCCCGGCACTTGGGAGGCAGAGGCAGGCAGATCTCTTAAGTTTGAAACCAGCCTGGTCTACAGTGACAGCCAGGGCTACATAGAAGAACGCTGTCCTGAACAAACAAAATAAAACCAAACAGAGCATATGGCATAGACCTAATCCCAGTACTCTAGAGGCAGGGGCAGATGAATCTCTGAGTTGGAGGCCAGCTTTGTCTACAAAGTAAGTTCATGATAGACAGGGCTACATAGGGAACCTCTGTCTCAAAAATACTAACCAACTAACTAGGTCCACATGACACCTATCCTCAACTGTGTTTAAATGCGTATATGCAATGAAATCTACTGAAGTATACAAGTATTTAGAACATTCTAAGCTGCAGAGTAGGGTGAGCACCTGACAGCGAGCACAAGGCCATGGAGGGCAGCATACTGAACCACTGGAGAAACTCAATGCTTCCTCTCCCACGCCAGAGAACGGAAGTTTCCACCGGACTGAAACATTCCATCCTCCAGGAAGATCTTTGAGCAAGAAACCACTGAAACTGACCAAATTCAATAGGTTCCTCCCCGTCAGAGTAAGCAATAAAGGCTGAAAGTCCCTCTTAAAGGAGCTTAGCTGCAATGAAGACCCTCAGACAAGCCAAGCTACACAGACTGAGACCAGACCAGCTGCCTGAAGAAGCAGAACACAGCTGAGCTGCTGGAAGAGGGTCAGACCAACTGGAAAGGGCACTCTCCAACCTGCTGAGCTGCCTACAGACTGTTTCGTAGCACCAGATCCCCAGCTCTGTGAATGCTCATCACACTGGGTGGGCTTCAGTGACACAGCTATCTTTAAGTCACTTCTCACCCATATCCCTGTAAGAAACCCCAATACAGGTCACTGGTTCACCGATTTGGACTTTGGTCAGTCATGGTTTCCTATCTGGGGGATGAGTAGATGTGTGTGTGTGTGTGTTATGTCTCTCCTATCTGTTAGCCTATTTCATGAGCCAGATGCCAAAGAACACAAGAAAAGGAAGCAGCATCACCATGGGGAAACAGTCTGTCAACCAAAAGCTGTATGAACAGTATGACACTGACTGTCCTTTTCCAAATTCTCCCCTCTCCCCATTATGGCCTGACCAAGGGACTTGCCAGCCCCGGCTACTACATTCTTGTACTTTTCAGTGAGCACCCCTAAATTCACCAGGACTGATGTCCCATGCTTGGACCCCAAACCAACCTGCACCCATTCTCAGCCTGGAACCACACTGAGGAGACACCTTCTAGAGTGGCCATCAGCAGAGGTCTCCTGTCTGTACAACAGATACCCTAATCTTGAGGGACATGAAACCTCCACCTGGGCCCAAGACTCTACCCACAGGGGAAGTTGAAAACTTGCAACATCTGCTAGGTGTAGTCTTGGCTATGTGGGGAAAAAAAAGAAACAAACCAAACTAAAACTAAAACCCCAAATAGCCAAGGCTTTAGAGATGTAGAACTCAACTGCAATGGACAACTGCCTCAACTCTCAAGAAATCTGAGTCTGGCCCTTCTCTACCACAAGTCAGCTCTCAGCAACTGGCTCTTTTATTGCCTCTGACACACCTCTAGGCTCCAATCCATCTGCCCCACTCCCCACAACCCTAAGCTTCTCAGATTGGGTACCCCAGGATGAAGCCTGCCTATTCCAACCCCCTCTAGACAAACTACAATACCTTGACCCAGGATTCCCCAGAAATGCCTCCTCTGGCAGGTGATTCTAATACCACCATTGCTCCATGCTGCCTGTTAGGTGCAAGACAGCAGTCAGATAGGAGTTCCTCAGTGTTCCTAAGCTGGCTCTTTTCTCAAAGGCCCCTCTGTATAGGGACCCTCACTCTTTTCCACACCATAACTTCCCTGAGCAGCATTTTGCTCCACGGCGCAGCACCTCCACATGGGCACAGCTCTCCTCTCCGTCCTCAAATCTTCCTGAGCACACTGTCCACACCCCTTAGGCACCACCAGAACCACCACCAGGATAGATCCTCATTCCTACACCCCAGCCTGGCTCCACCAGAAGGTCACTTTGCAAAGATCTATCTCCTTCAACCTTGCCCTGCCTACCTAGACAGAGACAGGGGCTTCTTAAATGGAACTAGGGACGGTCCCACCTCTCAGCATTGACCTGTATTCTGCCATGTGCCAACCAACTGTCTGATCCTATTTACTGCTGGCTCTCATCTGTCCTTCCTATCAGCTTCTGTGGTTCCTCCAAAGAGAAGTGCCCTCTCCTTCACAAGTGGGCAGCCAGCACTTGACACAGGAGCTTAACCATGGTGGTGTTCAAAGAGAATGAAGCAAGTGTCTGCCTCTTCCTTCCCCAACTTTATACACACAGCCTCAACTGAACCAGTGTAAGGTTGAATGTGACAGGAAAAAGAAACACTTCAGCCTCTTTGAGGCAGTATTTGCCAACTTAGAATGCTCCAAAACAGACCCCAAGGACAACCCCACATAGCCTTTACTGGAAATACCTGAGAGAGTATGTCTGCAAACCCTTCTGGTTCAGCACTTTCCTTCTGAGGAGCTGGTAAGACAGGCAGGGCTTCTAGCTTCATCTTCTCTACTTCTGCAGGTCTGCCACTCAGAGCTGTGGAAGCAAACCTTTCACCTTAAGGCCCATATAGGCTCCAGAAGCGATGTCTAAACAGGTGCTATTTGTTTCAGGTAGTGAGACCTCCAAGAAGCTACTGAGTTCAAGAAGGCCCAGAGGAATCCGATCTGGTACTAGTGTTGTTTTTTGCAGACAGGGTTTCTCTGTGGATCCCTGGCTGTCCAGAACTCACTTTGTAAACCAGGCTGGCCTCAAACTCAGATTCACCTGCTTCTCCCTCCCAAGTGCTGGGATTAAAAGAGCCACCACCTCCCAGCTTTGGCAGGGTTTTGTGTGGCTCAAGCTGGCCTTGACTCCTGATCCTCCTGCCTCTATCTCCCACATCCTGGGACTACAGCCTTTGGTAGGCTGAATCAATTCTTTTTCAAGTATTTGGCAGTGTGTCCTTAAGCACAACATACAACATCCCCCTCAACATATCACTTAATAGTGCTTAAACAGGCAGCTTGATTTGAGCAATTTGAAGCAATGTTTTGGTCTCCAACCTTAAAGAAGCCCAGAAGGGATCCTAGGCATCTTTTCAGGAAATCCACTGGTCCTTGGCAGACACACAGTAATACATGGTAGGGACATGTGATTAGTGCTGATAGATCTGATGCTACTGATGGATGTTCTCTGGCAGGAAGAGGCAGCACTATTGGCCCCAAAGACCTAGAGAGCAGCCTACAGGGTTATTTGTACAGTAGATGGTCATACTGAGCTCCACCTTTTTCCCTCTGCTATTTTTCTTGTCAATCTGTCACCACATATGTCTTGTGTACTGTTTTATTTGGATTGCAATAATGTATTTGAGCTCAGCCTCCATCCCCTCTGCCCTGCACCACTGGTATTTGATACCTTTCCACTGGTCAGCCACCTGAAGAGAATACAGGAATCCACAGAGAACCAGAAAGCCCAGGACGAAGAGAATTACATTCCGCTGTAACCTCGAAAGTTGCTTCCATTTCTAAGAAAGAGCCAGAAAATGACACTTGTCACAGATTCAGAGACCCTTACTTAATGTATGTCTTCAGGGCAGGTAAGTTCCCTCTCAGCAAAGTTAACATTGGCAGGGCAGTCAGTGGAGGAGGTGACAGAGCACACTAGCTCATACGTGGCAAAAGAGCTGTACACCATGTGTCCAGCTGCTCACGCACTGGAGAAAAACTTCTGAAATCCCCATGACTTGGCTCAGGCGTCGACGGACCATACATCGGACCATATACATGCTGTGTCCGTGCCCCTCAGCCAAGGACCCCCAGGGCACCTGGCATCAGGCAGGGGAAGCAACCACCACCTGGACCAAGCCGCGAGAACCAGACGCAGCAGAAAACCTGAAAGCTGGAAGAGACACAGACGCTCCAGCTAGGCACTTCCCTCAGTAAGACTTCCCCTGCCCTGACCCCGCCTCACCCTCCAGCATGAGCGCCGCCGCCGGCTCTTGCTGTTGTCGTAACTCTCGCCCAGGCTCAGCGTCACCGAGATGAAGTCCCGGTGAGGCGCCGGCGCCGGCGGCGGCGGTGGGTACATAACTGAGGAGCCGGCCCAAGAGACCTCGCTTGCTGGAGGTGTCAGGAAGCCCAAGACTGAGAAAGACCGCGGGCTGCCATACCGAAGGCGTCCACACCCCGCCCATCGCCCTAGACACCAGTGCGCACGCGCAGCGGGTTATCGGTCATTGCGCAAGCGCAGAACCCTAGTTTGACCACCGCGCCTGCGTACACCCTTAAACTGGGCGGCATGTGGCTTGCGTCAGGATGCCCGCCCCTGCACTGCTGACGTTACCCATTACGTCCTTACGTCACTAAATCGCGCGCACCCGCATCCTTGCAGGTACCCTGCAGACTTCCCGGCAGGGGCTGGCTGGCTACGGCTTGGAGACGTGTTCTTGGTTGCAGTTACGTCTGCCTTGAGTTGCGGACCATCTCCCTTGCTGGAGTCCTGCGCTCGGTCTCGGGGAGCTAGATCTGGCGTCACCCTATCGCACCTAGAGGTGAAACGTAAAACTCCTGACCGGAGGAAGGGACGGCCCTGCTGAGGCTGAGTCCTGGGCTGGCTCTGCGCCCTGAGGTCATGACCTGTCCTTTCTAGTCGCCCCGGCCTGGGAGCGACCCTTTCTCCGATCATTCCTCTCCGAGCGCTACTGTGTACTTGAGGACGGGTTTAAAACGACCACACTTTTCCGAGCACGTGGTTCCCTCGAGGAAAACACGAAAAACGACAAAACTGCCCGCTGTCTGGTGGGTGAAACCGCTGCTTCCCAACAGCTTGCTTGGGGTATTTCTGGGTGTTTGGAGAGTTCCCTACGTCGCGACCATTTAGTTTGAATCTTCTACAGAAGACATACCTGGTCCCGCGCCCTTTCCCTACTTTTAAGTCCTCTCTGGTCTCTTGCAACAGAGCCCTTAAATGTAGGTTTTTGGAACCATAGCAGATGGTGCGATGATTTTGAGGTCTGCATATCTTCCTAAAATGAAGGCGGAGCTCTTTTTGGCTCTTCACAACTCAAACCAGGTCTGCACATTCCCAAGTTCTGCAATGTTCATGACCATGAGATGGCAATTGGCATGCCAAAGGCCTAGTTAGAGCTCAAAGTTAAAAAATAGACCTCTGAGAGAGGAAATAAGGAAGAGTTTGTCAGACATAAAAAACAAAATCGGTAGCTGAAAATCTTTTAATTCAAGCCAGGAAAGAATGATAAGCCACTGTGGGACAAATTCTTGACAAAGCTCAGAATCTAGCGACAATGAAGGTCTGGAGGGGGTTGAAAGAGGAAAACCAAGTCAGCCACAGAGAGTAATGATGAGGTAACTTAAGCCTTCTCATTAGTTCTCTGACTTCAGAAGCAAAGCAACACCTATCTGTGTCCATAAAGGGAATCTTACCACTGCAGTGGTAAGGAAGTTAAATAGTGAGCTCCAGACCAGCCTGGGAGCCAGAGTGATGGAAACCTTGTCTTAAAAGGAAAGAAAAGAGAAGCCAGGTGGTGGTGACACTCCCAGCACTTGGCAGGCTACCTGCATAAAACCTGTCTCAAAAATAAGCAAAACCATGCACATTAAAAGAACCACAAGAGAAAAACCTTACAGAATTCTTATTTATGAGAAGCAGACTCATCGAAAACAGAATTTAAAGCTGAATTTGATGGTGCTGTAACCATGACATTTGGGAGGCAGAGGAGAACTGGGAATTCTCGATCTGATAAGAAAACACACACACACACACAGCAGATTATCAACAGGGAGAGAGAAAAGGAGGGACAAGGGAAGAAGGAAGAGAGACCAGTCCAGTGCTTGAAATCAGTTGACCTAACAATTTATCACACAATACTCAAAACAATGGGAAGATACACCTTTAAAGATACATTTACTATAGGCCATATAGAAGACCTAAAAGAAGTTAAATAAATTTGAACAGATTTAAGTCACACAACATTTTTTAGCCACATTGGGATTTAAAAATGAGAAATCAATACTTGAAAAGCTTAAACATCATTCTAAATAGATTTTTTCATCACAAAATAAATTGGAAAATAATATTGAATCAAATGAGAAAAGGAGGAGCTGGAGAGGTGGCTCATTGATTTTAAGGAAGGTACTACTTTTGTATAGGACCAGGATTCTCACATCAGGCACCTTACAACCACAACTCTACACCAGGGTGTCTGATGCATCTGGCCTCTGTACACCTTCACACAAATGCACATATCCACATATATAATTAGAAATAATGTATTTTTGAAAACGTTGAAGCTTTGACAAAAACTGAAAGTGATGGAAAGCCTTAACCATTTCCACATTAACAGACTGGAGGAGGGCTAGCTGTAGCCCACACCTGTGCTTTCAATACTCAGGATGCTGACACTGGAAAATTTCAAGTTCAACGTCAGAACAGAATGAGACCCTATTTGGAAGAATGGAGGAGAGAGGGAGGGGGAAACAGAAGAGAAAGGGAGAGTGAGAGAAATAGATTATAAGAGACATAAGTCTCTTATATGTCAGGTCTTATATGTGGCCTATGATGAATGTTTGTGCATTTAAAGGTGTAGCTTTCTATTGTTTGAATACTGTGTGACCAGTAGGCCAAATGGTAGCCAGCACTGAACTAGCAAGATATAAAGTACACACACTCATGCATCAACGATAAAGTACACTCATGCATCAACATATAAAGTAACTCATGCATCAAGAAGCTTAGGTAAACTAGAAAAGTTCTTAAGATACAAGTTAGAAAAATCAACTCAAGAAGTGGAAAATGTAGAAACACCTATAAAGAACTTTATTTTGGGATCTGTGGCACACCCTACAATCAGCACACTCTGGAGGTTATGTAGGGGAAGTTCAAGTTCAGATTTGGTGACTGAGACTGGAGAATCCTTGTGAGCTTGAGATTAAACTCCACAGTGAGTTCAAGGCCAGCCTGGAATATCTAGTGAAGCCCCATCTAAAACAAAACCAACCACCCACCAACAAAAAGATCCGAACCCTGTACATCTCCCTTCTCACAAGAGCACGCTGGAGTCTCCCAGCTACTTGGACCTATAAACTTTGAAGTTATTTTTGGGCCTTCATCTTTCGCTTGGGACAGGGTTCCTCTATGTACCACTGGCTGTCCTGGAACTACAGACCAGACTGGCTTCAAACTCACAAAGATCCACCTGCCTTTTACTTCCTGCGTGCTGGGATTAAGAAAGTGTGAGACCACCAAGTGGCCATTGTGTTTTATCTAAGCAACAAAAGTAATACTGAACCATGGTGCTTAACAGTTATTTGTACTGGATTTAACATTAGAGAATTCATCCTGGGTAAAACCCTAGGACTATTAAAAAAAAAAACATTGTGAGGCCTTTGGCCTTTAAATCTCAATCCTGAGGGTAAGTGAATTCATATTTGTAGGAACTATATGTAAACAATCTCTCTCTCTCTCTCTCTCTCTCTCTCTCTCTCTCTCTCTCTCTCCCCCCCCCCCCTTTCTGAGGATACTAATGTATACCCTTGTGGAGGTCAAAAATCAATGAGAGTCTTCTTCAATTCTCTGTCCACCTTCCTTTTTGAAACGGTTTCTCACTAAACCTGAAGCTTGCTGTTCTGCTTCAGTGGTTGGTTGATGAGCTCGGTGGTCTGTCCCCACTCAGCTCTGTAATTACAGACATGTGTTTGTATGCCTGGCTTTTCATATAGGTCTTGGTGTTATGGAGTTTCTGACACTGAAAAAAGCTCAGAGACTGAATCCAATTATAATTAAAAGATTTATTGATTACGGCTAGCAGGACAACATTCTCTGAGTCTATTCTGAGACTAACGTGAGAAGGGGTGAGGAAAGAATTGTTTTTAATCATTTTTGAGATTTTTATTTTATATATATGGGTGTTTTGTAGGCATGTATACATACCATTTGTATGATGATTTGTATGAGTTTTTTATTTTATGTATATGGATGTTTTATAGGCATGTATGTATACCATTTGCATGAAGTGCCATGAAGGCCAGAAGAGGGCACTGTTTCCCCTGGGATTAGAGTAACCAATAATTGTTAGCTGAGTGGTGGGTACTAGGATTTGAATCTGAAAGATCAGTCAGTGCTGTTAATCACAGCGCCATCTCTTCAGCCCCCGAGGGAAGGGTTTTTAAACCTGGAAAACTGTACGAGCTTGAGTATCTGCATAAGCCCCTCGAGCTACCTCACTCTGCCAGGCAGCCTAAGCATCTGCATAGGCAAGTTACAGCAGCAAGAAAGCAGTGGGTCGCAACACATGTAGATGGCCACTGCTGCGCATGTCCAGGAGTATGGAGCGGGTGTCACCCAGTCCAGGTTGTTAGGAATTTACTTTCTAGGGACTGGAATCAGACAAAGAACTGGTGGGTACCAAGGAAGATGCCTAGTATAACATGGAGTTATAGTAGCCATCACATTGAGAACCCCTCAGATCCAGAGCGCTTGCTCTTTACCGCTGAACCATCTCCTCACCCCCATCCCTCAATCATAATATACATAAAGGATTTTCTTATTTTTATTGTTTTTGTTGAGACGTGGTCTCGTTTCATGGGTCTCTTGATTTTTGTTTTCTTGAAGGGAAATATTTAGCTGAAGCCAGGTGTGGTGCTGCACAGCTGTAGTCCCCAGCACTTGAGAGGCAGAGGCCAGATGGATCTGTGAGTTCCAGGCCAGCCTGGTCTACAGAGAGAGTTCCAGACCCAGCCAGAGCTACAGCTCAGTCTCCAAAAAAGAAAATTCAATTGAAAGATAAATTTAAGCATACATTTATTTAACAAATGAAAACCAAAGCAGGAAATTCTAAGAGAGATTAGAATAGCCTTCCACAAGCTAGAGAAAAAGAGCAACAAAGATTTTATGAGGTAGGTAACAGTAGCATATTTGTGGTATAAGGGGACCCTCTTCTCTTACAAGTCATAGTGTGTTGGAGCTTCCTACAAGTCTCATAGCCTGTGTTTAGGGAGCAAAGAATGAAACTTGAGACAGTGCTATCTTTGCAAGCACTGGGTTTGCAAAATCTTCCAGAGACTGGCCTCGTGATTAAATACAGTAGACTTTGTGACCTGTGACTGTTAAATTAAGAATGAATTCTATTAGTTGATAAACAGAGCTTAAGGCCTAAGAGCATGGTTCTCAGCCCTGAAGAAGGATAGGGGCTACACTGGGATCCCAAACACCCAGTGTAGTTGACAGCTGGCTAATAAAGACTTTCTATTGGCTTAAATCTATGTTTGAGCAGTCTTCTCTGGTAAATAGGGTTTTACTCTTAGGGTTTTACTGCTGTGAAGAGATCCATGACAATGACAAGTCTTATAAAGGACAACATTTAATGGGGCTGTCCTACAAGTTCAGGGGTTCAGTCCAGTGTCATCAAAGCAAGAGCATGGCAGCATCCAGGCAGGCATGGTGCAGCAGGAGCTGAGTATTCCACATCTTCATCTGAAGGCTGCTAATGAAAGACACTTCCAGGCAGCAAGGGTGAGGGTCTTAAGCCCACACCCACAGTGACATGCCTATTCCAACAAGGCCACACCTCCTAATAGTGTCACTCCCTGGCCCAAGCATATACAAACTATCATATTCCACTCCCTGGTCCTCATAGGTTTGTTCAAGCACATGAGGCTGTGGGAGCCACACCTAAACATAGCATAATGCAAATTACATTTAGTCCAACTTCCAGGGTTCCCATAGTTTATAGCAGCCTCAACAATGGTGAAAGTTCAAAGTTCAAAGTCTCTTTTTAATTTCATCCAATCACTTAACTGTAATCCCCAAAGCAAGATGGGAAACCAGCTGGGCAAACTCTAAACTCTGCATCTCCATGGCTGATGTCAAATCGGTTTTCAGATCTCCAACTCCCTTTTCATCTTTGTGGACTGAAACAAACTTCTTTCTCCTGGGCTTGTTACACTCCCTGTTAGCAGCTTTTCTCAGCAGATATCCCAGGGCTCTGGCATCTTGTTCCAGTGTCTGGGATCCACACATGATCTTCTGGGCCCCTCCAAAAGGGCTGGCATCACTTCTCCAGCTCTGCCCTCTATAGCTCAGGTAGATCCACTCCACTGCTGCTGCTGTTCTTGGTGGTCATCTCATGGTACTGGCATCTCCAAAACACTACTGTCAGTCCTGGGGCACTAATTGCAACTGAGGCTGCACCTTCACCGGTGGCCTTCCATGGCCTCTCACAGTGCCAGGCCTCAGCTGCTCTTCATGACCCCTTCATGCTTCAAAACCAGTACCACCTGGGTGACTCTTACACATGACCAAGTCCAGCCACAGCACGAGGTACAACCTTGGCTATCTCTGGAAAACAGCCTCTTTGTGCTCTCAGAAAACACTTCCCAGAAGATTTCACCTCAGTGATGTTGGTCTCTTCTTCATCACCATTAATTTCTTAGCTCCAGCTAGCCAGCATCAGTAGTCCCAGTAATGCATAGGTTTTGCTTTAGCAGTTCTGGTATCCTGTTAATCACAGTGGATTCTTCAGCCCCAGCTAACCAAAACCACAGAATCTTCACAATCAAAACAGCAATAGCCCTGATTAAAGAGTCTTTAATCTTCCCTCTGAAATTTCACAAGCCAGGCCTCCATCTTCTGCACTGTTCTTAACATTATCTTCCAAGCTCCTACAGAACATCCCACAGAGCTCTTAACTTCCCAATGGCTCTTCTAGATCAAAGTTCCAACGTCCTTCCACAGTCCTCCCTCAAACATGGTCAGATTGTCACAGTAATACCCCACTATGCTGGTACCAATTTATCTTAGTCAGGGTCTATTCCTGCACAAAACATGACCAAGAAGCAAGTTGGGCAGGAAAGGGTTTATTCAGCTTACACTTTCATATCACTGTTCATCACCAGAGGAAGTCAGGACTGGAACCCAAGCAGGTCAGTAAGCAACATCCCTCCATGGCCTCTGCATCAGCTCCTGCTTCCTGACCTGCTTGAGTTCCAGTCCTGACTCCAACGGTGATGAACAGCAATGTGAAAGTGTAAGCTGAACAAACCCTTTCCTCCCCAACTTGCTTCTTGGTCATATGCTTGTTCAGAAATAGAAACCCTGACTAAGACAATACCCCACAACAGTACATGAAGACAAAGCACTTATACACATAAAATAAAAATAAAAATGTAAAAACCTATAAGTAAACAAATAAACTGGAAACCTAGTGGCTAAAATATAGCAAAGGGCAGGAATATAGTTCAGTAGTGAAGCACTCGTTCAGCATGTACAAACCTCTGGGTTCAATCTACAGCACCACCAAAACGTTTTATGAAAGCCAAAAACTAGGCATAATGTTGTACATCTCTAATAGGAAGGTAGAGGATCAGGAGGTCATCCTTGCTATGTAGCAAAATAGAGGCCATTCTGGGTTCATTGTGATTGTTTCAAAACAAAACAAAAAGCAGCATGGCCTTCCTTTACCACTGAACATTCTAGAAGACTACTCTTGCTGCCAGACTGCTCAAAATCAGTTTTAGCGCTAAGTCAGACTCCAGCCGTGTCTTTTGGTGCTTCCTGTGTGACATCCTGTGAGGGTTCCTGTCCAGCAGACCCAGACTTGCACCTATGCTCAGCAGCTCCCGCAGTGTAGATGATTGGCCCCAGGCTCTCCAAGACCTGCAGGCATCACAGGGTCACAGCCAGTAGTGAGGGACTGATTTCCTGCTTAACCCTGGGAAGAGAGTACTTGCTGCTCCCAGGGAAAAGGAGGCTTGCAAACTCTACAGGACTGTGCAACCCAACTGAGCGTTTTCTCGGAGTTGCTGGGATAAGCACACATTCTCCCATGGTAGATGGTAAAACACTCACCAGGCCTGAAAGCTTTCTGACTAAAAATTCAAAATCAAATACATAATAAATTTGAGCTATTTCTAGTAATGTTCAACCACATTACGCAGTGCAAATTTACTGAAGCCTTGGTTAATAACCTGTGTGCTTCATACTTCACATGACATCACAAGAAATACAGGATACCCGCAAAACCTTGGCTCAGACATGAGTTATGGATTTCAGAGTTTTCACAGTGCAGAAAAAGCCAAGCTCTCTTCCTCACAGACTCAGAATGGTTTCATTGTATAAAACAAATACTTTATTGTTTTACCACCATTATTTCTAAACATGTGTCAAATTACTTTATCTTTTGATTGTATCGTGTAAAATTTTTCTGTATTTTAAAGTTTCATTTGAATTTCTTCTTCTTTTTTCTTTCCTTGAGACAGGGTCTTTCTGTGTAGCCCTGTTTATCCTGGAACTCACTCTGAGACCTCAAACTCAGCGATCCACCTGCTTCTGCTTAAAAGTGTGCACCACTATGCCCGGCCTTACATTTGAGTTTCTGACTTGAGTTTCAAAACAATTGTTAAGTGAATTTTAGCTTGGAATCTGACTATTTTTAAAGTGGCCCTAAACATAGGAAGCAATAATCTCAGCACCTATGATTATAAACTCAAAATGCCAATCAACTCTGAAAAACATTAAAGATGTTCTACACACTACGGTATCTGATGTTCAACCAAGACTTTTCATTCTTTAAAGGTTTTAGAGCTACATGATTGTTGACAGAGACCAGTGTGGCCTCCTGCGTGGAACATGTGTGACGGCCACAGGACAACCTGCTGTGTGGGTCTTAGGGGTCACACTCAGGTCATCGAGCTTGACAAAAGCACGCTGACGTGCTGAACTCTCTCGTTAATCCCAGATTTAATTCTTTATGTAAAACAGACATTGTCCTCACAGTGGCACACACCTTTAATCTCAGCTCTCATAAGGCAGAACACAGATACTCTGTGAGTTCAAGGCCAGGCACAGCAACAGAAAGACCCCCATCTCAAATGTTTTATTTATTTTATTTGTATGAGAGTATTGTGTATATATGTGTGTGTTTGTGTATATATGTGTGTGTTTGTGTGGGTGTGCACATATGTGCGCATGAGCGTGCTTGGAAAAAAGTGGCCTTGATATCTTTGTCTTTTGTTTGGTAGTCTTAACCAGAGAGGAGAGAGGCTCCAGGCAAACCCCCTTTTTTAAAAGATTTATTTATCTATTATATATAAGTATATTGTAGCTGTCTTCAGACACCAGCAGAGGGCATCAGATCCCATTACAGATGGTTGTGAGCCACCATGTGGTTGCTGGAATTTGAACACAGGACCTCTGGAAGAGCAGTCAGGGCTCTTCACCACTGAGCCATCTCTCCAATCCCTCCAGGCAACCCTTAACAGAACATTCTTGTTTAGCTGTTGGATTTGATATGAGACGTAAAGAAAACATAGAAGCCCTGACCCAGTCACTTTACCTGGTAGCCAGGCCTAATGCTGGCCAGTCCCAATCTCCAGTCTAACCAGAAGCAGCCCCATCAGTTGAACTCCAAGTAAAGGCCTGTTATCTGACCACGGGGCCAGTATATAGAGATATTTGCACATGGTTTCTACCTCTCCTCGCTTTTCTAGCTTCCTCCTTTCAAACTGGCTTCCACTTGGTGAGACTGTATCCATGGGCTGACACAGAGACCAGTTCTTTCTCAACTTCTGATCTGAGATCTGAGAGCAAAACCCAATGCACCAGCCTGGATGCCTTTAATCCCAGTACTTGGGAGGCAGAAGCAGGCAGAACTGTGAGTTTGAGGCCAGCCTGGTCTACAGAGTGAGTTCCAGGAGACCCAGGGCTATATAGAGAAACCCTATTTGGGGGAAAAAAAGCCAAAAAACAAAACAAAGCAAAGACAAAAAACAAAATCTGTATTTGTCATGAACCGAGGTCAATGAACTGTGTCTAATAGATGTAAGCGGGGAGTCAGAGATGGCAAACCCTTTCGCAGTGGGGCTGCAGTCTCCAGAGCGGTGGAGGAGCATGGGCAGATTCAGCATCCATAGCCTCCTTTGTTGGTGCTTTTTACACAGTGAACTTTCCATAGTGGCCTGGGGGTGGAACTGGGCCTCGATTCCAACCTGGGGACCCACCACAGGATAGTCCTGAGCATCTCTGGTCATGTTCACAGCTCTTATTTCCCTAGGACCCAGCGAGGTCTCAACCCTAGACAGTTTGTCAGTCGGTCTGTTATTGCAGCAGGCAGAAACAAGATTGGTGGCTTGTCTGACTGCAGCCAACCATGAAGGGAGTATAAAAGAAGTCCCTGACGGATAATAGAGAACAGAGTCAAAAGAGATGATGAGTTGGGTAGGCTCTGCCTCCTCCCTGCCCTAATTATTGGAACCTTCCCAAGGAGTTCAGACCAAAAGATTGAGGACACACAGCCCAAGAAGAGCTGTGTGCTGGCAAATGGGCTCTCAGGAAGGGGGAGGGAAACTGCTGCTTTGGCAAGTCATCCCTGGTATAAATAAGTAGCTCTACCATGGTCAATTTCAGACTGCAATCTGGGAACAACTGTTTACTGATCATTGGATATTCAGCAACACAGTCTAACATGTCAATAGGAACAGGCTTTGGTTCATAGGATGGACTGGTGATTCCTGCCCCAGTAACAGAGCCCTGGCCCACCCCTATTCAGCCTCCCGGTCCTGACTTGTCAGAAGCCACAGATGTCTGGAGATGGCCCCAACCTGTGTGCAGATGGTGCCAGCTCTGGGCCTTCTGAAAGCTGTTGGAGCATCAGGGCCCTGAGGCTGAGCTCTTTCCCCTGTGTCCCTCAATGCAAGAGCAGAGAGTGTGCAGACATGTAACCTTGACAAGGGCTTAGACAGTGCAACAGGCCTGCCTGTGCTCTGTTGAGGAAGACAGCTTTAGTAAGAGGAATCAGGAGTGTGAGCCTGTGGGTCCAGGATTCTCCCCTGCACTGCTCAGCATATAGCTGTGGAGACTAGCTCCTTTGTCCCCTAGGAAGCATTTAAGGGGAGCCTGCAAAATTCTTGGTTGCTATTGGAAATAGTGATGTCACTGGCAGGGGTGGAGCTTCAGCTGTTTTTTGAATTTGGGAAGGGCTGTACTTTCTATGTCTGAGAGGGGACAAAGAATTAGGATTGCCAGACGAGGGACAAGGGGAGCTCTGAGAAGTGACTGCTGTGAGCAGTCAAAGAGAGAAAGCAGGGAATACAAAATTCCTAGCTCAGACATGTCGGGCAGGAGCCCCATGTGCTGCCTAATGTCTAACCTTGCTTTAGCTGCTGTAAACAGCCCCCTCTGTCCTTGGTCTCCTTCAGGTCTCCTAGAAGGTACCACTCTATAGTAGGGGAACCAACGCCACACCTATTCTTAACCTCCAGAAGGGAGTCTAAGTCACAGATCCAAGAAGGTATGATGTTCCTCTCCCCAAAATTTGGTGTTATTTATTTATAGACAGATCCTGTTACTGTGTAGCCCAGGCTGGTATTGAACTCTAGCAATCCTATCTCAGCCTCTAGACTGTACCCAACTCTTTCCTACAATACTGAGTCCTGTGGGAGAAGAGCACCAATGTTCTTCCCCCAGAGGTATAGAGGGACAGGGCCTCTTTTTGACCTTGAAAGAATCAAGTCCCAAAATGTTACAAACTCGAGCGGACACACTCCAGCATTTACAACCCATTTCCTCTTATTGAAATACACTGGAGTGCAGGTGCACGTGGACGTGGTGATAAGAAACCCCTCTAGCCTTCCCCGCTCAGCTATTTCAGGTCTGGGACCACACGGATGATTAACTGTCCCTGGTTCTCTGTATGTTAACGCGCGTGCACACACCCGCGTGGGCGCTCCTCACTCGCGTGCTCCAAGCATTCACGCCAACGCAGGCGCGCGCGTCAGGAGGCGCGCGCTCGACTCGGCGTCAGGAAGCGGGGGCGGTGGGAGGGGTAGAACGCGTAGGTCCCGCTCATGACTCCGCAGCTGCTGCAGTCGCCGCAGCATCAGGACCAGTCGCGCAATCCGCGCGGCTGTCCTTTCCACCTTTTCCGCGCGGGTGTTCGAGCAGCGCCAAACACGCTTCAGCACCTCGGACAGCATCCGTCGCGCCCGCCCCGGGCTCCTGGAGAACCCGCGGGCGCTTGACCGCGCGGGCGGTCCCGCGGGTCGTACATCGCGAGGTCGTCGCGCTCGCGCAACCCAGAGCCAGGCCCGCTGTGCCCGGGGCTCATGAGCACCATGCACCTGCTGACATTCGCCCTGCTTTTCTCCTGCTCCTTCGCCCGCGCTGCCTGCGACCCCAAGATCGTAAACATCGGCGCGGTGCTGAGCACGCGCAAGCATGAGCAGATGTTCCGCGAGGCAGTAAACCAGGCCAATAAGCGACACGGCTCTTGGAAGATACAGCTCAACGCCACTTCTGTCACCCACAAGCCCAACGCCATACAGATGGCCCTGTCAGTGTGTGAGGACCTCATCTCCAGCCAGGTGACCACTACTTCCCCTCTCCCCTGCTCCTCCACCATCCTCCTCTGCCCCAGTTTCATTCGATCCTTCCCTGGTCCTTCTCAGTCTCCTTACCAGACCACTCCAAGCCAACTGGCCCCTGGAGAGGCCTGGGACAAATGTCTGTGTCCGCTGGTTCCTCCTGGACCAATTTTCAGAGGACCGTGTGCTGTCTTGCGACTATCACTGGTGATTTGTTCCTCCAGTCAGTGTGGTGGAGGAGCTCAAGATGGAGGAGCACTTCAGGGAGCGACTGGATGAGGCCTAGGGCTATCTTTGTTTCTTTCCTTACCTCTCTTCCCTTCCCCCATTCATGGGCCTGCAAAGGATGGCCCAGGTGCCAGAGCAAGCAGGCTCTGCAGGGGTGGGAGTGAGGACTGCGCATGCCGGAGACACCAAGGCAGAGTGGGAGCTGAGTGCAGTGTGCTGCAGGGGAGGACATGTCGCTGTTGAAGCTGTCCGCCCCTGGCTGAACTGGCTGCTGAATTCCAATGAAGCCATGAGGGTCACTGCAATGCACAAACTCATGTAAAATGAGGACAGGGACGGAGACTGTGCCAAGTCTCTTCATACATGTTCTTCAAAGGATGTCTATATCCATGAACATGCCTGCTCACACACATGTTCACGTACATGCCACTAGCACACACTGCATCTCCATATAACACAGTCATGCTCACTCACACACATCTGCTTATCCATAGACACGCCGCTTTATGTGGTCAGTGTACATAGTAACCCTGCTTCCATCATGAGACACATATATAATAAACATAGACGGGTTGGTGCCCATAGTGCACACATGTTCCAGCCCTTGCTCATGAACACTATATAGTCACATGCATACCTACATTCCCTACTGTGACATGAAGGGTACAGGCTGGGCATCCTGGGGGGTGGTGAGAAGCAGTCCTCATACCCCATGCCAGAATTTTGCTCAGAAACTTGTGGCCCCCACCCCCACCCCACTTTACAAGAGGTGAGCGCTGGTCAGAAGAGAGGATCTACCAACTCTGTGTTCCTCCCTCCGTGTGTGTTGTGTGTTGTATGTGTGTGTTGTGATATGTGGTGTGTATGGTGTATGTGTGTGTGTGTGTGTGTATGTGGTGTGTGTGTGTGTGTTGTGTGTGTGTGTATGTGGTGTGTGTGTTGTGTGTGTGTGTCATCTGTTGTGATATGTGGTGTGTGTGGTGTGTATGGTGTGTGTGTGTATGTGGTGTGATATGTGGTGTGTGTAGTATGTGTGTTGTGATATGTGTGGTGTGTGTGTATCATGTGTTATATGTGTATGTGGTGTGATATGTGGTGTGTGTGTGTATGGTGTGTGTGGTGTGTATGGTGTGTGTAGTATGTGTGTTGTGATATGTGTGGTGTGTGTGTGTTATTGGTGTGTGTGTGCCATGTGTTGTATGTGATATGTGTTGTGATATGTGGTGTGTGTGTATGGTGTGTGTGTGGTGTGTATGGTGTGTGTGTGTATGTAGTGTGTGTGTGTTGTGATGTGTGGTGTGTGTGTGCGTGTGTGTGATCTATATCCCTGGAGTTTTGCTCAGTGCTGCCCCTTCTCTACAATGGGTTCATCACCAGAGCACTGTGGCTCATTCTTTTGTGTCTTAGATGTGTGGGACTTTGTGCACAAATGGCGCCACCTGGTCCCTGGCGTGCCGCTCCAGTTCTGGCTACTTGGAATCTCAAATTCTAGTAAAATGCCCGTCCTGTGCCTCAGAGCTGACTCTGTCTCCTGTATCTGCAGGTCTACGCTATCCTAGTTAGTCACCCGCCTACTCCCAACGACCACTTCACTCCCACCCCTGTGTCCTACACAGCTGGTTTCTACAGAATTCCCGTCCTGGGACTGACTACCCGCATGTCCATCTACTCGGACAAGGTAAGCCTGAGCACCAGACTCGCCACCAGTTATCTTGCTCTCCCTGTGGTCAGCTCCAGGTAGTACATAAGTAACACACCCACTCATAAACACATACCTCACTGGACCTCATAGGATGGTACACAAGTTACCCATACTCAATCACACTGACTATGAGAACTCAGTTACATACATGTTTACATGTCTCACACTCACCACACATGTTAGCATGCACTCTCAAGTCCCATGTGCTTATGATGTCACTCTCACACAGTGCCACACACTCGCTCACATAACGCTGGTATCCTCACAGATGCTTGTCACATGGACTCAGGATGGTTCCCAATGACAGGCAAAAATCACACCTCCTTGGGGAGAAGAGGGCTTCATGGGTTAAACAGGAGGTGAACAGGGAGCTTCCTGGGACAAATGGGCTTTGTATGCAGCAGCAAACAAAGTTGAGAAGTTCCTAGGAGCAGCAAGTGCCGAAGTACTTGGGGTAGACAGGGATGCTGCGGACCCCAGCCTCGCCAACGGAAACGCAATAGGAGATGGGACGTGGGGAAGACAGAACAGGCAGCTTGTGGCAGGAGGCCACAAATCTCAGGGACTAAAGGATCTCGGTCCAGCATTCTGGAGAGCTCTTGTGGCCCAAGGCTGGTCTAGCCTCCATTCATTTGGACCCCAAAGCTGAAGAGTAGCTACTGAGTCAACCCAGAGTCACAGGAAACTTGCTCTAGATCATATGATCTTTATTTTTTCATGAGTCTCTATCAACTGGGATGTAGTCCAATCACCCAGCTGTGGGATGCATTTTGGGGTCCAGCTGTGGGATGCCAGTCCTCACTTCCTCCCTCTCTGGGTGTCCAGATATTGCTTCACACTGGGCTGAGAGGATGAAGTTCTGTATGATCCCAGTCTGACTGGGAGTGTGGGGCGGTGGTGAGATAATTCGGTCATCAGGAGCAGGGGGCGGGTGGGGAGAAAAGGCCTTTTTTATGGATTAGTGTTGAAGCTCTTTTAGGAAAGGGTCTTCTCCCACGATCTTCAATGAAACAGTGCTCTCAGACGATCTTAGCTTGTGTATAAAGCCCACCTTTACTCAGGGTGGGCTGTATGCATACACTTTATTTGGGGTGATCCAAGGGTTATATAACTGGGGGAAGGGCATGAGACTATCCAGGGTGGGCAAAGGTCATTGGATGAAGGCTAAGGTACAGAGATGCCTCATTAGCATGAGGAGGCATTCCAGGAATCTCAGGACATTCCTACCTAACCTTCATCAAGTAAGTAGTAGGAGTCTATGTCCCCCAAGTAGAGAAGATGAGGCCCTGCTAATCTAGTAATGTCAGATCAACCTTAGCATCAGGGTTTCCTGACACCCAGTGGCCTAACAGACACCATAGCCTTCTCCCTACAACCTGTAGACTTGAACAGCCTACAGTCATTGAGAAGCCACGTGGAGACAACCAGCTGGTGCCTGGGGTCAGCCAGAGGGCTAGTGGGCTGCAAAGTAGGTCTCCAGGTCCCCACTGCCCTGTAAAGTCTTCCTGTCCTGACCCTACAGTTCTCGAAAATCTGCCTTAAGGCAGGGATACTGGCCATTTAGGCCCAAGGATGTAGTTAGTCTGCCATTTGGTGACAAAAGGGGACTCAGTGGTAGGACTTGTGGGAGGGCTCATGAGGACAGCATCAGACTGAGGTCAAAGGGCTCACATACCCAGGCCCTTTAGCCACTCTGTCTGCCAGTGAGGAACATGCTCTCAATATATGCCTCTCGGCCATTTTTCCCTCTGGAACATTTTACCCTTGTGTATAAAAGTAAGCAGTGACTATAAGAATGAAGTAGCCAGGACAAACAAGAAACCAGAAGGCCCCATAATACAGCTGGACCAACCTAGAGACTGACCACAGGCCAACCCATTGGGCCTGTGTAGGGCCAACAGTGGGAACAAACATCACAGGCACATTCCAGCCCCTGATGGCTTCAATTCAAAGTCAGCCCTCTGCCCATTACACAGGCCAGAAAGAGCAGGTCTGCAGCACCAAATGTGATGCAAGCTGCCTGCAGCCGGTTGCAGAGGCCGAGAACAGGCTATCCCTCCAGAGTACTGCCCCTGGCCACCAAGAGGGAACAGGTAAAAAAAAAAAAAAAAAAAAAAAAACTAGCCTAGAAGCATTGGAGGACCAAGAACAGTGTAAATCATGAGAGTACAAAAGGAGCCATGTTCACTCAGACAGACAGGCCCGGGCAGCTACAGTAATTTGAGTAGCAAGGCACTAGGAAGCCACACAGCCACTGAATCCAGGGAAGAAAGGCAACATTTGAGCCCTACACAGAAGACTGACTACATATAAATGTGATTGTTATTTTCTTACCAGTTCCTGGGCTAGAACCCCAGAACCTTGTTTGCACTAGGCAAATGCTGAGGTGTACTCCCAGCCCAAAATACAGCTATTGAAACTGGGGCAAGCACCTTGTGAAGCCCATTGATGTCTTAAAGAAGCTCCTATGGTCAACCTTTCTAGGGGAGTCCTGGTGGGAAGCTGGCAGTCACCCTATGTCAGGGTGCTACTGGAAATGTCAAGCCTTTACTCTCACAGTAGAAGAGTAAGAGCAGGTGGGAGGAAGTGACCCCATCAGTGGGAGAGGGAAACCTGCTTAGCCTGGTCCTGCCTCAGCCTCTCGGTCCTACCAACAGAGCATCCACCTGAGCTTCCTCCGCACCGTTCCGCCCTACTCCCACCAGTCCAGCGTCTGGTTTGAGATGATGCGAGTCTACAACTGGAACCATATCATCCTGCTGGTCAGCGATGACCACGAGGGCCGGGCAGCGCAGAAGCGCCTGGAGACATTGCTGGAGGAGCGAGAGTCCAAGGTGAGGCCCTAGCCCTGCCGAGGTCCTTGTCCAGCAGGAGCCGGCGGGCCGTGCCATGTCTGTGGCTCCTTGTGAACACTTTCTCTCCATCCTGCATGCTCAGCACCACCGCGTCTGGCGGCGCCCGCCCCGGCCTGTCCTCGGCTCATTTCACTTGCTTTTGCCATTAGTCGAAATCTCCTTCGTGTCAGTCCCTGCTGCGCGAGGGCTGGACCACCTGGAGCTCTGCAAACACCCCCGTCCCGCACCCCCGCAGCCTCAGGCCTCCCTAGCCCCAACTCAGACCCTCTCTGCCAGATGCCATCCACACCCTTACAGTCTCCGCCCTGGAGCACTGGGGTACATCCAAGTCCTCACAGAGGCCACACCCTTCTAAGACCCTCTGCCTCATAGCTGCCTGTGGCTCGAATTGAAGCCCTGCTCATCTGCAACTCCTTGGCTACTCAGGCTTACACTGTGCTCCCCTCCCCCACTCCAGAGCTTAGCTCTGCATCCCTCATGGGACTATGTAGACACTGATCTCAGGATACACATACTCTCCCATCTCAGCCTGGCCCTCAGTGTGTGGAACTGCCAAAGACCAGAGCCGGGATTTGAGGTAGAAGGGGTCAAAGTGACCCCTATGCCCTTCCTTGCCAACACCCATGTCGGCCTAATAAGGACCTGGCCCCCGACCCCTGACCCCCTCAGTCCCAGGACACAGAGCACCAAGAAGCAGCTGGTTGGTGCTTTTCAGGTAGCAGAGAGGAGGAGGCCCAGGCTGGGGAGGGGCCCCAAAAGACAGATGGGGGAGGGAGACGGGTGGGAGCATGTTCCGCCTGCAAAATCATAGCTGGCCTCACCGTATTGAGCACCAACCATTGTCCCCCACACCCAAGGTGCCATAGGCCTCGGGGGGGGGGTGGGGGAGTCGAGGGCATGGGTTGGTGGTGGGAGTTGAGGCTAGGGACAGGCTCAGGGTGAATCTTTCAGGGTGGTCCATTGAGTCTGGTTATCAGCACCAAGGGCTCCGCCTCTCTGAAGATAGTCCCAGTCTCAGTATGTGGCAGTATGTACTTCTGCTGTCAAAGCCACACAAACTACCAACCTACTCACATGTTCCCCAGCCTGAGCCCTGCACACCCAACCACCTGCTCACACACTCACAAGCACACACACACACACACACACACACATATGCACATGCCCACACTCACATGTTTAATCTATATGGCCTGCCCTTGCATCACAGACTTAATAGATTTACCTTCTTTGGCAGGAGCTTATCCCTCTGCAGGCATACAAATACACACCCAGACACTATTAATAGTTTCAGACACAATTGTGGGCATTTGGGTGTGAGCATTCCGGGTTAGTGAGAAGAAAACAGGAAGGAGGAGAAGGGGGAGGAGTGGGAGGGTTATAGGGACAGGGCCTTGCAAGCTGCACTAAGAACTGATGCGGGTGGGGGTGGGTACTGCTGGGGTCACACCACAGGTGCATGACAGGGGTGGGGGGTGGCAGGCGGGACCCTCAAGGGTGGTGTGGACAAGGCTGCCCTTTCTCCTGAAAAAGACTTTCCAAGAGTATAGCTCCAAGGCAGGGAGCCTCTGTGGCCCCTCCCCCCTCAGCTCCACCCCTTCCCCTATCCCCACCCCGGGTCTCGGTGTTTGCGAGCTCCAGGTACGTGCCCGTCTGCAGACGTGCCGAGGAGGTGGTGTGATTGCTTTAGCGCCGTCATTTTCAACCGTTTATAATCTTCTTCTGTGTCTGCATATTTTCTCTGTGCACATTATTCATCAGAGTAAAAAAAGGAACTATGAAAACCTCGACCAACTGTCCTATGACAACAAGCGCGGACCCAAGGTATATATGCATGGACGTGCACGCCACCCACCGACTAGCGAGCCCTGGCCTGCGGTGCCTCAGCCACTGGGTGCTTTCTGGCCCCACCGCGCCGAGCCGCAGGTCTGAGCAGTGAGGAAAGACAGGTGGTGAGGCAGGCAGCAGGCAGGCAGGAGAGGGCAGGGGTGGGCGGTGTGGGTGCCCATGGCCCACCCGCCGTGACCCTGGCCCGCATCCTCAAGGCAAGCACGATCACAGGAGGCGCTGCTCTGGGAAGTGCATGAATCTCCAGGTCCGCCAGGGTTTCCTAGTGGAACCCAGGGAGGGAGCCTGCCCACCTGGTCACTTCAGAGTCTGGGCCGCTCCTATAGGAGCCAGAGGAATCAGGTCTGAGCTGAGATCTCCCAAGGTTTTGGAAAAGTCAGCCCCGTCTCTGTTCCCAGTTGCATTCCAAAACTTTTCTATTTCCTGTTCGCTGCACGTCTCTTTCTAAGTCTCGGTCCACTTCAGCTTGCATGCTCAGTGCAAAATAAACCAGGACAGGAGTGAGATGGCAAGAGAGACCTGGAGAAAGCTGACTGAGAGAAGAGCAGAGCTTCAGTGAGCACAGGACATCAGCAGGCTGAAGAAGAGACAGGCAGCAAGGACAGGCCAGCACAGAGCCAGGAGGCAGGCGCACAGTGCAGGTGGCAAGGACAGGCCACGGCAGCTATAGCTAGGCTGCCTCGGGGTTCCTAGCAGCTTTGGCCCCACTCTTGCCACTGAGGTACCATGTTCCCTTTCCCAGCTCCCTGCTAATGCTCCTGTTCATACCACAGGCGGAGAAGGTGCTGCAGTTTGACCCCGGAACCAAGAATGTGACGGCCCTGCTGATGGAGGCCCGGGAACTGGAGGCCCGGGTCATCATCCTTTCTGCGAGGTGAGTAGGCTGGCTTCCTCAGCTCATTCTTATGATTCTGCTGGGGCCTAAGTCTGCGACCAAGGCTAGGTTTGGGGCACTATTGGGCAACATGAGCTCCATTAGGAAAACAAAAATAAAACTTCATTAGGTAAGAGCACTGCTGGCTGAGGACCTGGGTTCAATTCCCAGCACTCACACGCAGCTCACAACTGTCTGTAGCTCCCCTTCCAGGGCATCTGATGCCCTCACACAGACATGCATGCAGGCAAAACACCAGCGATGTAAAATAAAGATGAATAAATCTTAGAAAATGAAAAGATTGAGCTGTAGAGGTGGCTCAGTGGTTAAGAGCACTGGCTGCTCTTCCAGAGGTCCTGAGTTCAATTCCCAGCCACCATATGGTGGCTCACAACCATCTGTAATGAGACTTGATGCCCTCTCCTAGTGTGTCTGAAGACAGCTACAGTGTGTGTATATATATATATATATATGCATTCTTTATATATATATATATATATAAGATTTTCACCAAGGAGAGCTTTACCCCATCTCTCTTGGAGCCTAGTCAGCTCCCCATCCTCTGTCCCTCCCCATGTTCTCCCCCTTTTGCAGTCAAATAGCACCGTTTGCTGTCTGCCCTAAACTCAGCTTGGGGTTAGAGACAGAGTGCTGGGAAGCCCATAGACTGGGAGGCATAGCTATATAAATATTCTGAAAGTCGAGGACAGAGGAGAGCAGCAAACATCACATGCAGGCCAACAGAGGAGACAAAGCCACTGATGAGAACTCATGGAAAACAGGCTGGCCTTGGAAAGGACCTTCCTCTCAACCCATTTCAATATTGTGAAAGTGTACACAGTAAACTATCCCTATTCTCAAACAACTCAGATTTCTGGTAAAGGGGAAGACTAGAACCTAAGACCCATGGAAAGGAAAAATGCATAGTGTGGCAGCCCTAGAGACAGCGGAGAGGTCTAGGTGGATCCAGTCCATAGTCTGTCCACCTCTGCTGCGGTCCAACAGAGGGGGGAAAACAGCGCATCATCCAGCTTTGGGGAAATACCCTAACCCTGCTGTTCTGCTGACAGAAAAGGGACAACTGTGCTCGGGCACAGGATAGATAGCTATTCGCAGACTTAGTCAACAGACTGTCTCTCTGAACACTGCCCCTGTCCACAGATTGCAGGGTAGGGCAGCCAGGACTCAGCCTGAAAAGCTTACAATATCTTCACTCAGATGGCAGGGCTAGTACTATCTGCTTCACTCTGAAGGTGATAGTGGTCAGATGTGGTGTTGAATAATGTCCCCAGCATCACCAACCCCCCCTAGGAGCATCAGGCAGCAGGTGGCAGTTGCACCATGTAACACACACACTGTGGCAGGCATGTAATTGTGTACAGCCACACTGCAGAGCCACAGACCATGTGCCTTTGCTATTCATCTAACTCAGTGCTTCTCAACCTTCCTAATGGCGAGACCCATTAATACATTACATGTTGTAATGATCTCCCCCTGAAAAATATTTCATTGCTGCCTCATAACTGTAATTTTGCTACTGTTATGTAAATTGTAATGTGAATATCTGCTATGTGACCCTGAGAGGAGTCTTAACCCACAGGTTGGAAACCACTGATTCTAACTGCAAACTCTGGGTGAGGGATGGTCCAGGGCTGCTAGAGAATGAATTAGAACTACATCCAGATGAGGCAGGGGATGCCCCTTCATTGCTCACACACCTACCTTGCATTAACAATGCCCTAGGCCCAGTCTTCAGCACCACATAGAACCAGGTATGGCAGTGCATACCTGTAATCCCAGCACTCCAGAGGCAGAAGGGTCAAGAGTTCAAGAATCATCCTCAACTACCTGGCAAGTTCAAGGTCAGCTTTGGCCACTTGAGACCCAGTCAGAACGAGAGAGGGAAGGAGGGAAAGAGTAAGTGAGAGAGAAACATGTCCAGAAAAGAGCAGTGCAGAGAAGGCCCTTGGAGGGAAAGCTCAGCCCTAGTTGACCAAGGAAAGCCATCCTCAGAAAATCCCCACCACGCCCTCCTATTTTCTGATTTTGTTTATGCTTCTCATCGTAGGGAGATTTGTTTAGTTTGGATAAAAGAATGTTCGGGATGGTGGGCAAACGAATAAATACAGCAGTCCAGCAAAAAGACTTTCCTGAGCAAGTCACTGCTTTAAAGCATACCTTCTCATTATTAGTGCCTTTGTAATGGGCAAAGCCAGGAACAGCTGCTTGATTTACAATGACGGGCAGAAAACCATTCACAGAATCCCAGCACACCCAGGCCCCAGCAGAAGAGTGGGCACTAGCTACTTCCTGGCTAATACTTTCCAGTACTAACCACTGCAGCTGAAGGGACATAGAGCAAGAAGGGCCTCCTCCACGGTGATGACAGACTTGCCAAACATGGCTCTAGCAAAGAAGTCATAGGAAGAAGGGGGTTGGTGGTTAGAGATGTGAACTGTGAACTGTCTGGACACACCCACCGAACACGCAGCATTCACATACAAGCATGCACACAGTGGCATGCTCCATGTTCCTCATGTGAATATACTGCATGCTACATGTATGTTGAATTATAGCTACAATCCACAGTGCTTTTTAAACCTTGAACGGCCCGTGGAACCTCATGCTTATGTATGCCAAGTGAGCGAGGCCCTGCTGCTGAACATCCCAACCCTCCTCACACTTTAGCCACCTTCTTCACAACAGAGTTTGTTTTCCAGACTTCATTTGTCTATAGGATACACAGAACTCATCTCCAAAGCTTTTCATTTCTATTTTCCTCACCCTGTCTTCACCAGTATCACCATTTCTGTAAAATGGTCTGATGAGGTTTGATGGATTGATCAGACCTCTTGTCAATAACCATTTCATTGATCACAGTCATTGCACCATGCAACATTGTGTAGCTCTGAGTTGTACTGGGAAGATGGGGTTCTCTGTCCAGGTTGGGGGGGGTATAGCTGGTGTCAGATATGTTCCTGGGCATGTGTGGTTCTGGGTAACCCTTCTGTGCCCAGTGCACAGTACCTCTGTCACATATTTTTGTTTCGTTTATTTTGTTCCCTTCATGTTGTTGTGTAGACCAGGCTGGCCTTGAACTTGTGGGGCATCGCCTGCCTCTACCTCCCACATGGTGGTGTGTGTGTGTGTGTGTGTGTGTTGTTCACATCACCAACAGCATAGTCATTTAGAGCATTTATTTTGGTTAATTAATCACTTAGAAAGTTGGGAGCAGGCTTCTCAGGGAACTGGGGATATCTTGGTTATGAAGCTGATGTAAAAAGAAGTCAGTAGGGCTGCAGAGAGGGCCTAGTGCTCCCAGAGGACCTGGATTCAGTTCTCAGCACCCACAGTGACTCACAACCCTTCATAACTCCAATTCTAGGGGATCTGATACTGTGGTCTGACTGCCACAGGCACTGGGCACCAGATTGGTGACATAATACATGGTATACACATGAAATACATTTGAGATAACATTTTCAACAAGGAAAATAACCCAATATTGGGGAAGCCACTTGTCCTCCATGTGCCCTTTAAACATGTGCTGGAGAACCAAAGTCCCAGTCCCAGTTGGACCTTGAACAGTAGAGTCTGACAGGCACAGGGTAAGGACAGGATCCTCACTGCCTATGGGGGACCAGGAAAACTCAGAGTCATGGCTAGGCCCCTGTTTCACTGTCCACAGGAATTGTTTATGAGGGCACCTCAAGCACTTACAACATGTCCCTGTAAGGTGAGGCTTGTCCTGGTGGTCCTGGCCTTGAATGTCAAGGGGTTGTACTTACCCTGGAACAGTCTTTCTCCTGCCCAATAATATCTTCAGAGTGCTCAGCATAGCAACTAGAGCACTGGGCCCTACTTAGCCCAGAGCCCGCACCTCATCACTTCACAGCCTCAAACAGTGGCCTACAAGGCCTGTGGCTTGCCTAGAGCTCACTGGGTCACAGCTGCTGGAGTGGATGACCTAGGCACAGGTCCTACCCTGCCACTATGTAACCTGACCCTTGGAACGTCTTCCTGTAAGGATGCTGAGATGGTTTCAGCATAGTATTTGGAGCATGTACCCAACAGTGGGCCATCAGGAGTTCGGGAAGACATTTTGTACCCTATTCCTGCCTCCTAAAGGCAGAGCCTAGCAACTTAAGATTGGAAAGGCCTTGGGTCCAGCCTATTCTCCCGTACAGACCTCCAGGTCTGGCTGCAGAAAGGGTTGTGGGCATAGACATGCTCCCAGAACACATGAAAGGGAGAGGCTGTGGCCGGGGTAGGGAGACCTGGAGTCCTGGCTCGTCACCCGGGTCTGCCCCACAGTGAGGATGATGCTGCCACCGTGTACCGCGCAGCTGCGATGCTGAACATGACAGGCTCTGGGTACGTGTGGCTGGTGGGGGAGCGCGAGATCTCTGGGAACGCCCTGCGCTACGCTCCTGATGGTGAGTGCTGGGCTGTGGGGTCGCCTGGGACTGTAGGCCTGTCTAGTCTCTAAGCTGCAGGGTCCCCCACAGGTATCATCGGACTTCAGCTCATCAATGGCAAGAACGAGTCGGCCCACATCAGTGACGCAGTGGGCGTGGTGGCACAGGCAGTTCACGAGCTCCTAGAGAAGGAGAACATCACTGACCCTCCTCGGGGTTGTGTGGGTAACACCAACATCTGGAAGACAGGACCACTGTTCAAGAGGTGGGCGGGGTTGCTCTCAGTAGGTGGGGGAATGGGCTGTTCCGGGGGTGGTCCAGCCAGTCCTATCTAGGACGTGCTATATGCTTCGTCACCTCCAACGCAGATCTGTATCCTCGAACCGCATCTTCTGTCTCTAGTGTCTCAGCACTATAGCCCTTACCTCTACTGTCACTGAAGCTGTGGCTGCCTCTACTTTGCCACCCCTTCCTGTCCACACTGCAGATTTTACTTCACCCCCCACAGTGCCTGGTGTTCCAAAAGGAAGTTCTTACTGCAGGTGGGGCCTGGGAAGTTCCAGGAACACAGAAATTCAGAGTAGGCATTCATGGACAACAGAAAGTCAAGGCTGACCAAGGGAATGGCTGCGGAACCTCAGAGTCATTGTCAACAGTTTTTCATGGATCCGTACAGTTACAGGCTGCACACACATGCTAGTGAATGCACAGAAACGCAGAGGAACATGACATATGAATGCCACTAGCACACTCATAGGGGTGACCCAATACTTCACATGCACACAGGCTCACTGATGCGCTCCATTGAGCAAACATACAGCCAGGCAAGCCACTCGGGGGCTAGAACTAAGTAAAGGATCCACCTACTTCCCCCATTTGATGGCAAATGGGCCTGAAGTTCTCTGGACTTCTGCCTTCCCTGTAAACCCGGAATGGCCGCTATGAGAATCGCATGGTCTAATCCAGAGAAGCCTTTGACATGGCTTCAGATGCAGTAGCTGCCCATCTGGTGCTGGCAGGCACGTACCATGCCCACCACTCAGTGTGAGGAGCTACCATCTGCTAATCTTCTCTTTCTTGAGACTAGGGC
Organism: Micromys minutus; assembly: GCF_963924665.1. Lineage (NCBI taxonomy): Eukaryota > Metazoa > Chordata > Mammalia > Rodentia > Muridae > Micromys > Micromys minutus. The sequence continues at coordinate 1,661,685 of NC_137982.1, read as the reverse complement.
AGAAGGGATGGGAGCTTGGGCCACTTGGAAGCCAGGAAGAATGGGTCTTCTTGGCAGGTCTAAGCTATGCTCTCTTCCCAGGGTGCTGATGTCTTCTAAGTATGCAGATGGAGTGACTGGCCGTGTGGAATTCAATGAGGATGGGGACCGGAAGTTTGCCAACTATAGTATCATGAACCTGCAGAACCGCAAGCTGGTGCAAGTGGGCATCTACAATGGTACCCATGTAGGTGGGGGTCATGAGGGGGTGGGGGCTGGGGCCTTAGGGTCCTGGGGCCAAGACCCCTGCGTGGCCACCCTCCATCTCATACTCCCACCCCCAGGTTATCCCAAATGACAGGAAGATTATCTGGCCAGGAGGAGAGACAGAGAAGCCTAGAGGATACCAGATGTCCACCAGACTAAAGGTGGGGAACCCCGCTGATGTACCCCAACATTCCCATCAGCAATGCTTAATCTATCCATTCAGGCAAGGAGGAAAGGGAATGAGGTCACAGAGCGCAGAGAGAGGAGTTGGAGGGTGAACCAGCGCTGGCAGAGGAGGCAGGAGTGGAGGGGGAGGGGAGAAACAGTTTCTGCCCAGCAGCATCTTGGTGCACTATCCTGCCCTATCCTTGGCCAGTAAGTCCAAGGAAGAACTGAGGAGGCAGAGGGACAGTGGGTGAGGCTCTGGGCCCCAGTGCAGAGTTTAGCTTAGAACTTACTGTCTCAAGTGTCCTGTTTCCCTTTGGGTGCCTAGGAACCCCCTTCCTAAGATGGCTTATTTCTGTATAGCCTCTTTTCCTCAGCCTGATTTACATTTTCCTTGGGTTCATCCATGGGCCCCTCCCTCTGCCTAAGGGCTATTCTGAGGATTCCTCCCAGCTCTGACACTGTAGATCACCAAAAGCAGACTCCACAGTGTCATGTTCCTAGCCAACCTTCTCTTAGTGCCTTCATCAAATATCTCAGCCCTGATGACTGAGTTTACCACTGCAGTGGGGCCTTTGTCTCACTCTCTGGTGAGTACCTGTCTGCGTCTCTCACAGGACAATGAGTGTTGTCTGGAAAACTCAATGCTATCTGTTTGCAGTTCAGGCACCTGATGTTAAAGAGGCTGAGGGTGCTGGGGGTGGTGGCGCATCCCTTTAATCCCAGAGACAGATCTCTATGAGTTCGAGGCCAGCTTGGTCTACACAGGTAATTCCAGGATAGCCATGGTGGGAGGGGGACTGAAGGCTGTAGGTAAACATCCATAATCAGAAAGACCTTTCAAGGTGTCAGTGGCTATTAGGAATGTTTCTGGCCTCACTGGTTTGCTCAATTTTATTTTATATGTATGAGTGTTTTTGCCTGCCTGTATATGTAGGTACCATATGCTTTTCTGGTGCCCGCAGAGTTCAGGATATTGGGTCGCCTGTAACTGGAATGAATGTTTGTAAGCCACCATGTGGGTAGTAGGAAACAGAAATCGGGTCTTCTGTAAGATCTTCAAGTGCTCATAACTGTCTAACCACATCACTAATCTTTTCAACAGCACTAGCAGATACACTTACATAATTAAAAAAAAAAATCGTCCTGCCTCCTTCTCTTGACTCTTCCTTCTCATGGCTCCCAGTGAGGGTACCTCTCCCACTTCCTGTCACCACACCTTCCCTTGCTGTCCACTCCTGCCTGAGCTGCTTACCCCTCTGTTCTTTGCATCTGATACAGACCCTCAGCAACTGACTGTGTTCCACTCTGGCATCCCCCAGACTTGAGACTGTGGACCTTGAAAACAGGGAGAGAGAATGCCAAAGCTGAAGTCTTGGCCTTGAGAGAGAATTAAGTAGGCATGGTGGAGCGAGCCTTTAAACCCAGCACTTTGGAGGCAGACAGAGTCAGATCAGGGTCCTCAGCTATGTAGCAAGCAGCAGCCGGCCTTGACTCTATGAGGCTCTTTCTTTCTTGGGGAGGCCGTGGAGAAGAGGAGTTTATTTGGCTTAGACCTCCATATTGTGTTCCATCATTGAAGGAACTCATGACAGGAATTTAAACAGGGCAGGAACCTGGAAGCAGGAAATAAGGCAGAGGCCTTGGAGGGTGCTGCTTATTGGCTTGCTCCTTATGGTTTGCTTTGCCTGCTTTCTTGTACAACCCAGGACCACCAGCCCAGGGTGGCTCCACCCACAATGGGCTGCCCCTCTCTCATTCAATGGCCCACAGCCTAATCTTATGGAGGCATTTTTAATTAATTAATTTATTTTTCTCTCATGTATTATATCCCAACTGTACTTTCCCTTCCATCTATGAGGCCCTGTCTTTAAAAAGAAATAGAAAGGAAGAAAAGAAAAGCATGCCAGGCAGCGGTGACACACACTTTTACTTCTGGTACAAAAGAGGCAGAGGCAGAGAAATGTCTGTGAGTTCAAGGTTAGTCTGGTCTACAGAGCAAGTTTCAGGACAGCCAGGGCTACACAGAAAACCCTTGTCTTGAAAAAACAAAAAACAGGGGCTGGAGAGGTGACTCAACAGTTAAGAGGTTAAGAATCCAGATGTCCTGAGTTCAGTTCCCAGCAACCACATGGTGGCTCACAACCATATCTATAATGGGATCTGATGCCCTCTTCTGGTGTGTCTGAAGACAGCTACAGTGTACTCACATACATGAAACAAATAATTCTCTAAAAAACAAACAGAATGCTGAAGTGGTAGGACACACCTTTAATCCTTGTATTCAGGAGGCAGAGTTAGGTGGATTTCTGTGAGTTCAAAGCCAGCATGGTCTACACAGCAAGTTTCACATCAGCCAGAGTGACATAGCCAGAGCTACAGACCCTGACTCAAAAAAATGTATGGGGACTGGTAAACAGCCCTGTGGGGTGCATGAATTTGGATCCCAGCACCCACGTAAAAGTCCGGACATGGCTGCGCACCGCCGTCCTCATCATGACCCTGTCCTCGGTGGAAGGAGCAGTCAGAGACACGTTGGTCACTAAAGCTTGCTGACTAAACAACCTAGCCAATTCCTGTGCTTCAGGCATAGAAGAAAACTAATGATAATAATAAAAACGATGGGACTGGAGAGATGGTTCAGTGGTTTAGAGTACTGGCTGTTCTCCTATAGGACCCAGGTTTAAGTCCCAGTACCCACACAGCAGCTTACAACCATCTGTCTCTGTAGTTCCAGGAGATCTGATGTTCTTTCTGGCCTCTGTGGGTACTATATGCACCTGTAGTGCACCCATACACTTAAAATAGACATAATAAAATAAAATAGGGGCTGGCGAGATATCCTCTCAGAGGTTAAGAGTACCTATTGCTTTTGCAAAGAGCCTCTGCTCAATTCCCAGCACCCACATGGTAGTTTACAGCTATCTGTAACTTCAGTTTTAGGGCATCTGATTTCTGTGGGTTCCTGCATATATGTGATACACATACATACACTCAGGCACACACACACATAAAATGAAAGATAAGTGTGTAAATAATACAAGTGATAGAGGAAGATATCTGGCCTCCATGTGCATTTGCTCACATACATGAATACATAGTAACACATACATACGTATAAACATGCCTTAAAGGTCGTTTTTTAAAAGACGAGGATCGGGCTGGAGAGATGGCTCAGTGGTTAAGAGCACTGACTGCTCTTCCAGAGGTCCTGAGTTCAATTCCCAGCAACCACATGGCGGCTCACAACCATCTGTAATGAGATCTGATGCTCTCTTCTGGTGTGTCTGAAGACAGCTACAGTGTACTCATAAAAGATAAAGATCAAGGACTGAAGGCTACATGCCAGTGGAGGCCAGAGTGGCTTTGGAAAAGACACACAGTCTTTCTGCTCCCAACCTGGTGCCCAGTACTGTACTATGATAGAGTAATGTATAAACTGCAGCCTGAGGGAAAGGGACCACGACCTGGATCTGTCCCCAAGGGCAGCAGGCAGGCAGTGCCAACCATGTCAGAAGGGTGTGGACTGACTGAAAATCAGGAGAATGCTTTAGGCTTGGGATATAATACAGCACTGGAAAGCCATGAAGGAGAGGGGTTTCTGTGTGCTGAGAGGCCAGGTGGCCCGGGCTGGTTCTTATCTTTCCGTGCAGATAGTGACAATACACCAAGAGCCCTTTGTGTATGTCAAGCCCACAATGAGCGATGGGACATGCAAAGAGGAGTTCACAGTCAATGGTGACCCAGTCAAGAAGGTGATCTGTACGGGGCCTAATGACACGTCCCCAGGCAGCCGTGAGTGCTGGGCAAAGTGTGGTAGGGAGAAGGGCCTCCGTTCAGGAACCCAAGGTTAATAGTCCCTAACTGCCCACAGCACGCCACACAGTACCCCAGTGCTGCTATGGCTTCTGCATTGACCTGCTCATCAAGCTGGCACGGACCATGAATTTTACCTACGAGGTGCACCTGGTGGCCGATGGCAAGTTTGGCACACAGGAGCGGGTATGGAGGGGACGGCAGGGGCAGGGCCTGGAGTGAAGGGGCTAATGGGAGGGTTTTGTGAGCTGAGGTGGATTAATTGGAAAGCCTATAGGCTGGGTGGAGCCTTTTCAGCAGGGGCCTGTTGGTTGGGGCTGGGCTTTAGAAGTGAGTCAGATGCAGAGCAGGAGATGCGTTCACCATGTGCTACTGTGGTATAGGAGTTCTTGTTCAGAGCTGTGGTCAGGCCATCTGCAGCCCCACCGGTTCTCTCTCCACAGGTAAACAACAGCAACAAAAAGGAGTGGAACGGGATGATGGGAGAGCTCCTCAGCGGTCAAGCGGACATGATTGTAGCACCGCTGACCATCAACAATGAGCGTGCGCAGTACATAGAGTTCTCCAAGCCCTTCAAGTACCAGGGCCTGACTATTTTGGTCAAGAAGGTAGGCAGGGACCAGGAGGGGATGGGATGGGACCATGGAAGACCCAGGTGACACTGACCATTGGCCACCTGCAGGAGATCCCCCGGAGCACACTGGACTCATTCATGCAGCCTTTTCAGAGCACTCTGTGGTTGCTGGTGGGGCTGTCCGTTCACGTGGTGGCTGTGATGCTGTACCTGCTGGACCGCTTCAGGTGAGCACCATGCAGAGAGCCAGACCCTCTGTGTAGGGCGGGCAGAACTGGGCAGGGCTGGGCAGAGCTGCCTCTCCTGCCTCTCTCCTGCCTTCTCTTTGCGCTCCACAGTCCCTTTGGCCGATTCAAAGTGAACAGTGAGGAGGAAGAGGAGGATGCACTGACCCTGTCCTCTGCCATGTGGTTCTCCTGGGGCGTCCTGCTCAACTCCGGCATTGGGGAAGGTGAGGTCAAGCCCACGGCCTGCATGGCTACATTCTCTGATTTCGAGGAACCAACCCAAGTCTCTGCCCACAGGTGCCCCCCGGAGTTTCTCTGCACGTATCCTAGGCATGGTGTGGGCTGGTTTTGCCATGATCATCGTTGCTTCCTACACTGCCAACCTGGCAGCTTTCCTGGTGCTGGACCGGCCTGAGGAACGCATCACAGGCATCAATGACCCCAGGGTGAGGGCCCTGGGTTGGGGTTTTTGGGGCAGGGAGGGTCAAGAGGTTAAGAGGGAGTGTCTGTCTCTTGTGAGGCTTGGGGAGCAGCTGCGAGCTGAGGTATCTGTCCCTACAGCTCAGAAACCCCTCAGACAAGTTCATCTACGCAACTGTGAAACAGAGTTCCGTGGACATCTACTTCCGGAGGCAGGTGGAGCTGAGCACCATGTACCGGCACATGGAAAAACACAACTATGAGAGCGCCGCCGAGGCCATCCAGGCCGTGCGGGACAAGTGAGCCAGGGACCGAGGGCCGCCCTGGCTGGGGGGCAGTAAAGGGACAGGCAAAGGGGAGCCCCTTACCCAGGAAGCACAAGTGAAGACTGTCTACTGCAGTGCAAGCAAGGTGGGGTTCAGGCTACTGGGGCTCCTTTGACTCTGCCTCTGCCTGCAGCAAACTCCATGCCTTCATCTGGGACTCAGCTGTGTTGGAGTTTGAGGCTTCACAGAAGTGTGATCTGGTGACCACGGGCGAGCTGTTCTTCCGCTCGGGCTTTGGCATCGGCATGCGCAAGGACAGCCCCTGGAAGCAGAATGTGTCCCTGTCCATACTCAAGTGAGTCTGCCCCGTGCTGGAAACTGCTCCCTCTCCGCTTTGCTCCGAGAACCTCCCAGTGCCCCAGCAGCAGCACATCCCACGACTCCACCCCCAGCCAACAGCTGTTAACAACAGCCTTAAAGGATCTACTCCACCCAGACCAGGCATCAACCCCATTACCAGCCCAGCCAAGGCTCCAGGCCTCCCCGACTCCAAAAGCCTCACTTGGACTGCAAGTCCCGGTCCACAGTATTGCCTTCCCTTTGAGCCCTGCCTACTCCCAGTTCTTCCCCCTGAATGTCCCACTCATTCCCAGCCCCACCCTGCTTCCAGCCCTGCCTTTCCTTTCCCCTTACTTACCTAGGTCCCATGAGAATGGCTTCATGGAAGATCTGGATAAGACATGGGTTCGGTATCAGGAGTGTGACTCCCGCAGCAATGCTCCGGCAACCCTCACTTTTGAGAACATGGCAGGTGCGCCTTCCATGCTGCTGTGGTCCAGGGTTGGATTTGGGGCTTTAGCCTCCGGGCAGGCTGCTGAAGATCCCTTCACACAGGGGTCTTCATGCTGGTGGCTGGAGGCATCGTAGCTGGGATCTTCCTCATTTTCATTGAGATCGCCTACAAGCGGCACAAGGATGCCCGTAGGAAGCAGATGCAGCTGGCTTTTGCAGCCGTGAACGTGTGGAGGAAGAACCTGCAGGTAGGACAGGCCACCCTCCGAGGCCTGGCGTCCAGGGCCCCGCCAGGCCACGGCCCTACTCTATCCCTACAGGCCGTGGCACTGGCTCTGGCTCATGGGCAGGACTGGTGCTAGGAGCCATGGCCAGGGGCAGTGGTGAGTGTTCCCAAGGCACAGGGGCAGCACTGGCAGTGGCTGCCTGCAGGTGGCCACCCACTGCCAAGCTGGGCCCAGGGAAGCCATGCACTCTGCTTCAAGCCTCTGCCTGGCCCCTCTGTCTCCAAGGTCAGCTACTGACATTCAATCCATAGGAAGGCAAACAGGCAGGGTAAGACAAGGGCCCTCCTGCGTATAGCACGTGATTCTGAGATGCACTTAGCCCTCTATCCCCAAGCACCTTTGACACCATTTGGGGACCCCTTTTCATGCTGTGTCTTGCTTTGTGATTTCAAATCTCAATGGGGCTGATCTGCCTCAGGCCACATCCATGTGGATTTGTGGTTTGCAGGGATGAGGCTGCATGTGGGATGGTCAGAGTTCACCAGGGAAAGGGACAGGGTGGGCAGTGAGGCTCATAGAGGCCTGAAGACTAGTGGCCGATGGTCAGGTTCTGATTCGCTTCTCTTCTCTTTCTCTGGGTGTCCCGGAGCTGTGTCCTGAGCTGACATTAACACTGCAGTGAGGGCTGTGGGTGGACGGGGCTACTGGAGCCCCCACACCTCTCATCCACCCATTCTTGCTTTTGGCCCTACAGGTCCCCTGGGGACCTGGCCACAACTGTCCAGGGCCATGCTGGCCATCAGACTCCAGGCCAGCGTCCCGGATCGGCCTCTGTCTATCACTCCAATTCCAACTGGACACTTCCTCGGGTCCTTGGCCCTTTCCTGGTGTGTGCCCTTTGGGGTCAGCAGCCTCTGAACAGAAAGGCTGTTGTGTCCTGAGGGGAAGCTCTTCCTGTCCTCAGGGGCTCCTCCTCCTCAGGATGCCTCTAAGCCAGGGAGCCAGGCGAACATCCCAGGAAGAGTGCCATCAGGATCCCCAAGCCCAGACCCAACACAAGCAAGGACAGGCCCAACCCCGGGCAGAAGAGGCCACTCTTGAAAGTCTGGCTGTTGGTCCATCTGTTCAGCACAGTGAGGCAGGCAGGAGTCAGGGCCTGAGTGACTGGCCAGGCCTGGCAGCAGCCCCAAGGATCAGGCAAGGGCAGGTGTGGCCGCCACCCTTAGCTGTCTAATCGCTTATACATATTCATTTTAGGATAGAAAGAGTGGTAGAGCAGAGCCCGACCCTAAAAAGAAAGCCACATTTAGGGCTATCACCTCCACCCTGGCCTCCAGCTTCAAGAGACGTAGGTCCTCCAAAGACACGGTAAGGGGAAGCACCCCAGTCCCGCGTCTCTGACTCCTCCCTTGCCCCATGTCTGTCTCCCTCTCCCTTGCCATCCCACCCCTGCCCCATCTTCAACCCTGGCCATCTGTGCCAAGTCACCAACCCTCCACCCATTAAAGGGTGCTGTCCTTTAGAATGCTCCAGACCTCTCCTCCAGTCCTCACGGGTCCTCAGCTTCCCCATGTGTCTCCACGTTAGTCTGCCCACCTCTCTCCCCACGCCATGACCCACACGCCATCCGGAAGCTGTGTCATGTTGTTGGTCAGTCAGTCAGCCTCACTGCCTCTCTGGGCTGCCCGGACCCTGGGAACCAGAGCAGCCCTGCCCCAGGTTGCCCCTGCCAGGAGGCCACACCACGTCTGTTTCATCCGTTTCTCTTGCCTCCACATGGGGTTTGATGCCTTCATTCTTGCCCTGCAACAGCCCTGCAGGGTGTAGCTGTGATGTCCCATCCCGTCCGTCTGTCTGGCCACTGGCCCTGCCCCCAGACACCTGTCTCGCCTGTCTCACCAGAGCCATGCCTGTTACATCCTCCATGTGGTCTCTGTGTGGGCCGGGGGCTGGGGCCGGGCCTGGGTCCATCTGGGTGGACGGCTGGGGCTTAGCATTGGCACTGACCCTTGGTCACCGGGAGACTGTCAGGTGGGGAGTGTGGTGTTGCCGTATTGAACAGGTCCCTGATGGAGTGTGGCAGCAGCACCCAAGATGATCTGAGCATGGATAGGGTGTCCTTGAAAGTCCTGGGGCCTGAGCACCTAAGGCAAAACAGGTTCTCAGAAGGAGGCCCAGGAAGGGGAGGCTAAGACCCCCCCCCCCCCGTGCTTCAGCTCAAACCCCCAAGCACTGCCACAGGCCACTGCCAGAGTCAGACCTCCTGCCTTCAGAGCCAGAACCCAGTTCCCTGCCTTGGGCAGCATGTCACTACACCAGACACACATACTCAGAAGAAAGTCCTCCAACAGGTTCCCTCTTTGTTAGGGTCACCCCGATCCTACCAAGTTACCCTCTAGCCCACAGGAAGCCCTCTAACCAGTGGGGAGTGTCACCCACAAGGGGCTTGTGCCCCATGAGGAATCTGGGTTTGTAGTTACACTCCTATGCCCAGGAAGAAAGACACAGACAGAATTTGGCACGAAGCAAAATGCCAGGTTGAAAGTACTAGTGTGCTCCAGAGAGACTCACAAGGCCTGGCTGCTCGGCTCTCCAGGGGCCTTGGTTCAGAAAGAGCGGATGAAGAGTGAGGATCTGTGGTTTGCACCAACTTGAGGCTCCAGGAGCTGGTGCAAACACTATCTTCAGGGTCACCCAGACCAGGGAAAGTGGACAAGGTCTATGCTTTCAAGGTCTGAGCCAGAACCCCCACAAGGAGGCGCAGGGGAGGGAGAGCAGGGCCAAGGGAGCCTGTGGGCTGGGATTTGTGTGGGAAAAGGAAAATCTGACAGAGAAGACAATCTGTACTGAGGGGCCAGGTGGCCAAAGTGGGGAGAGTACAAAAGTCCTGCAGGTGGCAGGCCATTTTCAGTGGGGGTCACTAAATCTTGGGGCCCCATCTGGAGCTGGCCAGGTACAACTCAGAGATCTACGTGGTTCCTTTCTGGGGACTTGCTCTCAGTTCAATCTTTACCTGAGCCTCCCTGGGCACCAGGGACCCTTTCTTTCGGGCCATCTGGAGCTGGCCCCACCCTGCAGGGTTGACCTCTGGGGGCTGGGTGGGGGAGGGCAGTCCAGCTCCCACCCTGTCTCTGGGCCTGGGTGCTGTTCAGAGGGAGGCCTGGGTGGGGGCTCCTTTGGGTGGGGTGGGGTCGGTCCAGCTGCTGAGATCCTCTGCCCCTGTCCTGTGGCCGGTCCGGGCCAGGGCAGCACTGGGCGCTCAGGGCTGGGATCCCTGGTGGCCGGCGGGGCCAGCAGGTATTGATTGTTGGTTCTTATTTATAGAGCACCGGGGGTGGACGCGGCGCTTTGCAAAACCAAAAAGACACAGTGCTGCCGCGACGCGCTATTGAGAGGGAGGAGGGCCAGCTGCAGCTGTGTTCCCGTCATAGGGAGAGCTGAGACGCCCCGCCCGCCCTCCTCTGCCCCTCCCCCGCAGACAGACGCACGGGACAGCGGCCTGGCCCACGCAGAGCCCCGGAGCACGACGGGGTCGGGGGAGGAGCACCCCCAGCCTCCCCCAGGCCGTGCCCGCCTGCCCGCCGGTCGGCCGGCTGGCCGGTCCACCCTGTCCCGGCCCCGCGCGTGCCCCCGACGTCGGAGCTAACGGGCCGCCTTGTCTGTGTATTTCTATTTTACAGCAGTACCATCCCACTGATATCACGGGCCCGCTCAACCTCTCAGATCCCTCGGTCAGCACCGTGGTGTGAGGCCCCCGGAGGCGCCCACCTGCCCAGTTAGCCCGGCCAAGGACACTGATGAGTCCTGCTGCTCGGGAAGGCCTGAGGGAAGCCCACCCGCCCCAGAGACTGCCCACCCTGGGCCTCCCGTCCGCCTGCTCTGCTGCCTGGCGGGCAGCCCCTGCAGGACCAAGGTGCGGACCAGAGCGGCTGAGGATGGGCCAGAGCTGAGCCGGCTGGGCAGGGCCACAGGGCGCTCCGGCAGAGGCAGGGCCCTGAGGTCTCTAAAGCAGTGGGGTGAGGGGCCTAAGTGGCCCTGGTCGGAGGAGTCTGGAGCAGAAATGGCAGCCTCATCCTTTCTCCAGCCACTATCCCAAGCTACAGTCGGGGCCCATGGCCCCAGCTTGCTAGGTCACCACCCCAAGCCTCCTCCAGCGCCTGCTCTCTGCAACCTGATTTCCACCTCTCTCTCCTGCTGCATCCCACAACATTTCCCCACCCCATTCACTGGGTTGGCCCTGACCTTTCCCAGGGTTAGCCTTCACTGCCCTAGTGGCAGCACTTCCCAGGGTGCTCTCTGGCTCCCTGATATCTAGGGCTCCAGACTCCAAGAGGGCTGAGCCTTCTCTTCTGCCTGCAGCCACAATAGCTTCCTCAGACGCTGGCTCGTGATGAGTCCCGCACCTTGGGCACCAGGGAGCGCCATCCGCCTCCCAGTCTGGTGTCACTCAACCAACCACCCTGTACATGACCAGCTCTCCCAGTGTCCAAGCGCGTGCCTTCCCCGAGCCACCGGTGCGCAGCACCGCGCTGCCCCAGGGACACCAGGACAGCCACCCCTAATCCCGGTATTCAGTGGTGATGCCTAAAAGAATGTCAGAAAGTTTCCGGGTTTTGTCTATTGTTGACGCCTACGGGGAATGTGAAGGAAGGATCAGGGATTTGCGGGGAGTTTTCAAAGTGCAGAGCACTGCAGGGGCGCTAGAAACCGCCGCAATTCCCTTAGGCCTGGATAGCTACAGTTGCAGGGCTCCCAGCATCCTCCGGGGAGGCTGGACCCTCGGGATCTAGTTCTCTTCTTAGTAAGTGGCGCACTGTGGGGCTCCGGCGCCGACGACTGCGCCGTGCACCACAGGCAGTGAGAAAGGAGCCCAGTGCCAGGCAGATGGCCAAACTGGCAAGAAAAGAGACCGGCCCGAGAGCGTAGACCACCGCCAGGTCTCTCGCTGCGAGTGACTGAGTGCACTTTTTGAAGGCGGCGTCCGGAAAGGCTGTGAGTAGGTTGAGCGTCTGGAGTCTTGGAGACACGCAAAGCAGGGTCTCAGTTTCTGCGGGATACAGGAGCGGCGTCAGATGGCAGCAATTGCACCAAACATTATCCGTCCTGCGCCCCAGATGGCTCACCTGAGGTGGAACGCGGGTGCTTACGCAGCCAGGTGCAAAGCGGCCGCAGCGCGCAGCTGCACGCCCAGGGGTTGCCGTGCAAGCGCAACACGTCGAGGGCAGGCAAGCCATTCAGCAAACCCGCCTCGAGTGCCGATAGGGAATTGTCCTGCAGGCTGAGCACCCTCAGTAAAGGGAGCGGGCCCAGGATCGAAGGTTCCAGTAGTGCCAGCCGGTTACCCGCTAGGGAGAGAAAACTCAGCGCACGCAGCGGCGCGAAGGTGCCAGGAGACAGAGTTTCCAGCTGGTTGGAGCTCAGATCCAGCCACTGTAACACTCCCAAACCCCAGAAAGCTCGCGCGTGCACCGACCGAAGCCTGTTCTCCCGCAGATCTAGGTAGAGCAGCGCGCCTGCATCGGCGAAGGCACCTGGAGGCAGTGCGCTCACGCGATTGTGATCGAGCAGTAGTGAGCGTACTTGCCAGCTCAGGCCCACTGGTACCGCGGGCAGCGCGAGTGCGGAGCAATTGGCCTTGCCTCCTGGTGAACATGAACATGCCTCGGGGCATTCGGGGGCCACCGGGGATTTGGAAGGGGCAGTTCCAATGTGCTCCTGGGTCCAGACTCGACTCAACGACAGCAGCAGCAGTAGAGAGAGCTGCGGCAGAAGCCGCGAGAAAAAAGAACCCCGCATGGAGGCAGCTCGTGGGGACCTTGATCCCTGTGCGGCTTCAGAGTCCAGGTGACCCAGCGCTTATCCCTGCCTCACCTGCACAAGTATTAACTCTCCTGCCCTAGCACAACAGTTTCTGTCCCACTGCTGGTTCCTCTACTTGGGCGGGGGCTAGGCACAGAGCCAATGCCCAGCACTGCCAACCACCTGTCCAGAGCTCCAGTCTTGGCTTGGCCTTGAGCCCGGAATAGAGCTGATGAGACCATTGGCTTCCCCACTGAGACCTAAAGAGCCACCAATTCTGCATAGAATATAGGCCTCAGTGCCTTGCTCCACACCCCAGTTGCTATTCCATTCCTATTCAGCAAATGGACCCCAGAGATCCTAAAAGAATCCCAGTCTCTTGACAAAAGATTGGTGAAAGCAAACACATGATGGAACCTGGCTGCAGAGGGAAAGACCTGGAAGTGTAGGAGGGACGGTACATCTAAGGCAAAAGAGGGAGTGTAGGAAAGAGTTGTTGCAACCCTCTCCACCTTGGAAGACCTCCATCCCCCCAGGGCAGTGTCTGGGGAAAGGGCACTGGCCTGTTTGGTCAGTTCAGCTCCCTTTGGTTTGTCAGCTTATAGGTCCTGTCCTGGGGAATCTGGGAAGGTGGGAGGACCCAGGGTCAGTCATCTTTATAAGACCAATAGTAGGAAAGTGCAGGAAAGAGCTGGAGTAGGAGCTAGAAACCCAAGGGTGTGGCTCAGTAACCCAGGGTGGAGACAGCCACCATGATTCATGCACAAACATTACCTCCTGAGGGACATGCAAGAAGGACAGCACATAATCACTAAATACTGTTTAATTCTCCAGCCTAGCAGCCCTCCACTACCGCGGAAGTTGGGGAGAAGGGGGAGGAGATGAAGGTGGCTCTAGAGGAGGATTCGAGGTCGTGAGGCCTTGGTTCTCCAAGGACTGCATCATGGATACCTCCACATCAGGGTCCATGATGTGAGACTCCACATGCACCGTGTGCAGGTCTATGTGATCTTCCTGGGCCCCATAGGGCCCCACCAACCTGCATGACAGACTACATTAGCATGATCCAACAAGGCCTTGGCCACCCAGGGGAGGCCAGCCCTTGAGGATATCGCTCTCAACACAACTGTGAGCTGCACTTCCAAGAGGGGACAGAGAGAGGACACAGCTCACCCTTGAGACTTCTCTGACACACTTACCCACTTTCCGAGTGTCCAAGGCATATGTCACTGAGGGGGACAAAGGCAGGTGTAAACTTTGGAGAAATGCTCATTCTATGTGCCTGGAAGTCCCCTGGCCCATCTTCCTATAACCCTCACACCCACACACAGCACGGAAAACACTGCCCCAGCCTCTCATGTCACACCACCCCAGGCAGAGGCCTCTCAACGCATGGCTAACAGCCCAGGGCCAGTTGTAAGGCCTCGCTCCCGCTGTGCCCATTCCCAGCTCACGCACTCCTTGGCCCGAAAGACACCAATCGCCACAACAAGGAGGGCACAGAAGCAGCTGGCACTGACGCCAGCCAGCACCACAATGAGGGCAATAAGGGCCTCCCGGCTGAGACCAAGGCTGCATTCACAGTAGGTTCCAGCTGCAGAAACAAAGCCACAAGACCAGGGGGCAGTCATCTGCCTGTGGAGGACCTCAGGTCCACCCCCCACCCTGTGGCCCTCAGAAGGACACAGATGGCTTGCCCTGCCTGGAAAAGGGAGGGGATATGGCTGGAGGACTACTGGGAGGAGGCACCTGAAGCAGGGATGAACAAAAGGGACAGATATATCAGGCCAAGGGGGCTGCCAGCTGGGCCGGAGTCAGGCTGGGGACAGGGGGCCATGTCCAGCCCCCAGCCCCACCACACACCTCTAGACAGAACTCACTGGAAGGTGCTGACCTCACAGTGGGTCTGTGAGGCAGAGGGTGTGGGGGCAGGGCCTCAGAGCCTTCAGGCTGACCTGACCTTTCATACTTGGATGCTGGGATTCCAGGAGGCCTGGGGCAGAGAGCCCTGGATGGAACAGGTAAAGGGGACAGGGTTGGCAAGCTCTGACCAGATCCTAGTCAGGGGATATTAGAGCTACAGCTTTCAGGACAGATAGAACTTCTAGTTAAATGGATGAGAAACCTACTTTGGCTTCCGTCTGCTGTTTAAGGACTATGGTGTTTGTTTTTTGACATCTCTAAGTGGAGTCAGAGTTCTACCTAACTCCCTAATAAACCAGTCCCCAGGTTGAGGCAAGCAGGGGATGAGGAGGCAGTGGGAGGTGGGTGGGTACATGTGTTCAGTTGCCCTTCTTGATTCCCTTAGTGGACTGAGCTCATATAGCCTTTAAAGCCCAGGTTAGAGGACTATTAGTGTCCTAAGGAATCCTTGACCATCCCCTGGGATAGGAGAGTCACTGGCTACATTTGATACTGAGAAGGATACCTCAACATAGCTTAAGAACATTCCCCCTCAGGGAGCAGATGGCTCAGAACTGACTGCACTCTGACTCACATGCTGCATTATTAGTCAGAGCTCAGTGCCCCCAGGATCTGTTACCTTTAAGATCAGACAGCCACTGCCCAAGGAAGAATGTTTGCCTATAGGCTGGCATGGTCAGGGTTAACCTACATCTCTGTACTGAATTTGGTGACCCAGGCTGGGAAGCAGAGCAGCTCCACCCTGCTGCTACTCTCTTCTATGGGGACCTGCCAATCAAACAGGCAGGAGGAAATGTCAGCCCTACAGCTGACTGAGTCCAGCCTCCTGCCAGCTGGAGCCAACGAGGAGCCAAGAGGGGAGCACAGTTTGAACCCAGTGGCCCTAATCACAGGGACATCTGTGCCAGCATCACAGGTACCCTTCTAGGGTTGGTCTTTAAGGAACAGCTAGCAGCTCTGACATGGGCTTTGAGGTGGTTGAATGTTGTTGAGAACCAAAGACTTCTCTGGTCTTTAGGTCACATCCACAAACCTAGTCCAAAGGAATGTAGAAGAACAGAAGGTGTGCCTGAGGCCCAGGGCTGGCACTGTCACCCTGCCAAGCCAGCCTAGCAAGTTTATATCCTGGTTAGGACAAAGACACACCCGTCTGTGGCCTGGTGGTAGGAACCAAACAGGAACACTTGGTGGGGGGAATGTCAGGGCCTCTGCTGCCACCACAGCTCAGAGGAGCAGTTCTTGTAGCAATGACACTTAGGTGGGAGGAAGTAGGGACTCAGGATTGGAAGCTCGAGAAAAAGCCTCATTTTTGAAGTACTGTGAGCAAGGCTTCCTAGATTTCTGGGAACTCTTAGGCTCTGACCAAGGTTGAGTACCTAATACCTACCTCTACCCTTTAAAATCTGAGGCAAGAGATCCCTCTAGAACAGAAGAGTGAAACGAGACCTCTGAAGGGGACTCTTGCTCAGGACCCAAGCCAGAGCCAGTAGCTAAGGATGAGAAGCGGTGGTTCTGTAGCATAGACTGGGCTTGGGGGAACTGGGGTAGTGGCAACAGCTCAAGCTGGGTGTGGCTTGTGGCCTGGGATCCACCTTGGACAGGATCTGGGTGTGCACTCAATGATTCCAAAGGGCTTTCATTTCCTTTGAGGATGGTCCCTCAGGTCAGTATTTCCTGACTGAAAACAGCTGTTCTGGGCCAGGGACACAGGAACCCACGCTGTGTTCCACCACTGTGTTATCTAGTCAATACAGACCCCAAGGTTGAGGGCAGGGCCTACCTGTCCTCAACAGTGTCTGGGACAGCCTACCTACAAGAGTGGCTGAGCCCCTACTTGGGGGAAGGGATTACTGTGTCCTGGCTTCTCTTCTCTTCCTGTACTTCTGACGGCAGCTCTGGGGAACATGAAAGAATCTCAGTACATACTTGTAAGCTCCAAACAGTATGACTAGTAGAGAAAAAAGGACCAAGGTCTAATAATCCCCTGGCCACTAACCTGTGTCCTTAGGCAGCCCTAGACTGCCTGCCTCAGGTTGCCTCACCTGAGGATCTGATCAAGTGTAAATATCCTAACAGCACAAAGCCTTGCATTGACTCCACATTTGCTACACACAAGTGAAGGCCCAAGAGTTCCTTTTAAAGGTCACAAAAGCAGAATGGGGCCAAAGTCTGACTCAGGAGACTCTAAGCTGCCGAAACAGGCACCAGCATATGTCTAGGACGGGCTACAGAAGTTAGCTTTAGGGGAAATCTATTGCCCAAACACACAAGCTCAGGCTTGGGTAAGCCTGGCTTCTTGGGTAGCTACTGCTACTGGGAATCCAGGCCCTGTAGGGTTATGGCAGGGTGACTATAGAAGGCAGACCTGTTTGTATTCACGGGGCCCAACAAAATACATGAAAGGATGAGCTAATATGCTTTAATTTGTTCTTTGGGTGTTAGGCAGGAATAGGCAGAAGCTGGGCACAGGAACATGGGGACAGAAGGTACCCTAGCTGTCTATCCAGGGGTTGCCATCCAGGCATAAACACTGTAGATAAGAGTCTGGAAGAGAAACTTCAGTTGCTATTCTTAGGCAGGCGGTAGACACCTGCAGAGTAGATAAGCTGCTGGTCTCGAACCTTCTTCTGCAAGTAGCCCTGGAGCTCCTGCAGGTCAATCTCAGCCAGCGCAGGGCCAGTCATTACAAACATTCGGAGCATGCTGTAGATGCGCTCCAGAGAGAGGCTCTCTAGGTTGGTCAGCATAGCCTGGATGTATGTCCAGAAGAGCTAGAAACAGAAGCCAGGCATGGTTAGTTGGCCACTTGCTTGGCCTACCCCAGCCCAATGTAGAAATGGCCAACGTACCATTAGCTCCTCTTCCTTCTGGTCAGCCTGGGAGGCCATGCCCGAGTCGCTCTCATCATCACTGTCAATCAGCACCATGTTATCCCTATCCTGAGGCCGCTCTTCCTCAATGACAGAGAAGGTGCCTGGAGGCTCCTCCCGCAGCACACCCTGCTGCAGCCACACTGACATGCGTCTTCGCAGCAGTGCCACAGGCATCTTCACCACCTTGCTCAGCTCCTCCAGGGTCCAGCTAGCTGTATGCAGAGCCACAGGATGCAGGTACACTGGAGGTTATACCTGCTCCAATACCTGCTAGCTAACTAGACCCCCAGATACAGATGCATTCTCCTGTGTAACTCATAGGTAAAAACAACAGTGGCTACCCCTAAATTCTGCAGGGGACAAGGGTGTCAGTATGTCACCTTACAGCTCATCAGACAGCAGAGCCTAGCACTAGTCCCAAAGTAGTGTGTTCAAGGCAGACCAGATGGGGCTCTAGGGACTCACCTTGATCCTGGAAATACAGCAAGATCACTGCCTGCACTGGGGTCACCGCAACAGACAAGGTGCGGTCAGCCAGCTCCACATCCATTGTCACCAGGCCCAGGGTGTGCTTCCAACTGAGTGTCCGCATAGCCTGAGCAGGAATTATCAAAAACAGTCCAGTGGGTTCCAGGCAGGTCCAGATGAACAAGGCATAGGCTCATATGCCATGCTACCCAGCAAGGAATGGCTTTTGCACCAATGGCCTGTACCGATGCCATCCCTGGCAGGCAGGTATCAGCAGCAAGACCAGGAAACTTGGTTCCAGTCCTTAGCTCCTGAACAACCATGATATAACAATGAACACTGCTGATAAATTGTATGTCTCTTATGTCTCAGTACCTCAGAACATGGGCTATTTGCAAAGAGTTAATGGAGATGTAATTAGTTAAAAAGAGATCATACTGAAGTAGGGTAGGCCTTAAGGCACAGAAGGGGCTGGTTATGAGAGGTGTGAGTGTGCTGATATACCAAAAGCTGGGTTTTTAGAGGCATCAGGAGGAGTACAGTCCTGCCAACCCTGACACTGAATCCTACTTCCCAGAACTAAAACAGTATTCTTCTGTGGTTTAAAATGACTCAGCCCATGGGCTGGAGAGATGGCTCAGTGGTTAAGAGCACTGACTGCTCTTCCAGAGGTCCTGAGTTCAAATCCCAGCAACCACATGGTGGCTCACAACCATCTGTAATGAGATTGGATGCCCTCTTCTGGTGTGTCTGAAGATAGCTACAGTGAATTCAATAAATAAATCTTAAAAAAAAAAAAAAAAGACTCAGCCCATGACACTTTGTTAAAGAAGTCATAATAAATGAAGATTCTACTGTATGAATAGTACATACCTTTAATCCCAGCATTTGTGAGGCAGAGGCAGGTGGATCTCTGTTAAAGTTTGAGGCCAGCCTGGTCTACAGAGTTAGTTTCAGGATAGCCACCGCTACATAGAGAAGCCCTGTCTCAAAAGGAAAAATCAAAGATGATTCTGGCTCTAAGGAGGGAAACTGCTAAAAATGCCTGAAATGTAGAACTTGTCTGTACAATGGGGAAGTACATAGAAGTTAAACGCTAGATTGGTCAGTCTGTTGGCATGAGGAGGACGCTGGTGAAGGCTCAAGGAGAGCTGCTGCACACACTAAGGAGGACAATGTTGGCAGAGATGAGGACATTAAGACGACCTTCTGGTGAGAGCTCAGATGAAATGAGGAACAAAGTACTAGACAGTAGGGGGAAGCCGGCAGAAAACTACCAGGCCGTGGCTAGACATTTGCTGAGATGACTGTGACTTGTAGACCCACCCGGAACACATGGCACATCCAGGAGAACCCTTCCCTCACTTTCTTCTTTTAAAGACAGGACTTTATAGTTCTAGTTGTCTTGAAGCTTGTGATGCACACAGCAAGCCTGCCTCAGACTAGCAGTGCTGCTGCTGCGCCTGCCTTCCAAGGTTGGGGTGACAGGTGTTTCCAGCACCCTTGGCCCAGGACCACACTGGCACTTGATAAGTTGGACACTGAACACTTCATGGAAAGCACTGAGTGACAGTCTGACAGAAGTGACAGAGACACAGGAGAGTGCACACGGGGTTGTCAGGCAAGCTTGCTGGGTTTCAGACCTGCTTTAGGCTCATGATCCTTCTTACCTTTGGGAATGCCCATTTCTGAACTAGGCGTGTTTTAACAATGGACTTTGGATCAAAACAACCTCACAGCATGGAGCTGGAGATGAAACCTGCTTCAGATGGATCCACTGCAGGGGGAGGGGTCTCATCCTCCTTCTATAGCCAGCCTACGTAATGCTGTCCTGCTTCAGTGTCCTCAGTGCTACACGCACTTCCCCCCGTGGACTAGAAGAGACTTGTAAGAACTGACGCTGAAGTGGTTAACTTAGGAAATACTGGGATTGGCTAACTTGCTCATGGGAAGAATATTATTTTAGCAACCACAGACTGCCGTGGGCCAAACTGTATCCCTTCAAAGAGTAAGTAAAGCCCGAGACACTGACTCTCCACTGACACTCTAAGTCCTGTCTCCAAATATGGCCTTATTTGGAAACACAGTCATTAAATATGTAATCTGCTAAAAAGGTTGTCCTGCAATAAAATTGGTCCTTAGTCTGATATAACTAGTATCCCAAGAAGAGGGAAACAGACACAGAGAAAACTTGAACATAAAGATATACAATTACCTCCTGGGCAGTGGTGGCACACACCTTTAATCCCAGCACTTGGGAGGCAGAGGCAGTTGGATCTCTGAGTTGGAGGGTAGCCTGGTCTTTCCTTCCAGGAAAGCCAGAACGATACAGAAAAACCCTGTCTTGAAAAACAAAAGCAAAACAAACAAAAAGGCCATTTATTTAGATCTGCTAGGGCTACTGCAAGAGGCAGGATTGTTTCCCTTAGAGCATTCTGGGGCCACACAACCCAGTAATACATCTCTAACCTGGTAAACCCTGTAACCTGCAGTATTTCATTAAGGCAGCACCCACAACACTGATTACTCCGCTCCCGTAGCCAGCTGATGGTCTGACACCCTCTGGGACCCCTGCAGCTCTTAAGGAAGAAGCATACCAATAAACCGACTTTACAGCCAGAAAGAGGCAGCATCAGCAGCTTCCCCTAGTTGCAGCCAGTTTAGCTTTCCTAACACTGGGGTTTACCAAAGCCATTCCAGTATGAGCAAAAATTGAGATAAATGACACTAATGTGTGTCCATCCTAACTCTTTGGATCTGATCAACAAGATGCGGCTAAGCCATGTCTGGGACCCAGGGCAAAAAGGAAAGCCAACAAGGACCTCATACTCAAAACAGGTCAGAGGAGCAGTAGGAGAGGACACAGGACTGGCCACCCAGATATCCTCAACCAGGAAGTGGTAGGGCTGCAGTACTCAAACGACTGTAATTAGACACACCGTCGTGGCATGGACCAAAACAGGACATACTGGTGACCAGTAACCACACTTTCACCTGGTGTCGGTAAAGGCCACAAAGACCATAGCTAGACTCTCAGAAACTAAGCCAGGCAGTGAGTTTCTCACAGCTACTGACACAAACACTTTCCTTCTTTAACTTCTCTAGTCAGGGTCATACTCTGTTACTCAAGTACTCAAAGGGACTCATCTAGGGGCACAGATCCTTAGCCTGAAGCCAATTGAGGCCTTCTGATTACAGGAAGAAGCACAACAAGGCTCAGCACTTTCCTCATCAGGAACAAGATGCTGCAGAGGTTCCTGTGGCACACCTACCTGTATTTTCTACCTAGTTGCTCCTAGCCGGACCTGACAAGGACCCACATTTATATATATGGTCTAGAGTGGAACTCTCCACCTGTGTGTCAGCCTCTTACCTCCCATGCCATAACTGACCACAAGCTCAGGAAGGATCCTTGAACTTGGCCATGACACTGACTGAACTCCAGCTTTTACAACATTAGGGCTCAGCTATGCTACCTGGACATAGACCACATGGGTTAATGAATTCTGTGTGGGGTCTGACGGTATGCCCAGAGATACAAACGACCAAGAGGCCTACTGGCTGTACCTTCAGTTTCTCATACTTCTTGCAGTAAACATCTAGGGCGGCCCTGATATCCTCAGGGACCTCAAGCTTCTCATCTTTGAAGGGAGGCCAAAATTCACTGGACAATATGACAGCATAGACCCCAAACGGTGGCTGTTCTTCCACAGGCCGCTTCTCATCCTCCTCGCGGATATTGGCATTGATGCGGCGGGAATCTGCCATATCCTAAGAAAGGACACCTTATCAATGTCCTGGGCTTAATGGTGGTGGCAGGCGCAAGTGTTTGGGGCAGTCCTGGATATTTACCTTGAGCATGACCTCACAGAAGTGCATGGGGGCTTCACCAAAGCGCAGCTTCAACAGTTCCACATTACGGATCTCCCTGGAAGAACAAGTGTCTGGGAGGGGCTGCAGTATGACCCCATTTCAACTGGTACCCTAGACAGACAACTGGGCCAGACAACCCACCTGCTAAGGATGCCCTAGGCTGAAGGAAAGGCAGGAAGCACAACACTACAGCCAGAATTTGGTCATTTTGGCCGTTGAGGTTTGGTCTTTTGTTATGCATTGTAATGCTAAATATCCAGCCCTCCCCCCCAAAAAAAGTCTGGTTGTCTCAGAATGAGGAGGATGATGGTATGTAACCTTGTTCCTTAATTTAAAACTATTGAATAAAGATGCCCACAGCCTATAGCTGGGCAGAGGAGAGGCAGACAAGGTTTCAGTTCCTGGGCTTGGCGTCTGAGGCAGGACCACAAGGAGGAAGAGGAGGAGGTGGAGAGAAGATACCACAGGGTAGATCAATCATAAAACATGGCTATAAGGCTGGCCAATAGGAGTTAAGAGGTCCCAGATGAAACGTATTGAGTTATAACTCAGATTAATAGGGAAGTAGACATAATAGCTTAGAGAGCTGATATCTGCCCACGTCTAATGTTTTATATATATAAATGTTGTATGTCTTTTAATTGGGAACTGAATGATATTAGCAGGTAGAAACTGTCAACTGAGATTAATTATTATTACAACACTTGGCCAATAGGGGCAGTACTAGTAATGTTTTCCTCCGAATACAGAATAAAGAGACTTTAGGCCTCAGCGCCCCCTAAAGGTCAACCAGCTCCTTGCCTTACCTCTCAGGGCTGAAGCTGAACTGGTGGAGGAGGCGATCCGCAAGTAGTGAACGGTACTCATTGATAAACAGGTCTTTGCTGCCATAGATGCTGACCAGCAGGCTGATGATGTCTGAAGAGCGTCGCTTGGAACTTGACTTTGCTGCATAGCATAGAGGAGCTAGTGCATACCTCTAGCACTTTGACAAGGACAGTGATACTTAAGAGTTCACCTACTGGATATAGCAGTTTCACACAGCCTGGAGGGTTTGCTCTCAATGTCCTAGGCAGCTGAGAATAATATGTCTCCCAGCAGAGCTAGGGGGTTTGGTTCCTAAGGCAACTGTTCTCATAAACAGTGCCTCCTATTTCACAAGGATCATAAATCAGCCATAAGGAATAGAACAAGGGTTTTCCTTTAAAAGGTTGAAGATGCCATGTTCATGCTAAGACCTGAGCAGGATAAAGAATCCATAGCTTATGATAACCCAGCAGAGTATGGCCAGGCCAAAGATGGGGCCTGGCCAGGACAAAGATGGGGCCTGGCCAGGACAAAGATGACACCTTAATACATGAGAATCAGGATCAAATCACAGACAGAGTGGAATATGCAGACTTCCCATGAACCTGGTCTCTCAGGTATAACCCACAAAGGTACCTTCTAGCTAAGGTGGGGAACATACAACAATCCAGTTAGTGTTAAACAAGGCCCTAACCTCTGACTCCCCACCCCCAAATTTGAGGCAACGGCTCCTTCTGGGTAGCAACATTTATAACCAGAACCCAATAGACCACCGAAGAAGCCCAAGAAAAGGCAGAGGTGAGGCCAACAGGTAAACTGACCAGGATCAGCGTCCACAGGATCAGGGACCCAGTCCTCGGGCTCGCCAGAATCATCCTCACTGTCCTGGCCGGTCTCCAGGCAGGCCGGGTCAGTCTTAGACAGCTCAACAGCCAAGTCCCCAGTCCCATCTGAGTCCCCAGTTAGACCAGCCACAATCTGCCGTACTGTGTCCTCTCGTGTCCTGCCAGGATTAAGTATTGTTGTCTCTGACAATGTACATGGGCAGCACGACACCCACTACAGCCCAGGCTAGTGTGGCTGGTGTTAACTAGCAGGTACTAAAGGCATACCATATGGATTCATCAAAATAAAAAGCCCAGCACTACTCTGAATAAAGTGGGGGCTTAATGACCAGCTTTGCCAAGGAATCCACCAGAGCACTCTCTTTTATGCATACATACACACACAGTGCAACACTGTAGTGGGCTGGACAACTACCTTAAGACTAGCAAAAGGAAAAAGGTTCCTTACCCTGAGCCATCCAGCCCTACCCAGGCAGAGCCTCATGTCTATGGCATGTCAGGGCTGACTCACTCTGGTTCTGCAAACACCAGAGGTCGGCAGAGAGAGCCAAGTGCCAGTGCCACTCACCTCAGGTAGCGACGGATGGGCTCACAAGCCACCTCCAGGATGACCATAGAGGGATCTAGCACACGTAATGCCTTGATGGCAGAAATGTAGAGAGTGATGATGTCACATGTGTTGACACCTAGAGAGTAAGAGCCAGAGATCACACAGTGGCCTGGAAAGCAGCCTGGTGAACACCAACACCTGAATGGGCAGCTGGCCACACGGCTGGGTGATCTGAAGGTTGCTATGACTTCGTTCAAGCAGATCGCAGTGAGTTACCTTCTTGCCTCCATCCCATCTTAATCCATTTATAGTTAGAGTCTGTTAGACTTTGAATTTAGAGTGTCCCTATAAGCTCATGATTGGTTTCTTGGTTGTTTTTTTTTTAAAGATTTATTTATGTATGTGAATATACCTGTCTTCAGACACACCAGAAGAGGGCATCCATCGGATCCCATTACAGATGGTTGTGAGCCACCATGTGGTTGCTGGGAATTGAACTCAGGACCTCTGGAAGAACAACCACTGCTCTTTACTGCTGAGCCATCTCCCCCAGCCCCCAGGCTTATGTTTTGAATGCTTGATTCCCAACTTGCAGTGGTCTTTTAAAGGCCCAAGGGTCTTTAGCAAGTCAGGTGTGGTGGTATACTCCTTTAATCCCAGCTATTGGGAGGCAGAGAGAGGCAGACTCTGTGAGTTCAAGTCCAGTCTGGTCTACATAAAGCTACTTATGTCTCAAAAAAGAAAGAAAAAAAAAAAAAAAAAAAAAAGGCCTCTGTCATCAGGGCTTAGCTAATAGAAGTATTTAGTTCTTGAGGACTTGGTTTCTTGCCTGTCAAGTGAGTATGCCAACCAACAACCTTTCCAAGTATGATCAAAAACCTTTTGAGACCAAGAGAATTTATCCTTTTGCCCTTAAGATGATTCTATCATATATTTGGTCACAGAAGCATAAAAGTAGTAATAGATAAACTTTGCCCTTAGGACACAGTCTATTCTAAAAACCACCCCCAAACCAAATCATGCTCTGACTTCTTCTAAAACTAGATAAAGCTCAGGATTAGCCCGGCTCTCCCAAGGACTTCAAAAACTGCTTAATATCATGCTCCTTTCTCAGGCCTACAAATCCAGGGCTAGAACTGTATGTGAGCCCTGAGGACTGTTCGAATGGCCAGGCCACCTCGGCCACACAATACCTGGGTGGAGGAGTCGAGTCTCTAGGGCCACCTTCAGGGACACGAGGAGCTGCTGCCTCTGATCTGTCCTCTCCAAGCAGTACTTCAGGTCTTCAATGGCTGGCCGAGAGTCTGGGAAGTCTGAAAGAGAACCGTCCATACCACAGAGAGAGGTGAATGAAAAGGTGTAGAAGGCACTAAAGGACATACATAGCACAAGGTACACACCATCAGGTACACGTTCTACTGTCAGTGTAACTGTCACTGGAGGCCAACAGATGACCTTAGATGACTCTCCCGTCTTGACCAGAAGCACATATGACTGCTTCACTGAAGGAACACTTCACTAGGCCAACCAACTGCTCTCTTGATCCACTGTGATCATTAATTAGTACAGCATTAGTGTGTGCAGTGACACTTAAGCTCCAACAGCTGCCTTGACTCACACAACAGTCATCCCTCCCGTCGTATACAATGGCAGATAGCTTAACTGTCCCAAGTTGTACTAGCTCTTGGGAAAATAGAAATAATGCTGTCAAACGATTCTTGCAATTAGTAAAAAATGCCAGGCCAGCCTTAAACTCACAGAGATCCGTACACCTGCCTCTGCCTCCATGTGCTGGGCTTAAAAGTGTGTGCCACCAATGCCCAGCTGCAAATGTTAACGTTTTAGATTTAGGGTATTATTCCTGTGAGTGTTTATTTGCAGGGCCGTCTGCCTGCCCATATGTATAGGCTCCCTGTGCATGCCTGCACCCGCGGAGGGCAGACGAGGGTTTGGGATCCTCTATAACTGCAGTTACAGATGGCTGTGAGCTGCCACATGGGTGCTAACAACAACCTGAGTATTCTTTAAGAGCAATAAGCCATCTTAAGTGACGAGCCGACTCTCTAGCCCTACCCTACTCTCTTCTATACGTTAACACTTGATTATAATGGATACACCTAGAGGCACCTGCTCAGTGCTCATCTAGACTGAGCCATGTCAGAGGAAGTCCACTGTGCTCAGCTCACCATGCTGCCAACAGCAGAAGGCAAAGCAAAGGAAATCACTGCAAAGGTAGGTCCTGCAAAGTAAGAGGAAGGACCAACCTCGGATGATGCTGAAAAGCTCCTCAATGCGTAGGCTGGCATAGATACGGTAGAAGAATCTCTGAACGTGGCAGCGCCAACGACGCAGTGTATTCCCAGCTTCTGGAGAAGTCGGCCTGCTGGGGTTGTCCTGAAGGAACACTTTGCCAAGCCAACCGACCACTCTCTCGATCCACTGTGAAAGATCATTAGTGTGTGAGGTGTAATAATATTTAAAAGCTCCATTCTGTCCCAGTAACCATACACCTTTGGCAAGCCCTAGAGGAGCTCCAACCTGTGTGTGGAGGCCAGGCCAGAAGTATCAAGTCTACACTCCACTGCCCAGGGTTCAATGCAGCTGCCCCAAGAATTTCCAGGTTCACGACTCTAGGCCAACACTGCTGGGACACCCACTTTGATCACTCCCCATCTTGGCTAATATGCATCCACAGCAGATAAACACTTGAAGAATTCGAAGTATAGACTGAAGCAGAAACAAGATGTATGACTTCATGGGGCTGAACCTAGCTTCTTCACAATGCTGGGAAACCCATAGCAGAATTATAAACTCAATATGGGCAACCAGAGGCATTCACTGAGGACACCCTAGGTATGTGCCAGAGTACAGACTGGTTATAGGTTAATCCTGATGGGAACTGTAAAGTCAGCATATGTTTTATAGGGCAGTGAAAAGAGAAGGGTCTGGTAGACCTGTCTTGCCACACCTGCCTGAGGAACTCCTTGGAGCCACCTCTGGACCAGGATTTAAGGTTTCTATTTTAAATGCACAGACCTATTTAGTACATACCAGATCTGTTCTTGTCATCAGGGTCCAGGATTGGCCTCTTACAGCATCAAGATAACCTGAACCAGCACCACTCCTGGTCAGCTTGCCCACTGTTTGCTATAAGGTCTACCACAACTCCACTTTTGCCCTTAATAGGAAACAGACCAGGGAGGAGATCCTCACCTTGTGGAACTCACGCAAGAAAGAGCGCTCATACTCTCCTCGGCAACGGTCTTCCATCCTTTCCCGGGTCACCTGATGCAGGGTGGTTGTCACGGCCTCAGCGCTAACCCGCTCCAGCAGACTGAGCCTGTGCCTGGAGGAGATCCCTGCTCATGGAGAACCCACAACACACATCTGTCCCTTACCTAGCAGGGCTCTTCCCATAAAGATACAGTACAGACATCCTATGTCTATGTCCAGGACAGTATAACCTTGATACACAATGATCCCTGGTTACAAGAACAGGTGTAAAGACCTCATCAGTCAGTTTATTAGCTCTATTCATTGATCTTTTTAATTTAGGACTAATGAGGCATCCAGAGAAATGGAGGCATGGCCAGGAAGCAGTACTTACAGGACCTGGCTGAGCTGGTTGAACTGCTCCAGTGCCTGGCGGCACCAACACTGCTGCTTGTCACTGCCACATCCTGCGCACAGAGGGCTCTGCAAAAGTCGGTAGTACCTGCGGCGGGCATACCGGCTGTCTAGCTCACCCTCCAGTTCTGGGTCTGTGCCCCCTTCTCCTTTTCTCTTGCTCTGCATATAGACTCTCAGGAAACGACCATAGAGGCGCTGGACCATCTCCTGGAATGTCCTGGGGGTGGAAAAAAACAGGACTCCCCGCAACATAGTGTGAACTTTCTCCCGAAGCCCCTGAGCTCCAGCGCCCATCAGCAAGCCCAGACGAGTCCATTTTTCTAGGAGTTCTAGGCTATGCAGATAGGGATCCAAGCGGCTTTCCAGCAAACCGAACGCATCCAGGAGCAGCACAAGGCATTGGGGTTCATCGACAGAGTTTTCACGCAAGGCGATGGCATTCCAGAACTCCGTGGCAATGTTGCCTTGAAGGTCGTTCTGCAGCACTTCCACGAACCACTCCTCTAGGACCGAGTGCAGACCGTGGCCCCTCAGAACCTCCACGGCTGCACGAAGCTCTTCCTCCTTTGGTGGGACTGCACCGCTGGTCCGGGAAGATGCCTGGATCGAAAACCGTGAGCAGAGGGGCGGAATAAGGGTAAAAGGAGAGGAGGGATGTGGGGGGAGGAAAATCAGCAACGGAAGAGCTGTCAGGAAATCAAATTACGTAGGTGAGGAAGGAGGCAAGCCCACTAGAGGCAGAGCACGGAGCTCTGAAGACCTAAGGGTAGACTCCCTAAAGTACACAAAGTCGCGGCAACTCTGCACAGGCCCGACCAACCTTTCCCCGGCCTCACCAGCCCCAGCGCGGCCGGCGGCACCAGACCGGTGCTCACAGTATTCCAGGCAACCAAGAGCTCCTGTCCAGGCCTAGAGTCGCAGTCATCGGCGGAAACAATTGTAGTCGTCGCGGCCGTAGCCGCCGCCGCCGCCGCCGCCGCCGCCACACCCTCGGCCTCCATCACTGTCCACAAAACAGACCCGCCCAGTGTAGCGCACGGTGATGACGCAGGCGCGGACCTGTGGCGGTGACGTTTGCTGGTTCGTGCGCTGTGGAGACAGTGCGCAGGCGCGGACTTGGCTGTGTAGGCGGCGGTTGAGCCTTCCGTACCGGGTGCCGACCATGACCCAACAGGGCGCGGCGCTGCAGAACTACAACAACGAGTTGGTCAAGTGTGAGCGTCGGGTGCTGAAAGCCGTGGGCCGGGGGCTGGCCGACCCACTCGGGAGGCTGCATGGACACGCCTCACGAGCCCCGCTCTGCGGCCTGCCTCTGTCGCGCTGGTCGGGGTCCGAAGCTCACGAGCCCCAACCTACAGCTCTGTCTTCCCGCCCACCCTAGGCATCGAGGAGTTGTGTCAGAAGCGAGAGGAGCTGTGCCGGCAGATCCAGCAGGAGGAGGACGAAAAGCAGCGGCTACAGAATGAGGTGAGACAGCTCACGGAGAAGTTGGCCCGCGTCAACGAGAACCTGGCGCGCAAGATCGCCTCTCGCAATGAGTTTGACCGGACCATCGCAGAGACAGAGGCAGCTTATCTCAAGGTGGGGCTCTCAGATGTCCGTTGTCAGTGGCTTACTACCGTCTGAGGCTAGGTAGGGCCCCTTGTGGTTCAGAGGCTGTTGGCGGGGACAGTGGGCTGTCTGCGGGATCTAAGAGCGTGAGCAGTGGTGTGTTGGACAGTACACTGTGGTGGGCCCGAACTAACCCAGCCTGGCTGGGACAGGTGCAGGAGGGAGGATAATTTTACCATAACCCATCGGCTGCAGCACAGATGGCCAGATTGAGATTCCCATCCTCCAGTATCAGAGGCTGAGGCAATGGGACCTTCCTACTAGAGAAATAACATTCTTCTATTTCTCTGGCCCCAGATCCTGGAGAGCTCTCAGACTCTGCTTAGTGTACTCAAAAGAGAAGCTGGGAACCTGACTAAAGCCACAGCTTCAGACCAGAAGAATAGTGGAGGCAAGGACAGCTGACGAGTGCCTGTTTCAGCTGTGGCCTATAGCTGCTCAGTCCCCAACATGTCTGTCCTAAAGCATCTTTGTTCTTTGTGGGCTCAGATGTCTTTTATCTCTGGTGTCCAGAGGGGCATTTCTGACTTCCACCTGCCTTGAGTGACAAGAAAAGCCCTAGGACAGTCCAATGGAAAAGGTGTTCCCAGCTCTGTACTCCCAAGTGCTATGGGGACCCAGAACCCCTGGTCAGCTCCATGAGGAACCTCTCTCTGAAGCTACTGTATTCCCTTGGGCTGCCTAGAATGTCCTGATCCTAGTCCAAGTACTGTGGGAGCCCCTCACTTTGTCTCCTCAGCACTAGAGCCCCAGGCTAGGCATATTGAAGAAAGAATCTTGACTCCAGAACTGAAACCTTAGGTCCCGTCCCCATGGCCTCTAGTGATTCAATAAAGGTTGTTTTGCAAGATCTGTGGCATTGCCTACCAGCTACCACACATTCTGTTGGTAGGAAGAAGACCTGAAGTTTTTCCTGACACTTCACCTCACTCAGTCAGCCCTATCTCCTTGTAAAGCTGCTGGTCTTTTCCCCAAGTGCAGTACACAAACCACTTTTCTGTGAGGGGCTATGTGGTACAGAGCCTAGCTCAGAGATAGAGATAGACAATTCTATCCCTCAGTACAAAATTCTGTTTGGTCCAATACACTGCTGCTGCCAGGACCCATTTCCCAACCAAGCCTGTTGCTTACTTCCTGTTTCCATGTGCCCTATGACCCAACCCTTTGCCACAGCTTTTGGGAAAAGTTTGGAAGTATTTATTGACCAAGAAGACCCAGAAAGCAGCTGTGGTAGTTTACACTATCATCCCCTGTTGAGGAAGAAGGACGGCCTTAAGTTCAAGGCCATTCAAGTCTGCATAGTAAACTAAACCAGCTTGGGACAGTGTGAAACCCTTTCTTAAATATCTATAAAGCTGGGTTTTTCTTCTCTGAGAGTAACAGAATATTAACACTGTGCTTGAGCCTAGTCGAGCAGTATATTTGCTCTTAGGTGACAGGAAAAGGAGAGACATTTAATGCCTGTAGATGGCCCTATCTCTGCACTTGCTGCCAAGGCCTCCAAGCAGGCAGCTCTGCAACTTGCTAGACTTTTGGGAACTCTATAAGCCTTGTTACAGGCTTATAGAACAGTAGGTATCCAAATCAAACATGAGAAAAAGACCTCCAAATTTTCATTTAGCCCCATTCCTGTGTGGGGCACCACTAGCTATCTCACTTGGCTTCTGGCCCTGTGCTGAGTCCTGTCAATCACACCCACCTTCCTTTCATCTGGTATCAAGGCCCCTGGGTCATGGAGTTGCAGAGCCCAGAGATTAGGTCCACTTCCCATGGTACTAGATCTGAGTGAGAAAACAGCAGGCTTGCAGTGGGGAGAGAACAAAGCAAGAGCCAGACCAGCAAGAGCTCAAAGTGTGACAATACCAGACTGAGGTCACCTTTTGCCCAAATTAGGCCTCCACCTTGTTCTCAGACTGAGGGCTGTGTAAAGAAGGCAAAAGCGGCCTTGTTACAGTGCTGTTTATTGAGTCCAATATCGGGAGAAAGGAAAAAAAACCCACCCTGCCATCTTTGATGAAGAGTAGCTGAGTTCCACCACAGCAGAATCATAGGCTGAGGGCAGGAGCTTGGATTTCAGCAAAGAACAAATAGCTAGGGTGGCCTTTCACTCCTGACAGTGGCCACTCCCCAAAAGGTAGGGGTTGAAATGTCTGATAACACCCTGGACAAGATCTGTTCAGGCTTCTACCTCATCACACATGAGACAATATGGACAGATGTCAGCCTGTGTCACAGGCAATTCCCACCTGTTCTTCCTTGGTGTGAGATTCAGATCTGGCCCTAAAGGCAGAAAGAGACAACAGAGAAAGAAGGCAAGGAGAGCCAGGTGGAAGGGGCACAGAATGCAGTCGGAGCTCCTGGGTATTGACTGGCTTCCAGGACCTCCACACCTGGGGCTAAGTCTTGGCCATCCTGACAGTTGCAGGGGTCAGAAATAGAGGGCTGGCTCGCTGCGGAAGTCCGAGAGATCATTCTGACTGGCAGGTGTGAGCTGAGAGAAAGAATAGAATATAGCCACTAAGGCTTAATTCAGCCATCAACCCTTCCCCAAGCCAATCAGCCTCCTTTGGTGGTCTGGGTGTTCACCCAGCACCCTCCACCCTGGCTTACCATGACCTCCTTTGGTGGGAGCTCCACCTCAGTTGGAGCCTGCACCAGTGTCTGCTCCTGCCACTTGCTGAAGGCCATGGAATGCTTTGGAGTGTAGCTGGACAGACCTGTGAAACAAAGACAAAGGCATGGATACCTGCAAGTGTGGTCCAGGTTCCACTCCCAGGCTGCCCATCCCAACAGATATGATTGATTACCTGAACTGCTCTCAGGTACCACACTGCTTACAAATGTGGCCCGGGGCAAGAAAACTGTGAAGGGTTTCTCTGAGTCAGGCCCCACTTCATCCTCTTCATCTTCCTCTCCCTCCTCCTCCTCCTCCTCCTCTTCCTCTGCCGCCTCTTCCTGTGCCAGAGAGCTCTCCGAAGGGTACTCAAATGTTGTATGCAGGCTCTTATCATTGAAGGAGATCTTCATCTAGGAGTAAGAGCCATGTCAACAGGGAC
The DNA here is from genome assembly GCF_963924665.1 of Micromys minutus. Lineage (NCBI taxonomy): Eukaryota > Metazoa > Chordata > Mammalia > Rodentia > Muridae > Micromys > Micromys minutus. Next base: position 1,629,517 of record NC_137982.1, on the reverse strand, counting down.
CCTACCACCCAGGTAAGCAGAGATGCTAAACGGAGAGAAGATGCTTCTACCAAGAGTTACAGGTTCCAACTGTCCCACCCTCTGCCTGCAGCAGCTCCTAAAACAAATTCCATATTCTGGGTATCTGTGCAGGAAAGAATCTTAGCACCAACCATCACTGTCAGGGGCCTGCTTTGGTTGGGTTGTTAGTGCTAGGTACCACCTATTTTTCAGGCTAGTTGGGAGTCCCACCTTCTATAGAGACTAGGGGACCAGCAATAACATCAGTGATCCCAACTCCTACCCTACTGTAGCCTCACTGGCCTGGTTCTAAGGGACAAAAGGCTGTGGGCAACCCTCTGTCATGATCCTCCTGTCTGCTACCTGGGCTGGGAGCCCCATCTCTACAGTCGATGACTGCTGAGGTCCCCTAGTCCTCTCAGCTGAGCTCAGCCTAGTGAGTTGGTAATGAACATGAGCAGTTGCCTGAGGCAGTCTTGCTGGGCTCGAAATATTAAACTCCTAAGCACAGGACACCAACTGCCAGCTCAGGTTCCCCTCTTCCTCCAGAAGGAGCCAGAGGCCCAACAGGATGGAAGACTAGCCTGGCAGGAGGGTTGAGCCTGTCCTGAGGCAGCAAAATGACCCTGGCACAGGCCACAGAATGTACTAAGGGCCCACAAAAGCAGGATGCCTAGACTATGAGCCAGGACCCTGCCTCCTGTCCCTCTCAATCAGTGGCCACCCTTGCCCACATGACTGTTAATACCCCTGAGCCCTCTGCCCATTGGAAGATACCCTAACCCAGGACCAGGGGGGAAAAAACACAGGAATTAGAGCTCCTGCCTTCTCAGCCTGCTGGAGATGTCTGCTCTCCCAGGCCCTCCCTACTTGGCCATCTGCACACACTAACAGGCAAATGGGGATTTGCCTCTGGGTCAGGCAAAACAAAGATGTTCACTCTTGTCATAGGAAGACATGCTGTACCCTTGTCTGGCCTCAAGGTCTATCTAGTCCTTGAAAATGAGATCACACTGGAGACAACTTAGGTGGAAGCTGAGGGATGATGTCACCTGGCCTTCCTGACTAGCCTTCTGAGATAAGTAAGTACCCTAGGAGGAGCCCAAGATAGTATAGAGTCTAACATTCCTGTAGCCTTCTATAACAAAGTGGCCCCTGGATGGAGGCCTATCCCTTACTACTGACAATGCAGGACCAGCTGCCAGGACCCAGCTAGATTAGCACACCCTCATTAGTCTGCATGACCAGTTCCCAGCAGGGAGGCTGAAGGGATAGACACATGTGGGTATAGTGCCTGGCACAGCCTGGCCAGGCTGGGGGTGGGGAAGCAGCTCATAAGCCTGCCTGTTTCAGCTGGGGCCCAGCCCCCCAACCCCCACTATCTCCCTTGTTTCCTCTGGCAGACCAGTTTTCATAGGTCTCCTTCCCCCTTCCAGCACAGGTCAGTAGGTCACCTGTAACTCATGCTTATAATAGCCTACTATGGGTGGAGCCACCAGGGCATGTGGGGAAGGTCCAGACAAGGATTGTCACTGAACATATCTGGTCACCAGTATCTGGGGGACTTTACCCAGCACATCTAATATGGCAGGCAGGTGATGGAACCTCTGGGCTTTCACAGGGCTCTGGGTGGCAGAACCTTCCAGCTTTTACAGGGCCCTTTTGTTCTCCCTCAACCTGCCCTACCCATACACACCCAGCTTGGGTTACCAAAAGGTGTCCACCCTGGGACTCTAAAGCAGGGAAACTGCTCAACTGGCCCGGCTGGAGGTGAAGTTTAGCCAAACCCTGCCCCCACTCCCTTGCACACAGCCTCGCTCCCATCCCCTATCTGGCCCCCAGCCAAAGTTCCCAAGGGTAACAGGACAATAGATCAGAGCTACCCAACTGTGATAGCCACAGCTGCTACCCCCCAGGGCACACCCTGTACCAGTGAGGTTTCCTGAATAAGGGTCCAGTCTCTCTCTGGGGTTCCAGGCTCCAGAAAGATCATCAAGCGGTCACCCATGAGAAGAGTTGGGTGAGAGAGACTGAATCAAAAGCAAAACAAGGTGAGAGGACATTCAGGCCGGCTTCAACTAGGACAGGCAGGTGCAGACTGGAGAAAGATGACAGTACTGGAAAGAGCCGAAAGGACAGACTCGCCTTTAGATGGGAGCCAGGCTGAGGGCCATAACTAGGTCACAGAAGTGAGGGTGGAGGGCTGAGCCCTGAGGACACTAACGCTAGGGTGTGGCACAGGAACAGGAGGTGGGAAAGAGGAAGTAGCAGCCAGACAGGTGGGAGCCACTGGTGCTCCCAATAAGGGAGGGAGAGGTGAAAGGACACTCCTCTTACCAAGAAAACAGTGGGGGCTGGGAAGCTGCAACATCCTACCCCAGGGAAGAGGGGCACAGACTGGGTCTCTTCCTCCCAACAGATAACCTAAGTGGAAATGTTTCTGCCAGGCTGTCTCTCAGAGACACTGGCCATCAGAGGCAACCCCAACTAGCCAAAGCAGGGCTGAGTCCCTCTGAAGTCATGTACCCTCTGCCAAACTGGCATCCCAGTGAAGGGTAATCCCTCAGTCATACCCTAGAAAACCACCAGCACTGCCTTCGGCTCCCAGTCATGGTTGGGAGGGAAACCAAAGTCCAGTAGCCCCAAGGTCCTCTGGGACCACCTACTCCCACAGGAAGAAACAGGAGTCTGTGTCAGGGCAATTACTTGGGTTTTAGGAGTTCCCTGGGTTTTCCTGGGGGCTGCAGGTAGAAATGTCAGGGAAGGACAAAGTACATGCAGGCCTCACCCTGTACATTGATCGGAAGGCTGGGCAGCTTTGTGCCCTGCCCCCTCCCACTGGTATTCTGTGTCTTGCTGGGCAGGGCAGCTGGTGCATGCAAAGGCAGGACAGCACAACCAGCAGGTTGTGCTGCTACAGAAAGCCCTGCCCAGGCCACTTGGCCATAATAAGCATCATCCATCTGGACCCCCAACTCCTTCCGTCTGGCCTAGACAGCGAGGATGCTGGCCAGGGTCCCACCCCAGCCCCTGTTAGCCTTTAGGCCTTGCCCTGCTTGTGCGTTTGAGATCTGCATGAACAACCATACCTAGCATCCCTGCCTTTCTCACTTTAACCCAGCCAAGGGTGATTCTCAGTTGTCCTAGACAGGGACAGGAGAGCCAGGCTATTAGGAGCAGCTTTTCAGTTTCAAGAAGCCAAGTATCCCAGGACAGGAGTAAGGCTCTTGGAAACAGGACCCTGGACTCAGCTCTACAGGGATGCTTCCTTCACTTCCACTTCTTGGACAAGCGTGGGGACGGCCACCTCACACCACCTCAGACACATCAGGGTCAGGAAAATGGGGAAAGATGGGGAAAGGCCTGGATCTGTCTGCTCAAAGGACTCAGGGTAAAGAGCAAAGGTGAGAGTGGGGGAGACATGGTCTCATGTTGGGGAAAAAAGTGTTAACAACCCTGAGTCTCCTCACCAGAATCCCTATCAAAATCACCACGGATGCCTGACATGGCAGATGGAATTGGAAGGAGAGATGATGGCAAGGCCAACTGGAACAGGAAGCAAAACCAAAATGTAAGGGGAAATGAGTAAGGAGGTGGCATGGCTCAGGACAAAAGGTCCCCAAGGAAATAGGTAGGGGCACAACTCTAACCTGGGTGAACCTTAAATCTAGCTGTGTAGACACTGCAGGTGCCGTCTCAGCAGAAGAGAAAGGTACACATCCCTGCACCAGTTGACTAACAGTCATGTGGGGTAGGTCTTGGAATTTGCCCCAGGGGACAAACACAGATCCTGGAGCAATCAGAAAGAATCCGAGGAATGATTTCCTTGTGCCCAGAGGGTTCCAAGCCACTGGCCAGAGCTAGCTAGGAAATATGGCTCACCCCGTCATTTGAGCCTCTAGGGGATTATTCTTGATTTTTCTCTGCCCAAGGCCCTGTTGACCATGTCTGGCATGAAGCCTGGGTGCTCAATCCATGCTTGCAGAAGGCAAAGGCCCGACGAGCTGTGGCTCCTGGACTTTCCTGGGTGCTGAGAATTCCCTGTGTGCCCAGACTGACCTCAAAGTGAGGAGGGCCTGCAAAAGAATAACTGGACTTCTTCCTTCCCATTTACATCTAGGCTCTGGATATCTGTCCAAGCTAAACTCCACAGGAATATGCCAGCTGCCTCCAAATCAAAGGCCAGGCCAGAGCCAACAAACAGGCCAGGCTATTTCCTGAAGGTAGATCTGCAATTAGTTGGAACTACCAATTCCAAAGGGATGCTGGAACTCTGCACTACCTGGCTACTTCTCACAAATCTCTGAAGTAAACAGTAGGCTAACTAACCCCAGGCCGGGGCTGACACAGTTCACAGAGGCCCTTTCCCTGGCCCAAGCACACAGCCCCACTCTCCCATGACTTATGGTGAAGGCGTCCCGTGCCAGCAGCCCTCTCCTTACCACTTACCTTTTTTCTTGAGGAGCCAGCCTTGATGAGGCAGGACTTCTGCAGGGCCAGGTAACCACCAATCACCTCGATCTCATGCACAGTGGGGTATCGTTTCTTTAGGGTGTTCTCCAGGGTAGTGTGGGGTCCAGAGAGGCTATCAGCATGCTGTTCCTCTGCCCCTTGCTGGAACTGCCCATTGGTTTGACTTAAGTGTGGCTCCTGAAGGGTCCCTGGCTTCTTCTTGGGCACTACTATGAAAGTATTGCTACCTCGGTTCAGGAGCTCTGAGGTGTGCCCAGGCCTGGCAGCATGCAGGTGGTACTGGGAAGGCACACCAACTGATGAGGGCAGTTTGGCTTCTTGAAAGGCCTCATCCTCTGAGTCTACTTCATCAATGAAGGTGACGGGAAGTCCTGGCCTCACAGGCTCCTGGCCATTCTTGGCCAAGCCAGGAACCTCCAAGCCTTCAGCCAGCTCACCTTCAGCAGTGGCTGATAGAAATGGAGGTGGTGAGGCTGGCCTCTGCCACCTAACAGACTTGTCTGTGTCAGTAATGGCTGGCCTGGGGCAGCCCCCCTCCCTAACTGTCAATTGCATCTCAGCAGCCAAGGGACTCTTTTCTAGGGCAGGTGCACCATCCACAGTAGACACCAGCTGGGATCCGAGCCCCTGGCTCTGAGAGGCCCTGCCCACCTCCCCCTTTGGCTCCTCGAATTGCCTCCCCGCCAAAGGATAGTTCCCAGGGGCTTTGCGCTTGGGGATCAACACGAAGGAGTTGCGGGAGTTCACCCGGAGGTTGGCCAGGGCCCTGGCCTGAAGGTCCCCAATTGGGATAGTTTCCATGTCTGGCTTGGAGGATGGCCTTATTTCGAAGGAATCATTGGCGCTGGTGGCAGAGGAGACCCACTGGCGCTGACTAGGAGTGGCACTGGCTGGGCTGGGCGCCGGGGAGGCAGGGGGCCCAACTGGAGTGGCACTTGGGGTCCCAGGGGTTGGGGGCGGGTGGAGGAAGGGTTCCTTTGACTCCACCTTTGGCTTCCACTTGCCAGGTACAGGCGGAGAACCTGACAACCCATTGGCAGGGCTGGCAGGGGATTCCTGAGTCATGGGTCCATTAGAAAGAGAGCGATTGACCGCACTGCGGGGCAGGCCCCGGGGGTGGACAGTGAAGGAGTTGCTGCCGGTCTTCTGTAGGAAGTCGCTGCGCCGGGCCCCGGGGCCAGCAGTGCTGTCGGGGTGAGCCGGCTCGCAACAGGCAGAGCGCTGAGCCACGCGCTGGGCAACGGGGACAGTCGAAGTAGGGGGTGCGGGCTGGCTGGGGTGCACCGGTGGGGCAGGAGCCAACGACCGATTGGTAGGAGCGCGTGTGGCAGCAGATGCAGATGCCACGGGAAGCTGCGGGAGCGCGGGGCGGAAGCGCTCTGGGCTCCCGCGGCGGCGGGGCGCAGCAGGTGAGTCAAACTTTTCCAGTAGGCGGCTGACACGGCCGGGCTGTGGCGCCTCGTACACCACTACCTCGGCAGCACGGATGCCCGCAGCGGGCGGAACAGCGGGCGGGAAGCCTGGCGTTGACTCGATGATGAGGATGTTGTCGGCTCGAATGGTCCGCACGCCGGGCACGCGACAGTATAGCTCCAGCAGCTGCTGAGCCGGCCGCGCCCCGCGCCGCCGCTCCGATTCAAGTCGCATGAACGGGTTCTGGCTTAGCGGACCCAGACTCTCGGCCAGCACCAGCCGCTCGTTAGGCCCATCCGGCGCCGCTCCAGATCCCTGGCCTCCGCTCAGGGCGGCCAGTTTAGCTCGCCTCCTCTCAAGGATCTCCCGTTTCCAAGCGGGCATCACGGTCCGCGGCCCCGGGTCAAGCCGCCCTAGGCCCGCCATGCTGCGGACCCGCGGCCGCCGACCGGACTGCACGGCGACCGCGCCGTACAGACTCTCAGCTACTTGCCTCAGTACCGCGCCGTGCCACGCCCCCCTTAGTAGCCACCAATTGGGCAAGTGCGCTCGGACCTAAGGCAGAACTGCCTACCTATAGCAAACGCTTACGGCCCAGTTGACTGGAGAAAACCCTCCCCTTTAGCGTTCTCATTGGACTACGAGCCAGACCCTATTGGTGAAGGTCTGTGAACACTCCCAGTGAAGCGCTGCTCAATGGCTGCTCCTCACTTCCGCCTATGCGCGCTGGACCCGGTGCCTTAGACCCCAATTAAAACAGGGCTGGTAATTAAAGCAGGTGTCGCCTAGCGGACCCTTGCAACCTAGGTGACCTTGGCACAGTTCTGACTTAAGTACATACGCTGCACAGGCCTTCCACCTTTAGGCCCAGGCTCCGCTCCAATCTGGAGTCCTTGAACCGCTGTGGGCAGGCAGCCAAGGTCCCCTTTCGGACCTAGAAATGCTGCTTCTGAGATCCACCTGGGCATAAAGAATGTGTTTTCGAGAATCTTGGTTTTGTTGGTCCCAGACCTACTGTGTGTGTAAATATCTAAAGCACAGCTTGCCACCCACGGTCCTGCCAGGCATTCATTATGTGTAGGAGGCACCAAGGAAGCAGCCTTCTTTCTGCTTTCCTCGTGCACACACACACACACACGTTACACATAAAAACGGAGCCTCATACATTTAGGCAGTTCTATCATGCAGAAAAGTACATAAAAAAGGAGGGGGGGTAAGTCCCACTAACTCCTGTTGAAATATATACTTCCAAGAATGGGTAGGGGCTAGTTACTGAAGAAGGGTCACAACCTCACAGCCAGTAAGTTTTAAAAAATTTCTTGGGGTAGAGCTACATAGTGCACAATATACACCCCTCTCCAGCATACACAGTAAGACAACTGCTTGGAGGCATTAGAAAATTAGGGGCTACAGTACAGACCGGTGGTGTTTTTCCTTTATCTACCATTCAGTCCACAACCACTGAAGGTCTGGTATTGCTGCCCCCGGTGCCACTTGCCTTCTGGGATTTTGCTTCATGGAATGTGGGTCTCTGCAAAAACTGAGGCTAGCGGTAGTGCCTTTAGGCTTCTGGGTTGCATGGCAGTCTACAGCTGGTACACCTTAGCTGGATCTTTAACTTGCCTGCTAACCCACTCCATCAATATAAACTGGAGATTATAAACTGAATTTCAGCTTTCCAGAAGTCTTTCCCAAGTCACTTACTTACCCTTGGTAGTATCAGGAATTGGATGCAGAGCCTTCTGAATGCTGAGCAAGCACTTTACTACTGAGCTATAGCCTCAGCCCCCTCAAATCACCTCTTCAAAGGAGACTTTTAGTACTCATGGCTTTTATATTCAAAATTCCAAGTTCTAAATTACCAAAATAAAACAGGAACACACAAAAAATATCTAAATGTTACAAGGAAAATCACTCTAAAGTTCAGCTTGTATCTTGCTTTGAGGGAAAAAAGTATCCCAATCCTGGATTGGAAACATTTTTTTTCTAGCTGGGAGCAAACCAGACAAGTCACCCCTTGACTCATTTCCTCAGTGTGTGACATGACTAACTATTCATCCCCAGCAGAGGAGGCATAAGCCGCTGTGCTGGAGCGCAGAGCAGCATGCCTGTTTTGCAAAGAACCACACTAAATTATTAACCTAGCGATCCTCAACAAGGACAGTTTTGTCACAAGCAAACCTGGCAATGTCAGAATGAACTTCTGGTTGTTACAAATGAAGGCTGTTACAGACAACCAATATGTAAGGACCAGACACACCACTAACCTTCTTACATACTCAGGACGGTCTCTTCCTCATCTAAACTAAATGGCCCAGGGACTGGTGAGGTGTTAAGAGCATCTACCACTCTGTAGAGAACGAACCTAGATTTGGATCCTAGCACGGCTATAACTGGCTCCTGGGGATCCAGTGCCCCCTTCTGGCCTTTATGCACAGTGCACCTGTGCTGCACACAGATCTCTCTCTCTCTCTCTCTCTCTCTCTCTCTCTCTCTCTCTCTCTCTCTCTCTCTCTCTCTCTCTCTCTCTCTCGTGTGTGTGTGTGTGTGTGTGTGTGTGTGTGTGTGTGTGCGTGTGTGTGTGTGTGTGTAAAAGAATGACCTAATCAGCTGCTGGTGGTGTATGCCTTTAATCCCAGCACTCAGGAGGCAGAGGCAGACAGGCAGATCTCTGAGTTCAAGGCCAGCCTGGTCTACAAAGGAGTTCCAGGACAGGCAGGGTTGTTACTGCACAGAGAAACTCTGTCTCAAAAAACAAGACAGAAGAATGATCCCACTCAAATGGCTAAACATACTAAGGACCCTGTATTCAGCAGGTCACATTTGATCTGTCAACTATTACCTTTTGTTGATGTTCCTTTAAATTTTCTCCTGTCTCCCTGTCCCCCCTCCCTCTTTCTCTCTCTCAGGCTGGGACTCACAGCCCAGGCTGGCTTCCAGCTATGCTCCCAATGATGACAATGTAATTTTGATCCTCCTACCTCCACTCCCTCTCAAAATAAGATTATGGGTAAATGCTCAATCAACAAAGTTATATCCACATGTTCCTTTTCTTTTTTTACAGCCACTCCAGGAAAGTGTGGCATCCTGATTTAAATCCTTTAAATATGTAAAATTTAGATCTTATGAGATGGCCCAGAGGCACTTGCAAGCAGCCCAAGCTGAGTTTGCTCCCTGATATCATACGGCTGACAGAAATAATTTGCATACGTGGCATGATATAATACACCTGCATTCACACACATATACACAGAAATAGTCTTTAAATGTAAAAAACATAATGTAGTTCAGTTGGCAGGATGCTTGCCTAAGCCATATGTGGTGGTCCATGCCTTCAAACCCAGCTTTTAGGAGGCAAAAATCAGGGTTCCCATTACAGCCTAAATCCCACAAAAGGACTTCTAACTCTATGAATTAGAGGCCTGTTCTATAGAGTGAGCTCCTGTTTCAGTAGCAGCAGCAACAGCAGTGGTCATGGTTGTCTAATATATATGATGCCTTGATTTGAGTCCAGAATCACATAAAACAGGAGGTTAAAGGTCATCATTGATTACAAAGCAAATTTTAGGCAAGGCTTTGCTGTGCAACACTCTATTTTTAAAAACCGTGAAAACTGTCCTCAGACCATCATTTGTCACCTCAACTCTGCATCATTGCCATCAGAGCTCACTAATGGTTACACACTAATAAGTCTGGGCACTGGTGTCACATACGCTACAAAGTACAGGGCAGGTAGTAGTGCAAGTTACCGGTCTACAACAAGAAATGGGGATTTCCCAAAAACAGTCTAACCCCAAAGTTAGCCATGGTGCACTAATAACCCCAACCCTATGACTCCTGTCCAGGAGGCAAGGAGCATCTTAGCATACACCTGATGTAAACATTGAGATTCGTAAGTATACATTGTTAATTTCAGGAAACATTTTTTCCATCAGCAAATGGTCTCCTTTGGCACATGACTGACATAAACTCTAAGACCTTAAGCTAATAAACCTGAGCTGTTCACAAGCTCCTATGAAGTATGTACCCACTTCCATGAGCACGGGAGCACCAGTCCCGAATGTCTATGGTCTTATCTAGGTCTGTCTGTCTCAAGTGTACTAATGACACCTGCCACAAGGTGGTGGGAAAGTCCGTGAAACTACAATCTATTGGGCCAGGAAATCAAGCAATGTCTTGAGACCAGAATTTTTTTTTTTCTCAATTGGTAGATACCCACACAGAGTGTTCATGCTCTTTTTCCAGTCTGCTCTCTCTATGTGAGGTGGAATGAACAGAAGACTAGTGTTTTCCAGACATTATCAACTGTATAAATAAGTCTGCCCTGGATAGATGAAGGGGTGCGCTGAGGTCAGTGCTGCTGAGTGAACAAGCTGATGTTTAAAGGGAAATAAATACTCAGAGCCTATCAGGATATTTTACTTATATGCAAGCTCCAAATGTTGGAAAAGTTCAGAATTGACTGGCAATTCAGAGCATGAATAACTGGAAATAAGTTTTAATAAACGAGGCTTCACTTTTAACTTTTGCTCGAGGAAACGATCTTAGATATAAAGAAAACTGAATACTAAACTGGGCGCAAGCAGACACTGATTTCTGACCAAAGCTCCAACAGTGTGGCACCAAGTAGGGTCTGGAATGCGAGGTCCAGAACTTCAGCTGCGCAGTGCTCCATTTCCAGTCACTGCAGGAGGCTAGTTGACGCGACAGGCCCGGATCATGAGAAGCTGCAGGAGAATGAAGACCGGAGACGTGATCAGGCCGAACCAGAGCTCTCGAGTCTGCTCCACTAGCTTTTGGCACAGCAGCATCTCAAAGACAAACTTGAGGCTAAGGACGGTGAGAACCCAGAAGAGGCGCAGTACAGCCAGTCGCTTCTCCCCATCTTGGAAGAGACGAACGGAAACGATGGTGGTGAAATAGGTGCTGAGCCCGTCGGCGGCGAAAAAGGGCACAAAGACGTTCCACCAGGAGAGGCCTGGGGCCAGGCCATCCACTCGCAGTGCCAACAAGACGGAAAACACCAACAGGGCCAGCAGGTGCACGAATATTTCAAAGGTGGCAAAGCCCAGCCACTGCACCAGCTCCCGCAGCGAGAATAACATCGCGCCTGTTTAATACCGGCCGCCGGTGCCCGGCACCGAGCCGTGACGACTCCGACCGCAGACCTGACGAACGCCTGCTGCCGCCGCTGCACACGCGAAGCAGCAAGCAGCCCAACTTGGCACGGACGCCAGCCCTGGGGCTCTGCGGCCCTCAGGACCCCAACCCGGGTCCTGGAACGGGATATTAGTTGTAGAAGCCCGTGACGTACAGACGCTATCCCCGCCCCTGGCGGCTGGCGCAGCTGAAATGCGTCATTTCCTGTTGACACCGGAAAGGGGAAGTCAGTGGGTTGTTCGGTTCTGGCCGGCGTGTACAGTAATGCAGGTTCCACAGCTCCTGGTGCTTTTTGGTAGCCAAACTGGCACAGCCCAGGACGAGGCGGAGAGGCTGGGCCGCGAGGCCCGGCGCCGGCGGCTAGGTTGCTGTGTGCAGGCTTTGGACTCTTACTGCGTGGTGAGGCTCGGATGCTACGGCGGAGACCCTCCACCCGACTAAGCGTCCTCGGACGGAGGACGTTTGAGTGTGGCCCTTTCGGCCCAAGCGGATTTGGGGAAAAGGGAGGCACGAGGCTGAGGCCTGAGAAAGAGAAGGCCCGGTAGTCACTGGGAATAATTGTCCAAACACGTTTACTCTGTTACCCTAGGTGAAGGTGGTGGTGGCATGCGGTGCAGGGAGGGCACTGATCAGGGCCGCCAGAGACCTTACACCTACCTGTGTCTTGTCCTTGAGGCGAATCTCATTAGGGAGCCCCTGGTGATATTTGTTTGTGCGACCACAGGCCAAGGAGACCCTCCTGACAACATGAAGGTAAGGCCGGCCTGATGTGTACCCTCGTCCAGTTTTCATTGCTGTGTAAGAGTCCCAACGTGCACAGAAATAGCTTCCCTTCAAAGCATATTAAATATGAGAGGTGCCTTTGAGAGATATTCTTTGTGTAGATCTGAGGACAGAAATAGCTCTTAGTAGTCACTCAGTAGCTTTGACCATTTTGTTTCCCAGGCTGACATGAGTCTGGTCTGGGCCATGTGTTGAAGTTCAAGCTTTGTAACATTAAGAAAACTTTCTTTAATTCTCTCTTTTTTCAAAGCATATATATTCCTGGCACCATCTGGGACACAGCAGCCACATTTTTCTTTTATGGAGCTCAATGACCAAAACAACAGATTTAATGGTCAATTACAAGGAAACACCTAGTGTTAGGGTTTAGTGTTAGAAAATGCCAGGTGTTAAGGGAGTGAAGGGGGTCCTGAAATCAGGCACAACTTTTTGGAAGGAAGGAGCACGCCTTTAATGCTAGCTGTTGGGAGGCAGGAGCAGATGGAGCTAGCCAGGGCTACATAGTGGGACTCCATCTCCAAAATTAGTTAATAAATAGCAAGGGCAGATGATGGCGAGAAGCAACCTGTGTGAAGGGCAGAAAGTTGAGGATTCCCCAGCCATGAACTGTGCTGACAGGAAAGGGGAAGGAAAAGGGGGTTCATTCAAAAAACCTGGGTAGCTATAGGAAAACATTGGGCTTAGGATGAAAGCTCTAGGAACTGTGGAAGTGGCACAGTGATGCTGTCATTGAAGCAAGAATAATGTTAGGGAATGTGCTGCCATAAACAGGAGGTGTGCATGTGGCCCAGGGCTGAATAAACCAGGCACATTCCAGAGAATCCAAAAAGGTAGAGCCAACAGGATGTGTAGTGAGAGGGAGCTGGAAGATGAGGGACAGAGTCACAACAGGAGACAGGATACATAGTAATTTCACCTGAGAAATGAGAGACCAGCTTGGGCAGGTGCCAGAAGATGCCTAGAAGAGCTGCAGTTAGCTGTCAGCACTAGGAAGGTCCTGGCACAAGTGACACTGCTGGAGCACCCAAAATAAAACTGAGAAAGCAAAACCCCTATCTTTCAAGCCTGCCACCTAGCATGGATAGGGTCAGACAGGAGGAGTTCCCTTCCCAAGGTCAAGGATAGGGTGGGAGGCTTGAAAGGCATCTCTAGGATCAGTAGTGACTACTAAGGAGAGTGGTCTGTGGGGAGCAGACACTGATATCCAGCTCTAGAGAAGATGAAGTAGGATCAAGAGAGTTCAAGGCTGCCCTCACCTACATGTTAAGAAACTATATCAGCCAGTTATGGTGATGTGCACCTGTAATCTCAGCCCTCCAGAGGCTAAATCTGAAGGACCAAGAGTTTGGAGCCACCCTCAAGCTAATGTCAACCAAAAACATGAGTCAGAAATAAACAACTTGTCAGGCATTGGTGGCACACTTGGAGTCAGAGGCAGGTGAACCTCTGAGTTTGAGGCTGACCTGGTCTACAGAGTGAGTTTCAGGACAGCCAGGGCTACAGAGTGAAATCCTGTCTCAAAAATAAGAAGGGGACAAAGAGGTAAGGCAGGTTTGAGGTGTGCTGGTCTGTGGACAGCCCACACAGAAGCAGGAGTCAGTAGTCACTGTCTCAATCACAACAGGAACTGAAGTCCTTTGAAGAGGCTACAGACCCAGCATCTCAAACACAGGAGTATGGCTACTCATGTCTGCAGGACACGAAGGCCTTGGCCACTTTGCCCTAATCCTCTTTAAAAACACATTGGAATTATAGGGAAAAAATCCAATAACTAGGTCTCTGCTTATCCCTTTCTGGTGAGATCTACCATGACAGGCATGTCCCAGAGTTTTTCCAGAAGCTTCTTAACTACAAATAGTATAGAGAAAGAATGAGTATGTCTGTGAGAGTGAAGACTAGTGAAAGGCAAAGACAAATAAAACCCAGAATTCAGTATGGATGCAGCATTCCTGGGCTGAGACCAGGACCGAAGTAGGACAGACAGAGGTAGGGAAGCAGGAAAAAGAATCTGCAAAGTATTGGGAGATACAGCTGAGCAGTTCTCCCAGGTGTAACACAGAAATTAAACCGTGGAGGAAAACAGTCAACAGAACTTAAAGATCACATGAGCAGTGACAGAATGAGGAAGGGGTAGGAAGGCAATTAGTAAGGACATTAACAGTGTCACTCAACTGGGTGATGGTGGCACAGCACTCCAGAGACCACCTGGTCTACAGAAAAAGTTCCAGGACAGCCAGGGCTACACAGATCATGTCTACAAGCAAATAAACAGTTGCACATAGTGGAAGTAGAAAACTGCAGCCTGAGACAGTGACCACCTGCTCGCAAAGGGGCATCCGCAGAGGACAGCATAACTACTGGGATAGTAAGTAGCATGGCCTGACAGCTAACAGGCCAGAGGGCAACAAGCTATCGTCAGCAAACTGGAAAGGTCAGTGTAGACCAGAGTTTGAGGGCATGAGTCAGGGAGTCGACACCTTCAGAGGGTCAGAGCACAGCCCGTCTTGCTTTTTTACCCAGAAGACTTGAGTGAGGACTGGCTGGCTTACTACGGTAGTAGAGTGAGCAGGTGGTGAGTTCTCCATGAGCAGAATAGGAAGAATACCTCAGGAGGGCATCAGGCTGCCCTAGTAAGTAGATGGGGCATTGAGCTACAGATCAACATATATGAGAAATATTCACTCAGTTAGAATAAGTTTTCTTTGTGTGTAGGTTTCTGGTCTGTAATTGTGTACCATGTGAAGGAGAGCTGTCCAGATTGTCCAGCTGTACAGTTCTGGACTCTAATGGTCTTCCTTCCACACTATCCTCTCACTTCTGGGACCTCAGACAGAAAACTGGCCTGAGCTGTGGTCCTAACACAGTTTCCTGTGGCTACAGAACTTCTGGAGGTTCATATTCCGAAAGAGCCTGCCGTCCACCTCCCTCTGTCAAATGGATTTTGCTGTCCTAGGCCTCGGGGATTCCTCATATGCCAAGTGAGTAGGGGGTGGACTTGCTGGCCAGATGGGAACAGTTTTTAAAGTCAAGAAAGAAATGTGGCAGACAGCTGGGACCCCAGGTGCCCATCCACTATAGACCATGTGGCCCTGCACTGTGTTGGCTCATCAACCTTATCCACAGAAATTCCCTAGTGGCCCACTAATCGTTGTAAGGACTCTGCACAGAGAAGGCCACCGTTGGGGAAGGGGACAGGGTGGCAGAGTACCACCATGGAATTCAGGGCATGGTAAGGCTCAAACCAGCCAGAATTACATCCAATCTGTCCCTGTTCTTCACTGTGTTCCAAACATAGTTTGAAGTATTGACAACTTGAAAAGATCCCTGGGTGGACAGCATACCTTCAGGTAACTTGTTAGGAAAGCTCGTGGTTGTCACTGTCAGGGTTTGTGGACAGTTGTGTCCCTAAACAAGCAGTGCTGTTAGCTTTGTTCATTGGCTGGGGATTTCCACTCAAAGATGCAAGTAGCTGTCTAATACCTGAGACCTGTTTTTCTCAGGGCCCAGTGTCATTCAGCATTGAGGGCCACTCCAGCCCCCTAAAAAGTTGGGTGCAGGACAGGGTTCTTGATTAGTTTATAATAAAAAAAAAAAAAGTGGGGCTCAGAGCAGTTAAGAGCACTGACTGCTCTTCCAGAGTCCAGAGTTCAATTCCCAGCAACCACATGGTGACTCACAACCATCTGTAATGAGATCTGATGCCCTCTTCTGGTGTGTCTGAGGACAGCTACAGTGTACTCATGTAAAATGAATTCAGTTAAAAACAAAAAAACAGAAAATGGAAGCTGAGTATGGTGGCTCACTCACACTCCCAGCACTCAGAAAGCTAATATGGGAGATTGCCACAAAGTCTAGGGTGGGATTGTATCTTACTAAACCAAAAACAATAAAAAACAGGAAGTGGTGTGGCTTTGCTAGATGCTTTTGCTCATTGGCACTATGTGGACACAGAGCAGGTAGGATAGAATTTAACTATTGATGTGGTTCCCAGACAGACAAGCTGATCCAAGGACCAGTGAATCTTTTACAGGCCAAAGAGGGTAAATCTTACAGAAAAACATGGTTATCTGCTGTCTACCCCACCCCTACTCCATCTCCAATAGTAACTGTGGAGCCCTGGCCAGGGCCATGGTCCTCATCACTTCATAGGTAAATGAGACTGTCCTCGACGTGGCAACTTGTTGAGGTCAAGGGACCTAATGTGTGTTGTTGTAGTTGTTGCTCCAGTCTCTCATCCCCTGAATGTGCTCCACTGAGGAAGTGACCCTTGAGGGAGGTCCTGTACTGCTTTGCTTGGACCAAGAGGTTAGCTACACTACCACTCATACTCTGGGCCTACCTTGCTGTCTCTACCCACAGGTTCAACTTTGTGGCCAAGAAGCTACATCGCAGGCTGCTGCAGCTAGGGGGCAGTGCCCTCCTGCCCCCATGTCTAGGTGATGACCAGCATGAGCTAGGGTAAGTCTTGGTGTCAGCATCCCTCTACGGCATCCCATCTTGGCTCTGGCCCACAGAGGCCAACACCTGTACTCTTTCCTAGGCCTGATGCTGCCATTGACCCCTGGGTAGGAGACCTTTGGGAGAAGATAATGGTTATGTACCCAGTACCCCTCAGCATTCCTGAGATCCCTCATGGAGTCCCGTGAGTCTGAGCCTTGGGTATATGAATATCAAGGGACTTGAAGCTTATCCCCCAGCCCTCCCAACTCATAGTTCCACTTTTCACAGCTTGCCCTCCAAGTTCATCTTCCAGTTTCTTCACGAGGTCCCCAGCATAGGGGCTGAGGAGCTGAACATAGCCAGCTCAGCCTCTCAGACACCCCCATCAGAGTTACAGCCCTTTCTGGCACCTGTGATCACCAACCAGAGGGTCACTGGCCCCCAACACTTTCAGGATGTTCGGCTGATTGAGTTTGACATTATAGACTCAAATATCAGGTAAGGAGCCAAAGCTCTCAAGCAGTCAGGCAGGATGTCCATGTGTTCCTAGGAAGCTGATGTGGTCAGGGGAAAGGTAGGCAGTAAGTAGGCCTTCAGAAGGGTATGCCAAAGCCAAAGACCAGGCTGCACAGCAGCTGGAAGAGCTCTACCTCCAGCCCACTTCCATCTCCTTAGTCCCTTCATCCTCCTCCGCAGTACACATCCCTTCCATCCCCTCAGCCCATCTGTCCCTCCATACCATCCCCACATTTCTGGTGACTTTTTCATACAGTTTTGCTGCTGGTGATGTTGTCTTAATCCTGCCCTCTAACTCAGAGGCCCACACCCAGCAGTTCTGCCAACTGTTGTGCCTGGACCCCAATCAGTTTTTTACACTTAAGCCACGGGAGCCAGGTGAGTATGGGAGATGCACTAGCTCTGAGGTCCAAGGTGCCACCTAATGACCCTACCCAGCAAGCCTCTATGCCATTCCTGCAGGTGTCCCTTACCCACCAGGGCTGCCTCAGCCCTGCACTGTGAGGCACCTTGTGTCGCAGTACTTGGACATTGCCAGTGTGCCCCGCCGTTCCTTCTTTGAACTCTTGGCTTGTCTCTCCCCACATGCACTGGAGCGGGAGAAGCTGCTGGAATTCAGCTCTGCCAGAGGTCAGGAAGAGCTCTGGGAGTACTGTAATCGACCCCGCAGAACCATCTTGGAGGTGGGCTTGTGGGCAGGCAGGTGGGTATGGGCCACCGATCTATGGCATGCACACCACCATCACAGTAAGACTCCATTTATCCAGGTGCTATGTGACTTTCCACACACTGCGCGTGCTATTCCTCCAGAATACCTTTTGGACCTAATCCCTCGGATCCGCCCACGGGCCTTCTCCATTGCTTCTTCCCAACTGGTGAGGGACTCCTAAGTAGAACTGAAGGCTGGCTGGGAATGCTGGGACTGGGTAGGATGTTTACAAATAGGGGCTGTCCCTCCTGGGGTTGGTAGCAGGCAGGAGTGCTTTAGCGAGTTAGAGCTATCACTCTTTCTGTAGGCTCATCCCAGGAGGATACAGATCCTTGTGGCCGTGGTAAAGTACCAGACTCGCCTGAAGGAGCCCCGCCATGGCCTCTGCTCCTCCTGGCTAGCATCCCTGAATCCTGGGCAAGGTAATCCATAGCTCTGGGGTTGGGAGAGAGTATGGCCTCAAGCCCCAGTGAGCACCTCAGCATTGTCTTTTGACCTCCTACATGCCATCTCCCTTCTACAGCAGGACCTGTCCGGGTGCCTCTGTGGGTACGGCCTGGGAGCCTAGTGTTCCCAGAAACACCGGACACACCCATTATCATGGTGGGGCCTGGAACTGGTGTGGCTCCCTTCCGAGCAGCCATTCAAGAGCGAGCGGCCCGTGGCCAAACTGGTGCGTACAGGAGTTCCAGAGCAGTGAGGCCATGGAGACTGGTCTAGCTGAGCTCCTGCATCCAGACAGGGACTACCCTGTGTTTCCCAGGAAACATCTTGTTCTTCGGCTGCCGCCACCGGGATCAGGACTTCTACTGGGAGACTGAATGGCAAGAGCTAGAGCAGAAGGGCTGCCTGACCCTGGTTACAGCTTTCTCCCGGGAGCAGGTGAGTGTATTCGTTAGATGGGGCAGGAGTTGGGATGGCTAAAACTTAGCCTCTCACACTTGCAGGAACAGAAGGTGTATGTGCAGCACCGGCTACGAGAGCTGGGGCCACTGGTCTGGGAGCTGCTGGACGGCCAAGGTGCTTTCTTCTACCTAGCAGGGTGAGCCAACTTGGGAATGGAGGGGAGTGGACCAGCCTTTGGGGGACTGGGATAGAAGAGGTTGGGACTCCAGGATCACTGAGCTTTCTGAGGCTGCCCCTCCAGCAATGCTAAGAACATGCCTACGGGTGTTTCGGAAGCCCTCATATCCATATTTCAAGAAGAAGGACGACTCTCCACCACAGATGCCACAGCCTACCTTGCCAGGCTTCAGCAGACTCTGCGCTTCCAGACTGAGACCTGGGCCTGAGAAGCCACTCGCTCGCTCACATTCACACTAACAGCTGCACTGGGGGGCCTGCTGGAGTCTAGAGGGCCCGTTGTTACCTCTTGCCATCTAACCTCAGAGCACAGTTCAGCTTTTTTGGTCCAGCTGACCAGGAGGACAGTCCCTGCACATAGCCAAACTCAGTGGAACCCAATGTCCCATACATAGCCCCAGCCCCAGTGCAGCCTGAACTCCTGGTTTTCTCTCAGCCCCTCACTCTGCCCCAAATCTGTATTGAAGTCCATCCCTCCAAGGGCCTGCTGAGCCCTCCAAGGGGCATAGAGCTGTGTGAGGGCTTCACTGCTCTGATCTCATGCTGTTCCCACTCATCCCACACCACCTGTGCAACTCAGGCCACGTCTGAGCATTGAGAATGGGCAAATCCATCTATGTTCAGGTCCATAAACATGAATAAACTGTCTGGGTAGCCACTCACTTCTGGTTTTGCTTCTAGACTTGAGGGTGGTGGGTTGGACATGATTATCTGCATCTGCTAGTGGTGAGCAAAGGCCCTTCCAGGGTTTGAGCACAGGCTGTGTACAGGTACCTCCTTGCCTGATACCTGTGCCTGAGTCATAACACACCTGGGTGTTTGATGTGTGACTGCCTCTTGGTGTCTGTCCCCTTTGTGCTTAAGAGTCTTTAAACTGATAGCTTAGCCAAGCAAGTGCCCTTCTCTGATGGTCATACAACTCAGCCAAGCTCATATACCCTTCTCTGATAGCCAAACAGAAAGGGTTTAGCTATTTGGAAGTCCCAGCCAAGAACCAGAACACACTATTCTTTCCAAAAGAACTGGAAGAATGATCGGGTGGAGGGGTGTGGTTTGTGTTGGCCCGCCCATGGGCAGGGCCTCCACCTCTAAAAAGAGAAACCTTGTTGGAGGAGTCAGACGGGTCCGAGGGCAGCTGGGAGCTAAGGAACCTCTGTTTTGTCCTTCAACTTCTGGAAGAGAGACCAGACCTAGCCAACAGCACTCTTGGGCCTGAGATACCAGGAGTTGAGTTGACATGCTTCGAGGACCTGATTGAAGTTTATTTCCAGTGAGTCAGCAAGCCAGAGGTGTATAGAGGTTAGTGATCCACTGAATGGGAGACTAAGCTCTGCCTGGCTTTTGAGGGCCACACTAACCTTCATTCCTGCAACAATCCCTGCTGTAACCCTGGAGTCACAGTCTACACATCCTGACTTCTGCTCTGGTGACTCTACCCTGGGGCCTAATGACACCAGCTCTGTGTCTCCTAGTTCACTCTTTGCTTCTCCGGGTCCTGAGCTCTTGGACCCACTGTGCCAGCCACCAGCAGATGAAGAGGATGATCTCGGGGCCTCCCAGGGTGCCAGAGCTCCAGACAGTAAACCTGAACTGGAGGCCAGAGACCCATCCGGGGCCTGGGCCTTATCAACTGTGGAGGGACAGGAAGGTGAGGGGCAGGAGGAGGAGGAATGTCCCGTATGTGCTGAGCCTTACGGGCCTAGTGAGCACCACCTGACCATGCTGAACTGTGGCCACAGCCTGTGTGTGGGCTGCCTGCACCAGCTGCTAGGCATGACCCCCAGAGCTGACCTGGGCCGTGTGTGCTGTCCACTGTGTCGTCAGAAGACACCCATGCTAGAGTGGGAGATCTGTCAGCTGCAGGAGGAACTGCTTCGAGCTGATGGACCCCAGTGCGCAAGGCCCGCTGCATCCATCACATCCCTGCATCCTGGCCCTTGGCCCTGGGGTTCCTTAGAGCACCGCTACCGACTGCGCTTCTTGGCAGGACCTGTGGGAGGACGAAGCTGTCTCCCCTTTCTGCCCTGCCCTCCCAGCCTAGGTACCTGGTTGTGGACGCTGCGGGAACGTGGCCCCTGTGCCCGCCGCTTGTCGCTGCTGAGCCTGCTGGTACTTGAACTGCTAGGGCTGGTGGTCATCTTTATGCCACTCGTGTTACTAGGAGCGCTCCTCGTGCTGCTGGACCGTTCCAGCCACTAAGCAGAGCCCAGGATGTTGGCCAAGCTTTGAAGTCCATTCTCGGATTCTGGTAACTGGCACGGACTTGTTATCACCAATACCAAGACGAGAGACAGATGCCTAAGAGCCTGAGCCAGTCAGAGTGCTTGTACACCCGTGATACTGGCTAAAGCCAAGGACACAAGGACAGCCTCTGAAGGAGCTTGGCCTGGCAGGAAGAGCTGGGAAAAGAACCCTACGTGCTTGCCATGGACAGGCACTTGACTGGCCACAGGCAGGAGCTGGGCTATACCGCCAGCTCGAGGTCCAGCTGGTGAGGGTGGACACAAATGTATGATTCTAGCAGTGACTCTGTTTATACCAAGATCTGTTTATAGGAGAAGGCAACTGCTGCAGAGACTCGCCTACTCCAGACAGAAGCTGGTGTGTGTCCCTGAAGGCAACAGCAGCAGCCACAGTAGCTACCAAGAGAGGCCTGCACTGCACAGACAGACCCTGAGGCCTCCAAATGCCCAAGGCCCAGTTCTGGTCCTAATTGACTCTGCAGTTAGGACCTGGAACCCTCACTGGGAGGTGGAGACAAATGTAAGCTCATAGTTCATTGGTGACTCGATGCAGGGGTAACGTGAGTGCTGTATAAGAAGCCTAGGCTCTCAATAAACGGTCGTTACTGATGCCATCATTACCACAGCCATCCTCATTCCATCTCGACCTCTGCCATCCAGGCACTCTCCCCACAACCCTTTACGGTATGTTCAGTCATACGCAGACCAGTGCCATTTGGAAGACTGCTGGGTCCTTGATCTTAGCCAGCGTAAGCCTCTACTATATATGCTGTCCAAAGGCCATTTCCATATTCTTGGCCAGAGGAAAGGTACTTTTGGGGGGAGAGCAGGGGGCAGCAGGATCTTTCTGTGCAACCCATGCTGACTTCACAATCCTGCCCTAGCTTCCAGGGTGCTGAGACTCCCAGCGAGCTTCACCACACACAGCTCAAAGTTCTGTCTGCCTAGCTGGGTCACATCCCTATGTACTACACACTAGCCGTCCTCTGCACCAGTAGACCTCCTGAGCAGCACACATGACCCAGCTTGGCCTTCAACAAGCAGAACAGGCCAACCTTGAATGCAGCTGGGCCGCCCTCTGGCAGCTCCTGGTTAGACCATGTTTGGATTATAGCCTTGGGAACCCATAGCTTAGCCCACGGGAGTTAGCTTCAATCAGTGAACAAGTGCAAACTTTGGCAAAGAGTTTTAATGGCAAAGTTGGCTGCAGCGACAATGCCACGCAGGGTAGGGCCAGAAGCCACAGTGGGCAAGAAAGGGTCAGCAGGCAACAGGACAAAGCCAGTTCCCTGAAGAAGCGGCGAGCAAGGGCCTGCAGGCAGTAGTGGGCAGGTGACACTACATGATGGAGCAGGCAGAAAGTGGGTTCCGCACATGGCAGGTGCATGCAGCCCCACAGTACTGCCGGAAGGTCTGGTAGCAGCTGCCTTCAGATTCACCTCCCCACTGGCCACCGGATGGGGCAGTCAGGGCTTCAGGTGGCAAGCGGCTCAGGATGGATGTGTTGACAGCCAGTGCAGCCAGGCCATAGTCAGTGAAGAGCACAGTCTCACGGTGGCAGGTGGGACAGGAGATGAACTTGTACTTAGGGCAAGACTCATAAAGAATCTGCAGGCACTGCTCACACACAGAGTGCAGGCAAGACAGCACACGGGGCCGCCGTTGAGTAACATTGTATGTGTGCCCACAGGTAGGGCATTCCAGGGGCTCACCTGCTATCACTGGCCCAGAGGATGAAGGTGCAGAGGCTGTTGGGCCAGGTCGAATCACATACTGATTTACAATGACCTCATCCACTGGTGCCACCCGGGGGAAACCCAACTCAGAACTGCCTTTTCGGGGCCGCCTTGGCAAGGGTGGAGTGTGGGATGCTCCTTCCAAGGTAGGCATGTCCCCCCCACATGCCTGGTTGACAATGATCTCTGTGTCGGAGGGCCAAGCACGCTTGGGTGCCAGAGTGGGAGTGGGCCTGGGTGCAGGTGGGAAGCAGGGGGTGGCCGCCGGGAGCTCAGGGAACTTTTCAGGATGGACAATCTTCATGGCCTCCATTTTGAGGATGACATGGGGGCCTTTCAGGCAGGACATGAGGAGGCCTGGCCATCCACTGCCCACCTCAGGCCCCGGGTCAGCTGGCATCCGGCCCTCTACAGTCAGACTCGATGTTGGCACAGGTGGGGGTGTTGGGTGGGGCCGAGGGGGAAGAGAAGGGGCTGCATCCTGGTCCTGCCAGGCCTGATGAGGACCACGGTTACTCCGTGGACTGCAAGGGGCAGCCGGTGACAGCTTGGAGGGCAGCCCTCCTCCCAGTGGCCACAATGGCTTATCTGGTTCAGTCCGAAGAGGAGGAGGAAGAGGAGGGGGAGGGGGAAGCAGGCGGGGACAAGGGGGTATGGGAGGCTGTTTTGGGCTGTGGGGCTCACCCAGGGTCTCTGTCTGCTGAGGCTGGCAAGGGGGCGTGGAGGGGCCTCCTCCTGTAGCAGAGGTCAGTAGTCCCTGGGCCGGGACATCTTGGCAGGCAGGGGCTAGGTGGGCCCCATGGCTCCAGGACAGGGCGCCCAGGGAAGGCAGCTAGCCTGATCCCTGGCTGCCGGAGGACCTGGGCTGCAGGCTCCGCGGCAACAGCAATGGAGAGGCCTGCACCAGGCCCGAGCTGCGGGTGAGAGATAACGTGAGGGCAGCACGGGGCCCACCTCACTCTCGCCCTCGCCCACAAAGGACAGGGTGCCCGACCTCTGACCCTGACATCCAAGTCTCCACGGGACTCTGAACGCAACCCCCTCCCCAGTATACTCTCCGAGGGCAGACTCACTGTCCTGAGAACTGTCTCTATGAAAATGAAAAGGGATGATGTGTCTGGCCCCCCGCCCCTCCCCCTCACCCCCACCCTCCACCCGGCTCACCTGCCCCAGCCTGGCGTTCCCCGGCTGCGCCGCCGCCGCAGCAGAGGTTGTCTCAAAGGCAGGCCCGGATGCAGCGCTCACACCTTGGCTCTCCTGCTCTAGTGGCTCCGATAGCTCCCGCGGCTCCAGGGGAGACCTCGGGTGATGGCAGGCCCAAGCAGCACCCAGAGGCTCGAGCGCTGGTGCTGGACGCAAGGCTCGGCGCGGTGGCGGCGACAGCAGCGGCGGCGGCAGGTGCGTGCGGAGCGTGGCGCGTTCTGCGGCGGAGGCGCGGGGACCGCAGTGCGCGCGGCGCCCGCCCGTGCCCGCAGCGCCACCCCCCGTCTGGGGACCCGCGCGGGGTCCACGGGGCGGGGCCAGTCTCCTAGCCGCCCCTCGATCCACGTCTGGCCTGGCGTCGGCTCCCAGTGTCGACCTCCCAGCTAGCTACCGGCTGGTCAGAATCCCCGAGCAGCCAACATTCCCTTTCCTCTTGGCTGACCCCTCGAGGGACCAAACCCTCCGCCGAATTTTGTAAGGGAAACCTTCCCATTTTACTCCCTCATTTCGAGCCTCACAATGCCGGAGCAGGGGTTCCAGCGTCCCATTTGGGTCTCAGCTACCTTTCGAGCTCTGAAAGGGCAGGGTCCTTTCACTCCAAACCCCGACACACCCCCTGTGCGAACGCCGGGAGTTTTCCAGTTCACTGACGTATCCACACTGCACAAGATTCATCAAAGAGGGAGTAGGACAGCAAAAGGGACAAGGGGTTAAATGGATACCAGACGAGTGGACAGAGGGAGCTGGGGCAGTCACAGGAGGCTCAGAAGGTTCACGGACTGGAGGTGGAGAGTTGGAAATACCTGGAGAGGCTGGCAGTCCAGGGTGGAGGGCCCACTGCGCACACTCACCTGCCTAGGGTGGGGTAGCCCTTTCTTGAACCTCATCAGGTCAGCACGTGCTTCTATGTCTCACAGTTATGTACTAAACTGACCCCACCCAGCAGAGGCCCCATTCCTTTCATCATCCTCCTCCTACTACTACCTGGTCCTCTTCAACCTGGGCTACACCTTTGCCTCGGGGGGCGGGGGTGAGCCCTCAGTGAGGAAAAGAAACTAAGGACACACTGATGACCAGGTGTTTACATGTTCAGAATGCCATTCTCTACCCTCTATGGCCACCATACCTGTGACCAACACTGAGTCCTATCCCTGACCCTGCAAAGTCCAGATTTCCTTCAGGTTACAGCCCCTTTCTGTACAATTTGACGAGTGGAGCAGTGTTCCTGGTGAGCCAAAACTGGGCCATACTTTACAGTTCTGTGGCCCACTTCAGAGCTCTTTCAGCAAGACAATGTTAGAGGAGGGGTCAGGTGCTGAGGTGTAGAGGGGAGGCGTTTCTTGGGAACTTGGCATGATGCTGAGCAACTCTGATAGCTGTGGCCAGAGAAAGGAATGAGCCCACCCTTCCCTTGAGGACTCTGCTCACTTACCCACTCAGCATGCGCGCAAGGCCACCTACCGCCCCACCCTCTACCTAGGGTCCCGCCCCATGAAACGAAGCCACGCCCCATAGGAGAATTGGGTTCCCCTACTCCAGCCTTCTGAGCTGAGTGTTGCAGAGAAGGATCCGTCCAAACCGGGTCTTTAGGAAACCCTGGAG
The DNA here is from genome assembly GCF_963924665.1 of Micromys minutus. NCBI lineage: Eukaryota > Metazoa > Chordata > Mammalia > Rodentia > Muridae > Micromys > Micromys minutus. Next base: position 1,604,156 of record NC_137982.1, on the reverse strand, counting down.
CGCAAAGGCTTCTGGGAATTAAGTTTCCACTGGGCACCTCGGCCGGGTTTACGCATGCTCCCGGCTTGGGGCGGAGTCTAAAGGGGCGATGAGCAAGATTGAGGGTGCTTATATAGCGAGCTCTGGTTTTCACCTATTAAGCGTGTTTCCCCCAGACCCATTTCCTTCTACTTGCTAAGTAGCTAGGACTCTTGTCTCGACCTGTCTGACTGGCTTTACTCAGGCTTCCTCAGTTACCCTGGCTTGCAGGCCCTGTCCTACTTGGTGTTCTTCCTGGTGTTTCCTGGAGAGGACCCGAGCCCTTCCCACTGTTGTCTCAACCCTAGCCCCACCGTCATTCTTCGTGCCCACTATGGGCAAGGAGGTGACGCTGCAAAAGCAAAAGGGTACTAGGGCCAAAGATAAGTGCTGGAAACAAAAAAATTCGGGGAGCTTTTACCCCAACTCACCAACACAGGGAAACTGCAAGTTTAAAAAAGGAGCTGAAAATGTATTTGTGTCTGAAGTTCATGTCACCAACTGTAAGATAAGTAAAGTGTATCTGCGAAGTTGTGTCAAACTTTATCATCGTCATCATAAAAGTGGACAATCCTCCAAATAGTTTTGTACTCAGAATGTGCTGGGTATGGACAGTTGGTGTCAAGGAGGAAATCAGAAAGGTGGAAGAAGAGATGTAACCCCAGCACATCTGAAGACCCCAGAATCTGAAGGCCTGCCTCTACTTCTTTTCTGGGGCCATGACCCAAGGAGGTAGGGCATGCTCAGATGAGTTGTGATTGAGTCACCCCAGATTGACAAATGCCCCTTAAAGCCCTAACCTGGCCTCCACCCATCTGGGAATGAGGGGTGACTGCATGCTGTGCTCTAGTTGTTGAGGCCTCTTGGGATCTTGGGAAGCCCATCTTTGAGCTCCGCCCCAAGGCCCCACCCCTCTCTAGGAGGGAAAAGCCAGTGGCTGAGAGCTACTCACAGGCACTAGGACCTGGAGCTGGAGGACTAAGAAGACAAGGCTGCTGCTTGCCACAGGTGAGTCCTTGTCCTGATACTGACCTGTTCTTACAGGTTCCTTCTGGGCAGCCCCTATTCTCCCTTAGACCAAGTCTTCAGTGCCTTCTAGCCTTTTATCCCCATTCTTAGCTGCTTCCTGGAGCATTTCTTAGATCCTTGGTGGAGGGTGGTAACTGGGTACTTGGGCCTACCTCCAATACACATTCTGATGTCTCCACATCTGCACACAGGTGTCTCAGGGAAATGGCTCTCCACAGGGCAGACTTCTTTAAGGGGTGTCTTCCTAGACTATGGGCTCTCAAGCAGCTTTTTCCCTTCCCTGAGTCCATACATGTTTCTCTGCTCGCCCCTGCAGCCTGGACCATGGACCCCCATGAGATGGTTGTGAAGAATCCATATGCCCACATTAGCATCCCTCGGGCTCATCTACGGTCTGACCTGGGGCAGCAGTTAGAGGAGGTTCCCTCTTCATCTTCCTCATCTGAGACTCAGCCTCTGCCTTCAGGAACCTGTACCCCAGAGCCAGTGGGCCTCTTACAAACTACTGAAGCCCCGGGACCCAAAGGTATTAAAGGCGTCAAGGGTACTGCTTCCGAGCAGAACCAGCAGACCTGGCAGTCACCCTGCAATCCCTACAGCAGCGGGCAGCGTCCGTCGGGACTGACTTATGCTGGCCTGCCACCTGTAGGGCGTGGGGATGACATTGCCCACCACTGCTGCTGCTGCCCTTGCTGCTCCTGCTGCCACTGCCCTCGCTTCTGCCGTTGTCACAGCTGCTGCGTTGTCTCCTAGCCTGGCTTTCCAACCTCCAGGGCTGTGGAGCCCAGGTTTCTGCTCAATGCCAAAGCGGTGCTGGACATCAGGAGCAGCCATGGTCATGGCCATCAGCCATTTCTTGCCCTGGACAAGGGAGCCTATCCACGAGGAAGGTTCCGCTACAGCCCTCTGGAGTAGGGGTCCAGCCGCGAGCCATGTTGGCAGCAACAGGGATACCCTTCACTTCCTGCGAGACGTTGACAATAAAGCAGGATGACCATTGTGCCCGTGACTGCTTTTTTACCAGGGGCCCATTTGGGAGAGGGTCCTAGTCTGGACAGCTACTTTTGTCCTTAACATCTACAAATACAATCTCCCCACCAGGTTCCCAAACTCTGTGGGATCTTCCAGAGACTGGAGAGCTCCAAGACTGTCTCATGACATCCATAATTTAGGGAGCTTGCAGGTCTCAGTCTGCCCAGGGTCTTGTAGGTGGTAATATGTCCACTACCCTGAACCAGTTCCCTGTACTTCATAAGGCTAAAGCTGAGATAGTAAACAAGGAGGGTGTCATGCACGCCACTGCTGGGGTCCTGAGAAAGTACTTTAGAGAAGGATCAGATTGGAGGACTGTTGGTGGGTGGAGCTGGTGTTAGCAGGTTTCAGGGAGTCGGAGCACAGGATGCAGGACCCAGAATCCAGCCCTGCCCAATGTGAGTCACCTGCCAACCTCAGCCAGGGCATGTTTCTGTTCCCCACAAAACGTAATTCCTACAATCTAGAGCTCTATTGCATTCATGTTTTTGAGTGATCTATACTAGGTCTTGAAGGTAAGGCAGGGAAGGGCTGAGAGAGTGCCCTCTTCTTGTCTGTCCAAGCAGTGTAAGATGCTTGCTGGGGGCTTGTATGAGATGCCAGGATAGGGAGTGTGCAGGGAAGCCAGTCCTGGCAGCCTGGTGTTTCCGGGGCAGGGCAGAGCCACACACCACATGGAGGAGAAGAGCTGGCTTCACAAGACAAACTAGTCCTGCCAAAGTCACCATCCCTTGATACAGAGACAGGACATATGAGCGAACAGGCTAGATGTGTAGTGTGTCCAGGTCTCCAAGTATGAGCAGATAGGTCATTGCCCTGAGTCTCCTTCCCGAGCTCTTTGTCCCCTGTTCTAGTAAAGGCCAGTACAGGAACCCGTTTGACCAGTCTTAAAGGCAGACTGCCAAGAGAATGGGTAAAAGTGAGTAAGAAGGGTTGTTCTGCCCTTTGGCTTTCTTGTAGCAACCCCTTGTGCTACAAGATAGGGGCCCTGACAGCCTATCCCAACACAAATGGGTTCCCTACTTCTGCACATCTTCAGTCCTCATCATAGGGAACACTGAACCCACTTCCCTGAACTATCTCCCTGAACTATTGCAAAGGCTGGGGGTCTGATGGGCAGTCAGCTGGGAGGTGCTTTTGATAAGCAAGGGGAGTGCTTTGGAGATGATGGGTGTAGGAGGGAGATCGACACACTCCGAGTGTGACTCTGTGTGTGACTCCGTGGGCCTGGCTAGGGAGAGAGGAAGATGATGCTGAGAAGTGTCACAATTTATCAAGAATATGCACCTAATCTGGAGCTGCCAGTGGGTGGTGGCAGGTCCCCTGAGCGGTGATGTGAGCTGAGGCTGGAGTGGGCTTCACTCAGGCCAAAGCAGGAAGATATTACAGTATGGGGATCAGACAAGAGGGGTGGAGGCTGAGCCAGGGAAAAGAGGACAAGAACAGGGAGGACAAGGATGCTCAGGACAGCTTGGAGCACAGAAAGACAGAGCCAGGTCTCTAGGAGTTACAGGGAGGAGTGGTCTGGGCAGCATCCGGTTATGCAGGGGGCTGGTTCACCTTATCTCCTGCCCAGTGGGTGGTGCATCAGATCCAGTTGCAGGTGCTTTGTGGCTGAAAGAGGAACCCACTCTGGCTTGACGCTGCCACCACCTGCCTCCTGCCATCTTGCCTGTGTAGATAGTAATGCGAGCCCAAGGAGGAAGCCATGAGGTGTCCAGGGTCCCTACATCCTCCTACAATCCTCTAGCTTGGAATAGCTTTCTGGTGGAGCAGATGCAGGTAAGAGAAGCCTGGAGTTCAGGAAGGCTAGGGGTGGAAGTAAGCAGGAGGGGCCATGGAGGGGTCTCAACAGTGGGATAGAGTGCTGTCTCAGCCAGTGGCCTCAGAAACAAGACTTTATGACAGTCCAAAACGGGAGCTTTCCCTCCGGGTGTGGAGGCACTTACTTTTCCATGGCCCTGGTTTTTGTCTTTGGGGAGGCATTCTGGAGACAAGCATGGATCAAACTGTCACATAGGTGGGCAGAGGTAGATTGTAGCTTTTGCTGTTGGTCTGTTGGTTCCCTCATACTGTCCCCAGGATGCTGCAGCCTGAAGGCCTCCAAGCCTTGGAGGAGGGGACAGCCCTGACCGCCCCACGGAATGACTGCATCATCTGCTATTCTGCCTATGACTTCTCAGTCCACTTGCCTAGACGTCTCTACTGTGGCCATACCTTCTGCCAGGCATGCATGAGGCGGCTGGATACTCCAGCCCACGAACAGCACTGGATCCCCTGTCCACAGTGCCGACAAAGTACTCCTATTCCCCGTGGAGGGGTGACCATGCTGGACCTGGACCTGGCTGCCTTCTTGGCAGTCAAAGCTGAACGGGAGCCGTCAAAACTAGAACTCAGATCCTCTGTCCCCCTCAAAGTCAGCACTACCGTCACTCAGCAGCCAGCTGGACTCTACCCCACCTTGGGCCCCCAACCCCACTTCCCTCAGCCTGGACGCTGCTGCTGGGGCTGGGGAAGGCTGTGCTGGTATTCCCCTGGGAACCCCGAAGTCTAACTTCTGCCCATCCCCACCCCCACAAAAGAAACTGCTTAGTAGCTTGCCTACCTTGGAGCCACTGGTCATACACAGTGCAGACAGAACAGCCTGCAAGCAAGGTGGCTTTCCTATAGTCTTAGACGCCCAAACATTCAGGTGTCACCCTGAACAGGAACATTTCGGGCCATAGCCTAAGGTCAGTGTCAATGGCCATGGTGCCATAAGACTCCACAGTAGGCTGGTGACCTCCCAATCTAGATTCCCATCCCCAAGTAGCCTGACTTTATTTGGGAGCCAGCATCCTGTTGTCTATGCTTCCTAGAAACCCAGGACTCAGCTCAGAGTCTATGGGGGGAGTGTAAGGGCAGGGACAGGGCCAGGCTATGGTTGTATATGAGTAGCTGGCATCAGAGCAGGTCTTCCTCTCTGTAAACATCAGAGGTATGAATCTGGAGAGAGGGCAAGTTACCTCCTCTATCCCTGGAGTCTCCTGTGTTGCTGTCTATGAGTTACTACCACGAGTCAGGCTCTGTGCTCATAGGGTCCGAGAGGGTCGGCAGCACAAGGCTACTTCTTTGGCAGGTACCAAAGAGTGGCGCCACAGAGAGCTAGCTCTGACAAGGGGTCTTGACTGAAGTCTCAAGGCTCATTATCCATCTTAAGACTCTCAGCTTCCGTCTGTCCCTGGCGACTATAACACACACCTTTCAGTGGGCACCAGAGGCTGCAGATGACTGAAACCGCAAGGCCAAAGCTGTGAGCCTCTATCTTTCTGAGGAGGAGCTGCATTCAGGAGCCCCTGGGAGGAGCCTCCTGGGTGTAGGACAGGAGGAAAGAGTATTTGCTGAATAAACATTGAAAAGACTCCTTCCCTGGGCAAAGTCCCTCAAGCAGCCTGGGACAAGGCTGGGCAGTGAGCAGACAGGGTGCAAACCTGCAGGGCCGGCAGGGAAACAGCCTGCAGGGAAGGGCCCAATCCTCATCCTATGGGCTGGAAGGGGTCTGGTCCACCAGAAGGGACATTTCACATGCACGTGTTGACAGGACAGTGCTCAGCTGGGAAAAGATACTCAGAGAGGGGTCAGGCGGTGAGCTCTGTCCACCTCCTTCGATGCAGATAGAAACTCCAAGTCCCGAAGCCCCTGCTGAGCTCCACAGAAAGCCCTTCTGGATCTGACCCCACCCTTAAACTCAGATTTGAATCTGCTGATCATAGAGCCTGGGTGCATTCCCAGGCCACCTGAGGAAATCCATCTTCCACACCCATCTTCTGGTGCAAAGGGCTTCTCTCTTGTCTCTGTCAGGGGAAAGGATGACCATGATAAGGTTTGCAGAGTCTGCAACACAGAAGGAAGGAAAAGGGCAGCTTCTCATGGGGTTTCTAGGCAGCTTCAGACAGACAGACAGCATCCTGCCTGGGTGGTATAGAATGTCCATTAAATGTAACGGATGCCTCCTGGTGGCTCAGTGTCTAGCTCTATTTTGCTCCTGGCCCATCTCTGGAAGAAGTTCTACCCCGAGAGAGTTGGGCTGGGGGCTCAGGACTCCTATCCCTAGGACGACAAGGGTCCGAATAAGGCCTTGGGCCAGGCAGGGTCTCCCCTTGGGGGCCCCAGCTCCTGGGTAAACATTAATGGGGCTCCAGACACAGCAGGTCATGTGCGCACCTGACAGATCTTTGACCTGCAGCTGTTCCCGCTGTGCTTCCTCCCCGCTGGTGCCCCTCACCACACATGCAGGTAGGAGCTCCTAGAACCGGATCGAGCTCTGGGACACTAAGCCCAGAGCTTAGTGAGCGTCAGGTCCAGGGTTTGGGAATCATTTCGAAACCCCAGGACCTTAGGGCAAGTGAGAAGAGCCTAGAGGCAGGCTGGAGGGAGGGGACACAAAGGACCCCTGGGCCTGAGCCTAAGCACTGTGGAAAGGGGCCAGTTCCAGATCCAGAAGCCCAGGAGGGTCCTGACATGGGCAGGGGGCTCCGAAGCTCCGCTCCTAAGGCTGGGGGTGGGGCTCTTATCAAGCAAAGGCGTCACTTGTTTGGTATCAAATACCAAAGTCTAAGCTGGGACCATCTGCAGTGTCCTTACTGACACTTGATAGGCAAAATCCCAGGGTTCTCTAGCTAGCCGCTACTTCCTGCCAGCGCCCCAGAACCCTGTACCCTCAGTCAGCTGTCAGCAAGGACCAGTGAGGGAGCTGGGGAGCCAGCGTGTGTCCTGTTTCTTCTGTCCTCTGAAACTAGACTGGGCTCATCTGCTAACCACTCGAGTCATCGTACCCATCTGTCTGTGGTCAGAGCCAACCAAGACCTGCAAGGTTTGGGGTTGGAGGTGGGAGAGGGCTGAAGCTGAGGTTTCAGGTCAGGGGCCTGACTTTAGCCTGCTTGGTGGGATAGAGGGTGGAGTAGGAGAGACAACCAACTTGTACCTGCCTTGCCCTCAGCAGATCTAGGATTGGGCCTGGGTCTTCCCCTTCTTGAAATCCATGCCGAATTCCCTTGCTGGTGGTCCGGTCCCCAACTCTACTCTGGATGCAATTGACCTGGTAGACCGGAGTCTGAAAAATGCAGGTATCAGGTGTCGCTGGGCTCCTAACTCTTGACAAGTACCCTAGGCAAAAATGAGATTTCTCTAGCTTCCCTCTTGAAATCAAATGGTCTCTTCACGCCTCTGACCTGAACCAGACTCACTGGAACTTTCCCCATCCCTGCTTCTGTGCTTCACCCATGGCCCCTTGTTTCCCAGTGCCCTCCCCCTCTACGTTCCTTTTGTCTTTCTCCTTGGGAATTCTACAAACAGCCCTACCTGACCTCTGCAGGGATCTCCTGTTCCACCCTAGGCTTAGAGGAGGGAGGCACAGACCCCCAGACCTTCTCTCAGCTGAAGAACACTGAGCAACTGAAAGGTAAGATTAGGTGTGTGACACAGTGCACAGGCAGGCCCCTGCCTTCCCCTTCCCCAGCAGAGTATCTCCTGGGACTTGATAGAACCCACCTCCTAGAAACACACATGGAAATGCTTGAGGAAACCCTCTCCAGCCTCTTGTCTTCCTTTACTCCCTGTTGGTGGCTCCAGTTCTGGGACTCCCCCTTCAAGGTCATGGGCTAAGCCATGTAGCAAAAGGGCAAAGGAGGACAGAGGGGCACAGTCTCTGCCCTGGGGAACGGATACAAAGGGAGACGTGGGTCCCTGCCCAAAGGGACAGAAGGGAAACCCTGTGCTCTGCCTAAGAAGTGACAGGAAATATGGACCCTGTTCTCAAGGAGCAAAGTGTTTGTGTGTGTGTGGGTGGCTGGGGAGTAGTCAGCTGGTCAAAGATAATCCTATCCAATGTCCCTAGAGGTTGGCATGACCCGCAGGCTTCGCCAGGTGGGCAGTGGCTTTCTCAAGGCATGCGGACTCCTGGGAAGCCTCTACTTCTTCATCTGCTCCCTGGACATCCTCAGCTCTGCTTTCCAGCTACTAGGCAGTGAGTGGCCAGGTGGGAGGTCAGGGTGGGGATGGGAATTCCATGTTTTACAGCCTCGTTGCATCTTCCTGTGGGGAATAGGCAAAATGGCTGGAGACATTTTCAAGGACAATGTGGTGCTGTCCAACCCTGTGGCTGGTTTGGTCATTGGTGTGTTGGTCACAGTGCTTGTTCAGAGCTCCAGCACATCTTCCTCTATTGTGGTCAGCATGGTGGCATCTAAGTGTGAGTGTACTTCTCTTTCCCAGGGCAGTGGTGGGGGGGTTGGTGAGCAGGCATTGCTAAAATGGCACCCCTACAGTGCTGACTGTCCAGGTGTCTGTGCCCATCATCATGGGCGTCAACGTGGGTACTTCCATCACCAGCACCCTGGTCTCGATGGCACAGTCAGGGGACCGGGATGAATTTCAGAGGTGAGTAATGGCTGAAGAGCCAGGCTGGTTCTGCCTTGGCCTCAGTGGAGGCTGCTCAGGCAGACAGCCTGCCCTGTGTGACTGCAGGGCCTTCAGCGGCTCGGCTGTGCATGGCATCTTCAACTGGCTCACAGTGTTGGTATTGCTGCCACTGGAGTGTGCCACTGCAGCATTAGAGAGACTGAGTGAGCTGGCCCTGGGTGCTGCCAGCCTGCAGGCAGGGGGTCAGGCCCCCGACATCCTCAAGGCACTGACTCGGCCTTTCACACACCTCATCATCCAGGTGAGGACAGATGTGCCAGAGGAAGGTAACTGCATCTGGCTGACGGAGCAGCAGGCAGAAGCCCTGTCCTGGATGGGGACAGAGAGGGTTCAGACTTACACTAGGCTGAGGTGTAGGAATGCCAGACACATAACCATGATCCTTTGCTCCTTTGTCTACCAGCTGGATAGCAGTGTGGTTACAGGCAGTGTTGCCAGCAACACCACTAACAGCAGCCTGATTAAGCACTGGTGTGGCTTCAGGGGGGAGACGGTGAGGTGCCTCTGACCCTATCCCTTATTTGACCTCTGACTTGCTGAATCATCCCACCCACTTGATTGTGAGCCTTCTGAATCTGTGTGCCTACTGTGAGCCTGGCCTGAGTCCTCCCTACCCCTCAACCCCAGGGAAGCACAGAAAGGAACAGCTCGGCATCTCCAGAGGAGGACAGACTGCTCTGTGAGTACCTCCACCGTCCCATCCCTACCCTGCCTCCTGCTCTGACTCCCTCCTACTCACCACCCTGCCCTGCCCGGCCCCAGGCCACCACTTGTTTGCGGGCGCAAAACTCACAGACCTGGCTGTGGGCTTCATCCTGTTGGCGGGTTCGCTGCTGGTGCTCTGTGTCTGTCTTGTCCTCATCGTGAAACTGCTCAACTCTGTGCTGCAGGGCCGCATCGCACAAGCTGTGAAGACTGTTATCAATGCCAGTGAGTGTAAGGGTGCCCTGGGCTGGAGGACCAGGCAGGGATTTAAGAATGACCCAGCCCCTCCACCATGCACCCCTGCAGATTTTCCCTTCCCTTTTGGCTGGCTCAGCGGCTACTTGGCCATCCTCGTTGGTGCAGGCTTAACATTCTTGCTTCAGAGCAGTAGCGTCTTCACAGCAGCCATCGTGCCCCTCATGGGTGAGCCAAAGTGGGCAGTGGGCTTGGGGTTGAAGGAGCTGAGATTCAGCCTCCTGGTAACCCCTCATTTCTCCAGGGGTTGGGGTAATCGACCTGGAACGTGCCTACCCCCTTTTTCTGGGCTCCAACATTGGCACCACCACTACAGCCCTGCTGGCTGCCTTGGCCAGCCCTGCAGACATGTTACTCGCCGCAGTTCAGGTACTGGCCTCCAACATTTTCCCGTTCGCAGCACAACCCAGGCTGGCTACATACCCAGCTCTCCTTAAGCTCCTCAGACTCTGACCACAGGCCTGCAGCTCCACCTCTCAGACCCAGGGGACATCGCAGAGCCCTCACAGCTGGAGCCTCTGCTCTTCCTTTCCAGGGCTGCTTTCCCAGAACGACCATCATCTTACGTCCTTTGTCCCTCTATCATTGCCAGCCCCCTAGATCCCCCTGAAGGACCCCCGCTCCTCTGACCCCTCCATCCTGGACTCTTTACTGTGTCCCTCCTCGGGTATCCAAGTGTTGTCTGGCCCATGCTCCCAAATTCCTGTTCCTCCATGTACCAAGCTTCTGTCTTCCCAGACTCCATCCTGGGGATGCTCCAACTCAATTGTGCTAGCTTCATCCTGCCTCCTGAGCTGAGACTCCGTTCTGCCTCTGAGTTGTCTCTTTCTAACCCCAAATCTCCTTAATCCTATTGGAGCTCAGACTCTCTAGCTAGTCTTGGTCCACTGTCCTGACTCTAGAGTCCCTCAGCCCAGGACAGGATTACCTTCTGAATATCTTGAATAGCACTGGCTGCTGCATCCCACTTCCATCTTTGTCACTCAGACCCTCCAGAGCCTGCACCGTCCCCTCCCAGCCTCTGGACTGTGCTCATTCAATGTTCCCTGCTCACCTCCCATTGTCTCTGATGGCAGCAGGGATGTGTTAGCACGCACAGGTGCTGACTTAGTCCCGGCTCCTAAATATGGTGAATAGGTGCTACTCTGGCTACACTCTGCTGTCCTAAGTGGTCTGTCTGAACCACGCAGCAGGACGCAAGCTTTAGACTTCACCAGAGTAAGGAAAGGCATGGTTTCTAAAGAGCCCAGAGCCCAGGTGACTTATGCCATCTGATCCAAGCTCCTTACCCCCTTTTGCCCTTCCTGCCTACCAGGTTGCTCTCATCCACTTCTTCTTCAACCTGGCTGGCATACTGCTGTGGTACCTGGTGCCTGTCTTGAGACTGCCCATTCCACTGGCCAAGCGCTTTGGGGACCTGACTGCCCAGTACCGCTGGGTGGCCATTGTCTACCTACTATTCTCCTTCCTTCTGCTACCCCTAGCAGCCTTTGGACTTTCCCTGGCCGGGGGCTCAGTGCTGGCTGCAGTTGGGGGTCCTCTGGTGGGGCTGGTGCTCCTTATCATCCTGATTAATATCCTGCAACGACACCGACCATCTTGGCTGCCTCACTGTCTCCGATCCTGGGCCTGGCTGCCACTCTGGCTGCATTCTCTGGAGCCCTGGGACCGCCTGGTGACTGGTTGTTGCCCTTGCAGGGCCTGCAGCAACTCCCATATGACCAGCAAAGTGGCTCACTGCTATGAGAACCCACAAGTCATAGCTTCTCAGCAGTTGTGAGGAGTGGGTGCCATAGCCCATCAGCCCAGCTCCTCTAGCTTCAGAGCATTGGAGGCAAGAGAAACTGCCTGCCAATCTTCCCCTGGGCGGGGCTCCACATGGGTATTCTAGTCTCTGCATCCTCTCCTTTTCAAATAAATGAGGTTACTATTGAGTAGTGCTGACCTTCTCTCCTGGATGAGGTTGCCTGAGAAGGTATCTATCCCAGTGCTGAGTGGAGATAGCCAAGCAGCTCCACGCTGCCCCCAGCGGAGACTCGAGATTAGGGTGGTGTTCCTCAGCCACATCCCCCAAGTCTGCAGCTTGTTTATTTCCGTGGTGGCTGGTGACAGCCGGTTTACAGGAGGCCTTCCGGCCGAGAGCTGCCCGGGAAGGCTGGGCAGAGCCCAGGTTCACGGAGCCTGAGATCCGCCAGCGATGGCTGTGAGGGAGCTGCAGTTGAGAATCTGACTTTTACCGAGTTGGGCAAGAGGCTGACTCTGTGTCCTGCCAGCAAGCTCGGTCAGGCATAGTTTCCCTCTCCGCCAGGGGACACCCTTCCTTCTGTCCGGATCCTAAACTACCTCCACCACCCTACCTCCACCACCTTGGTGCCCAGACTTGTCCAGGTAGCCTCCTAGCACTTGCCCATCTAGGTAAAAAGATATAAGGCCTTGACACCATTTTCTTCACCTGGGTACCTAAGAAAGGACTTGGGAAAGGATGGGGCCCTGGTTGGGGCTTCTTCCCTCCTCCTTCTTGCCCCCGCTGGATGGTCTGGTTTTCAAACCGGAAGGTTTGTCCTACAGCCAACAGGTAACTGAACACCAGAGAAGAGGCAGCTACCTCTCACCACCCCCAACAGCTGAAGCCTGTATACAACTTTGATCCCCCCCACCCCCCCCCCCACCCCCACCACCAAAAGGAAAGCAAACCAAAACTCAGGCACAGGTTAAAGTAATCAGACCCACAGGGGAGCTGACAGGGATCCCTTTTGGTCTGTCCCTTACAGTTTTCAGGTATATTGGACAGCATCCAGCCTTTTGACATTGAAACAGAATTATGGGATTAAGCTGCAACAAATAAATCCCTCAAAGTTTTAAGTTCATGAGTTTGAGTTGGCTCACTTATAACTGTCCTTGCCCACATGTGGCACACAGGACACATTGGTGTAAATTTTCTTGGCCTAAAACTTCCTTGTACCCTAACCTCCAAGTTTGCCCAGCTGTTCTCTGCAAGTCAGCAGGCATGACATTCAAGGAGCCCCAGAGCCTCCAGAGCCACCCGTTTATTGCCCAAGGGTTCTATCTTGGTGTGTGTGTGTGTGTGTGTGTGTGTGTGTGTGTGTGTGTATCTGTGTGTGGGGGGGTAGTGTTTTGTTTTAAAATACTTTAGGCTTATGTGTATGAGTGTTTTTTTTTGGGGGGGGGCTGCATTTTATGTATGTGCACCACTTGTGCCTGGTGACATTGGAGGCCAGAAGTTGTCAGATCACTTGGATAGAGGAATGGTTGTGAACCACCAACCCTTTGCCAGTGAAACAAGAGCTCATAATCACTGAGTCATGTCCTTTGTATTTCTGATTTCCTTCTATCTCCCATACACATTGTAGGTGCCTCCATGGTCCTTTCTGTCCTTCAGAACATCCAAGGCCCTCTTTGTCCTTAGCCTTTATTGTCACCCAGGTTTTGTGCCATTCCCTACCCCCAGCTCCTAGGCTTCCTAGGCCTAGAATTTACTCTGTCCACCAAGAGAATTGACTGAACCAAGGACTTGCAGAGATGAACTCCAGCAAGGACAGAGCAAGGTCTGTGCACTGCAGCCTTGATTCACCCACTCTTGTGACCAATCGAAGGGTGCTTTCACACGGTCTCACTGTGTTCTCTGATGCTCTAGAGGAGGGGCACATCCAGGCTGCATCTCTGGACTGACTGAGGGAGTCAGTGAGGCCTAGTCCACAGGGGAAGCACCTTGGCACCTCTCCTTCCGGGGTGAGGGGAGGCCTGCCACAAAAGCTGACCATGGGTCCTTTAAGGCCACAGAGACTGTCTGCCTGCTGCTCCTGCCTGGCAGTAATGCACCCTCCCACTGGGACCATAGCCACCAGTAAACAGAGCCTTCCTTGTGCAGCTCCAACAGCTGCAGACTGGGGAGGGAGGGCAGGCACTCAATACTTCCACAGCCCGTTCTGCCTGCTTCCCGGCTCTTCTGGCCAGCTCTGTGAACATCCATCCTCTCAGGCCTTCTTCCCCTGCCAGCTGTGCGTAGCCACTGTCCTTGGTGGGCTTATGCTCAAGAGCCTTGTTCTTTTGCTATGTTGTTTATACCTGTTGCCCAGCTTGAGACCCAGACATCTCAAAGAAGCCCAGAAAGCTCTTTGTGTTAAGACACCGAACTTCTGCTTCCTTCTCAGATGTGTGCTGCCTGTGAGATTCTAGTGGCTAAGTTGACATGTTGGCAGCTAAGCTACTTTGCTCAATAGCTTCAACTCAGAAAATGTTCTAGGCACTGAGACAACCCTCAGCATGTCACAAAGTGACCTGGTACCTCACACACATTTAAACCTCCTGAGGTATGGGTCCTGTCAGTGTGGTCAACAGAACTCCGCCCCAACCCCTTCCTGAACTACCTTTCTGGGGAAAGGGCAAGAAGGGTCTTGCTAGGGAGTGGCACACTGGTTAGTGTAATAAATATGAAGAGGACTGCATCTTGTACACAGCAACAGCGTGCTGTTGCTTAGGATATAGAACTCTGCTTGTCCTGATGTTTTTGTCCTTGTGATATGGTTAGTACCGCAACCAACAGGGATTGCCTAACACCTTTAGTTTTAGAGGTAGTTCATCTCTAAAGCCAGAAGTACTGGAGGCGAGACTGGGACAGACCCCATAGTGTAATATTCCTTTAAAAAGTTCCAAGTCAGTCATGGAGACTAAAAACAGTAATCCTTGCATTCTGGGGGTAAGGGAGAATTGCCTTGAGTTCAAGGCCAGTCTGAATTTCAGGTTATATGCCTCGTATAAGCAATGGCATAGAGAAACTACCAACTAGACCATCTCATGGGCAGAAAGATATTGGAGATCTAAACGCTGAGGACATTGGTGGGGGAGAACAAATGGAGGAAAAGGATTGATTCCGAACTACTTGCCTTCGACAGAGGTAGTTGATTTGGGCAAGAAGGCTAAAGTTAAGGTGAACATTAATCACCTTAAGAGATCTGCTCTTCCGGTAAACAGAAACCTTTAAGCTTGTTTACCTGCCAAGTCCTTCTGTTTAGGACAATGTCAGCACTGCTATTTTGGGGGTAGGGGTACTTTGGACCTCACAATTAAAAAAAAAAAGTATAGAAATATGTACATGTAGTGTTTCCCAAGCGATTCACTACAGGACAGGGACTTGCACACATTTGTTTGTTTTTCCCTCTCACAGTCATGGCCGGGCATGCCCAGCCCTGTAATCTCCAAGCAGCTCTGCGCGCACTTGGAGCTCAGGCTCCAAGGAGACCGGCTCCAAGCCAGCAGGTTTCCACAACAGCTTAGCGCGGCCGAAGGGGCGGAGCAATGGCCCTCCCAGAGCGAGAGGACCCCGCGCCTGCCCAGTGCGTCCCGGAAGGGCCCAGAAGCTCTGCCAGAGCTTATTAATGTTTTAATTCGCCTCAGCTTGGAAGCTTGCAAGGTGTGTTCCGGACCGCACTGCCCGAGGCTCCTTTCTCTCCCCAGCTGCAGCTGCTAGATCTTCCAAGCCCCCCAAACCCGTAAAGCTCCGAAAAGACGCCCCCTCCCTCTGAGCCGGAAGCTGGCTTTCCACGTCCCGCCCGCGCGCTGCACTGCGGCGGTTACCAGGACGCCAAAACAGCTCAGCCAATAGTGTCAGGTTCTCGGAGTGCTCCTAGGAGGCAGCCAATGGGAATGCAAATCAATCATTTGAAACACCCAATGGATTGAACACTGCGGCGCCAGGGCGGGGATTGTGATAGGGAGACCCTTAGGCAGGACTGACCAATAATGAGCGTATATCGTTGGGAGGGCGGGCCCTAGAGTGCTCGATTGACGGAAAAGTAGCCAATCAAATAAGGGTAATTCGTGGCCTCGTTCTGAAGGCCCAATCCTATGCTGGAGAGGGCGGGTCATAAGAGGTATATAAATGTTGGCAGAGCGTCGGTTGTAGCACTCTGTGCGCCTGCTCCTCCCTAAGTGCTCCTTCTCTACAGCCGCTCCGCAGTCGCCGCCGCCATGAGGGAGATCGTGCACCTGCAGGCTGGGCAGTGCGGCAACCAGATTGGCGCCAAGGTAGGAGGCTAGGTTTCTGCGGGACGGACGCCCCTGGGACGGCCAGCCGGAGAAGATGGCGGAAGCGGCAGGCTGCGTCGCCCTTCACTGCGTCCTGGTTACCGGTGTACGCTGGGCTGAGACGTAGAGCCGGTGGCGGTGGCGGTAGGGCGGACGGTGCGCGGCCCTTAGGGATCCGTCGCCCTGGCGCTCTTGAGACCGGAGTGGGGTGGGGTGGGGGAAGGGCCTGCCGCACCCATCCGGGGCGGGGCTGCCTTGGAGCGCACCGGCCGGGGTGACTCAGCTAACGCCCGACTCCCTTGCAGTTCTGGGAGGTAATCAGCGACGAGCATGGCATTGATCCCACTGGCACGTACCACGGAGATAGCGACCTCCAGCTGGAGCGCATCAACGTGTACTACAACGAGGCCACAGGTAAGCTTCTCTACCCCGTCCTCCTGACCACCCTTCCAGTTTGAGCACACTTGACGTTCTCCTATCCCACCAGGTGGCAAGTATGTGCCCCGCGCCGTGCTCGTGGACTTGGAGCCCGGCACCATGGACTCGGTGCGTTCAGGGCCCTTCGGGCAGATCTTTAGACCTGATAATTTCGTCTTTGGTGAGTGTGGTGGGGGTGTGGGCATGGCTTGCTACCGCTGAGGCTCAAAGGTCAAGGGGCTGACCTAAAGTTCCTGCTTACTAGCCGACCAGATGTACACTTTTTTGCTCTCTGAGTCACTCACTCCCTTGGCAGAAAAGCACCTTTAGGAGGAAGGTCCAACTGTGGGTAGGCTAGTAGCAAACCTGACCTAGTGGCAGGGGCCCCTATGCTCTCTCCTTGAATACTGGCAGAGGCGCCTTGGGAAGATTTACTGTCTTAGCTCTGATGTGTTCTGTTCATCTGCTTCCCCCCAACCCTCACGTGCTGGATCTATGTATCCCTGGCTGTCATGTAACTGTAGACCAAGCTGGCCTTAAACTCAGAGCTAATTGCCCCCCCAAGTGCTGGGATTAAAAGCATGTGCCGTTATACACAGCACTCCCCTTTCCCCTTTCTTATACAGATTGGGGGTCTGTACACTATTTATCATGTCATTTGGCCCCTTGGACACATACCTAGTTAGTGACCTGCTGTTTTCTTTTACAGGTCAAAGTGGGGCTGGGAACAACTGGGCCAAGGGGCACTACACAGAAGGCGCAGAGCTGGTTGACTCGGTGTTGGATGTTGTGAGGAAGGAAGCGGAGAGCTGTGACTGCCTGCAGGGCTTCCAGCTGACCCACTCCCTGGGTGGGGGGACTGGGTCTGGGATGGGTACCCTCCTTATCAGCAAGATCCGGGAGGAGTACCCAGACAGAATCATGAACACTTTCAGTGTGGTACCTTCCCCCAAGGTGTCGGACACAGTGGTGGAGCCCTACAATGCCACCCTTTCAGTCCACCAGCTGGTTGAAAACACAGATGAGACCTATTGTATTGATAATGAAGCACTCTATGACATCTGCTTCAGAACCCTAAAGCTGACCACACCCACTTATGGTGACCTGAACCATCTAGTGTCCGCCACCATGAGTGGGGTAACCACTTGCCTGCGATTCCCTGGCCAGCTAAATGCTGACCTGCGGAAACTGGCTGTAAATATGGTGCCCTTCCCTCGCCTGCACTTCTTCATGCCTGGCTTTGCCCCCTTGACCAGCCGGGGAAGCCAGCAGTACCGTGCCCTGACCGTGCCTGAGCTCACCCAGCAGATGTTTGATGCCAAGAACATGATGGCTGCCTGTGATCCCCGCCACGGGCGCTACTTGACAGTGGCTGCTGTGTTCAGGGGCCGCATGTCTATGAAGGAGGTGGATGAACAGATGCTTAACGTCCAAAACAAGAACAGCAGCTACTTTGTTGAGTGGATCCCCAACAATGTGAAAACAGCTGTCTGTGACATTCCACCTCGGGGCCTAAAAATGTCCGCCACCTTCATTGGTAACAGCACAGCTATTCAGGAGCTGTTCAAACGAATCTCAGAGCAGTTCACAGCCATGTTCCGACGCAAGGCCTTCCTACACTGGTACACGGGTGAGGGCATGGATGAGATGGAGTTCACCGAGGCTGAGAGCAACATGAATGACCTGGTGTCCGAGTACCAGCAGTACCAGGATGCCACCGCAGAGGAGGAGGGAGAGTTTGAGGAGGAGGCTGAGGAGGAGGTGGCTTAGCGCTGTCTTAGTCACTAAGGCATGGGAGCAGCGTGAACTCTTTATTCATTCACAGCCTGTCTAGCCATGTCCACTGTGCATTTGCTGTCCTGACATCACTTGTACAGACACCACCATTAAAGCAATTCATAGTGTGTGGCTTCGTCTCTCCAGTTCCTTCTGATACGCTTTTCGGGTGCTGTTACCGAATGTCAGTGCGTAGTTGTCCTGCATGGCTGCAAGGAAGAAAAGCTTAAGCTGAGCTCCCGGGATTAGCACGTTTGGAGAGGTCAGTGCAGGCTGTGAACCAGGGCTGCTTCTCTAGGCATGGAGTAGTTTTGGCTTAGCAGGAATGACTGGTGAGCCCCAGACTGGGACTCTGGCCAGTGGGTCACCAGCTAATGAGCCACAAGTGCGGAGGATAAAGCAGGCCCATTTGAGCCTGTTCCGGGCTTAGTGTGTAGTATGAGCGAACTTTTTTGAAGTAATAGCTTCTGGTACTTACAGGGTATGAAGCCCATGTAGAAAGGAGCCAGGCCTTGGCTTCTGTAGATTGTGGTGTTTGGCCAGTGGGTCCTAGGTAGCCTTTCACCCAGGGCACAAACAGGATGTCTGAACACAAACTAGAGAAATAGATAATGTGCTGTTTACCCACATTGGTGACCAAGATCATGCTTCTGGGGATCCTTACCCATCTGACACCACCACCACCCCTTTACTAGGGAATCCTACCTTGTTACTATGTGAACAGCCTCAAGCTGGGGTGACCCTTAAGGGTCATTAAGGTGGGAGTGGGAGCAAGGCTGGCAGGAAGGCCTGACCTAGTTGAGGTATGTGGGCAGAAGTCAGGCTGGGACCTTGTCCTACCTGGTTCTTGTCAAAGTCGTCCATAGCTTGTGTGACTCCATCACGGTAATTCATCCCCATTACCCAGGCAAACTGGGGAACAAAGCCAGCATAACCTGCAGATGGTTGGATGTTAGGGTTAGGGCATGTCTTCTATACTCATGTGTGTCAAATGCCCTTATCCCTGAGTTTTCAGCTGTTAAGCCCATTACATACCTAAAGGTTGAGCCAGGCTGTAGTGGTGCACACCTTTAATCCCAGGACTCAGGAGGCAGAGGCAGGTGGATATCTGGGTTTGAGGATAGCCTGGTCTACAGAGGGAGTTACAAGCCAGCCAGGGCTATACACAAGCCCTGTCTCAAAAACATCCCACAGCAGCTGGGCTGGTTTGAGGAAACATGCTAAACATGAGAGGCTCCCCTGTTCTCTGTAGGACAGGCCCAGACCAGGTAGCAAGCCCTCGGTTATTACCTTATGGAGAACAGCTCAGGTACCCAACACTTTACCTGAGATGGCCTTGCGTTGGATTAGGTTGGGGTGGTCTAGCTGGGGCAGTCGCTGGAATCTGCCCACATCTAGTGTCTCCTGTGGGGGATGTGGAGGCAGGTACTCATCCCTTCTGCAGTGGTACAGCTAGAAAGGGAAGGGCAAATTACTACTACATAGCTTCCACCTGGGGAGGGAGGGGCCTCAAGTCATAGTGTCTCCAGTTACCTGGTGGTACCTCCCTGGGGTCTCCTGAAGAGGTGCTGCATTCTTCCAAGCCTCTTCCCCATATGCCAGCAGTAGACCTGGATGGCCCAGGTCTCTGGCTTCCCCCTTTCTGCCTGGAGGGCACGGTGGGTAGGGGGGATAAGGCATGAAGCCTGCAGGCAGTGGACCCTGTCTGGATATATTCTCTACCTGTGGCAGCTCCTGGCGTGGGGGCTGGCCCAGGATCTCAAAATTCTTGTAGGGTTTCAGACCTGTATAGACAGGGTAGCTCTTGAGCCACGTAGGAAGGAGGTTGGAGCCCCAACGGAGGCAGAGCTAAGGTGGGATCCCACCCTAGGCATGAAGCTCACTGGTATAGTGGGGTATGTAGGGCTCTGTCAGGTCCCTGCAGGGAGTCCATGGTGGCTTGGATTTGCTGAAGTCCTCAATGAACTTGGGCTTGGACATAGGTGACAGCACAGAGCAGGGGCTCTTCTGTACGCTGGGATCTGTGAGCAGCTGTGCGGTGGCTCGGCCATAGGTGTTTCCCACCTGGTAGCGAAGTTGAGGGTAGAAACCAGCATAGCTGTGGAGAGGCCGGGGAGAAACCACTCCTGCCGGTTAATTGGCAGCCACTGGGCATGGCAGGTTACCTAGCCTCTGCTCATTTTAGATGAAGGTTGTGGAAGCACCTGATTTCTGGGCCTCCTGGAAGTCAGCGTTAGCATATGCCACATCTCTACTAACATTACTACTCTCAGATTGCCCTCCATAGCAGACCTTATACTCAGCAATTCTGTGCATAGGTGTTTTGCCTACATGTCTGTGTTCCACATTGAATATCTAGTGCCTGTGGAAGTCAGAGGAGGGGGATGGAACACCTGGAACTGGAGTTATAGCTGATTATGAAGCTACTATGTGGATGCTGGGAACTGAACCTACATTATCTAGAAGACTTGCAAATGCTTTTAACAGCTGAACCATCTCTCCAGCCCAGCACCCAATCATTCTCAATACTCTCCATCCCTCACCCTAAAAACAGCTCCAAAAGAGACCAATTTTGAAAGGAGGTATATAGGTCCTTTAGAAATCCCCTGTCTTATGTGCTTCGAGGTCGGTATGCACACACAGTCTTGGAGGGTTTTTATTTTATTTTGCAGTGCTGGAGATTTTGCATGTGTCTTTTTTTTTTTTTTTTTTTTTTTTTTTTTTTTTTTTTTTTTTTTGTGTGTGTGTGTGTGTGTTTAATTGGCTTACACTTATCCCATCTCTAAACCACTTCTTCCTATGGAGAGGAAGTCTAGCATTTGCTAATCCAGTCTCTGCCAGCTATGTGGCTGCCACAGGGAGGGGCAAGACTCAGCCTTCCTCTAGAATTCCGCCTCAGAGTTTTCCTGTGTCAGAGCTCTTCATCCCTGGTAGTCTCTGTTCCATCCTTGGTAACCCTGGCCTTGGGCCTCTTCAGCACTGGCCCCAGCCTTACTGCACACCCCTTTCCCCAGCCCCATCCTCTTTCCCTGTAGAGCTCCCTTACCCAGGGATGTAGTGGGGTTCTGGAGTGAAGAGGTTGTGTTTCTGAGTGGCTGTCATTTGCTTTGACTCTGTCCTTGTCCTTGTTGGTTCAGCCCTTTCTGTGTCCACCTTTCTTCCCTGCAGAGACCTGTTGCCTGGTAACCATTGTGAAGGGGCCAGCATTATGGACACAGCCATCTGTTAACCCTGTGAGCACTTCCTACTCACAGCATCTCTGGTTCAAAGACCAGCTAGGAAGGTCCTGAGCAAGGTAGGGGTCCTGGAAGGAAGCCCTACTCACCCAGAGTTCAGGAGCCAGGAATGGAAAGTGGGTGGACTCTCAGTACCCTCAGAGGCCCAGGTGAAAAGCAGTCCTACTTCATGATGGAGTCTTTACCCTAGTCCTTCTCCACTGAGGAAGTCAGTACTGAGTCAGGTTTCCCAGATAGACAGCCGTGTGGACTCTCCAATAGGCTTGTTCTCCTGTAGTAAGACATTTTCAATACTTAACAAATCCTCTTTCTGTTTTTTAATGCAGAAAAACACTTGGGGCTGAAGAAATGGCTCAGTAGTTAAAAGCACTGACTGCTCTTTCAGAGGACCCTGGTTCAAATCCCAACACTCAATGGTAGTTTACACCTGTTTGTAATTCCACTTCCAGGGGATCTGATACCCTCACACAGACGTACATACAGGCAAAACACACCAACATAAAACGAAAACTTTCTTTGCTGGTGAGATGACTTGGAGGTAAAAAATGCTTGTCATGAAGTCTGATGGCCTGAGTTCGGTCCCACAAACTCATCATGTGAAAGAGAACCCACTTCCAAAAGTTGTCCTCAGACTTCTACTAGCACGCTCTAGCAAATAAAACCCTATTTAATAACAGAAATCCTTTTTTGCACGTATGTACAGATGTGTAGAGTCCTTGTAGTGTTCCTCTGGGACACTGTCAATGTTTTCTTCCACCTGTCTGATTTCCCCAACACAAATTTATAAAACAAATTTTTATCAGCTCTACTGTGTACTGTGGCACTCCTGTGGAGGTCAGAGGACAACGTTTGGGGAGCTGGTTATCTCTTCCACCTGTGGGTTCTGGGGAGTGAAGTCAGGCTGTCAGGGTTGATGGCCAGTGCCTAAGCTTTTATGTGTATGTTGGCGATGATATGAACTAAACTCTCCATATTTGCACAGAAAGCACAGCTGAGCTATCTCCCGAGCTTTTAGACAGAACTTTACAACCATAAAATGAATAGAACATGGGGGAAAGGAGCAGATTCTACTTTTCAAATCAACAGCATGTCTGGCTGACTAAACTTTGCAATAAGTGTATCGAACAGATAATTCCACATAGAGACCCTTGAAGGGCCAGACCTGATGGCTCAGCGGATAAGACCACCTGTTTCTCTTCCAACCCAGGCTTGGCTTCCAACACTCAGATCAGTATTTTACAACTACCAACGCCCTGGCCTCTGACATCTGCACTCACAGACATAAACCTACTCACACACACCCCCCCACACACACATACACACACGCATACACACACACCACAGACACACACAGACATACACCACCATACACACACCACACACACACAAACATACACCACCATACACCACACACATACACCACATACACACACAAACATACACTACCATACACCATACACACATACACACACACCACATACACCATACACACACCACACACACACACACACACACACACACACACACACAAACATACACCAGCATACACCACACACACACCACACACATACACACCACACACACACACACACACACACACAGTCAGAAATATGAGAAATAATGAGCTGGGCATAGTGGCACTTAGCAGTTGGGAGGCAGAGGCAATCTTTGAATTTAGCCAGCCTGATCTACTGAGAGAGTTCCAGGACAGCCAGGGCTACACAGAAAAACCCTGCCTGGAAAAACCAACAATCAATTCAGGTGACATTTTTTTTAGTTGCATTAAAAATAAATCTTTTTTTAAAATCTTACAAAATATTAAAAATTAACCATCCAATATTAAAATGTAAATATAAACACACACTTGAAAACACAACCAGCCCACAGTCTTTAAATATAAAGAGGTGTAGTTCTGCCAGTATCAAAGAAGCGCGGCTCCTGTGTTGGTAATGGAAGTTTCTAATGTGGGTCTCTGAGGTACACCCCAGAACACAATTTGCTAATATAAAATCTAAACAAGACTTTTTCCCACCACCCTAAAGAAGTGGCTCTAAAACTAAACAAAGGCACGTGGTGGTTGTGAGGCTAGAGAGGTATCTGAGAGCATTTGTTGATTTTTTCAGAAGATCCAGGTTCAACTCCCAGCACCCACATGGTAGGTCACAATCATGTGTGACTCCACTTCCAGGGGATCCGATGTCCTCTTCCAGCCTCCACATCACTAGGCTTACATGTGGTACACACACATACATGTAGGCAAAACACAGTAATTCTTGAAACAAAAATAGATACATGTGTAACACCATCACAACTGTATCTTTGTGTTGTTGTTATGTAGCCCAAGCTGACCTTGAACTTGTAGTGATCCTCCTGCCTCAGCCTCCCAAGTGCTGCAATTCCAAGTGTGGGCCACCATGCCCAGCTCCACAGCAGTGCTTTTGGTTCAGCTCCATTGGCTGAGGAGTGAACTCCAGGGATCCTCCTGCCTCTGTCTCCCCAGAGGTGGGACTGCAGAGGAGCACACCTGGATTTTACTGCCCCTAGACATCCAACTCAGGCTCCTGTGCTTTGGGGGAGGCACTGACTCCCCTATCCCACCATTCCTATCCCACAACACTACTTTTACAGGGAGGAACTGAAGTCACGTAAGTGAAAACAAATGCTTCTTCAGAGCCCTCCACACCAGGTACCTCAGCACCATCAACTGCGTTCTCAAAGGACACTGCACAGTGCAGGAGGAGGCGTCAGGCAGCCTGTGGTCCCTTTGTCCAAATTAAACTTCTTTCCTCATGTCTCCATCCATTTATCCAGAAAAGTATCAGTCAGGGCCAGTGCTAGAGGGAGAGATCCAGAAAGGAAGAGACCCAGTTATGGTAGAAGAAAGCTGGAGGCAGCTTTCTGGATAAGGTATTTTTGTCTGAGGCCTGCGTGGGTATGGTTGGGGCCAAGGTCAGTGCTCAGACATCCGGACCAGCCAGCATCAGAGGCCCTTTGGAAGGGCTTTAGTGCTTGCTCAGGCCCAGTAAACCTTTGTACACTGCAGCTGTCTTCACACACACCGGAAGAGGGCATCAGATCCCATTACAGATGGTTGTGAGCCACCATGTGGTTGCTGGGAATTGAACTCGGGACCGCTGAGCCATCTCTCCAGCCCCAGTATAGCTTTGTATATCATTTAGGCACAACCTAGTTCATCTAATACATTCTAGCTGTCTAGCTTCAGCGCCTGCCAGAAGACAAGTTCTTATAACCAGCCCTGCCTTGACCGGCTAGACCAGCAGCCAGGCCTCAGTTGCTTTGCTGTGTTTCTCCATGATGGGCTTTGCTGCAGAGGCAGCTGCTCGTCCTCCTCAGCTGTCTTTCTATACCCTTTCAATTGGCCCTCACACATGGAACCATCCTGCAGAGCTTGGCCCTGCCCCTTCTTTATCTAGGGTGGGGTCCCAGAAGCACTGTTAAGAGTGGACTCAAGCCCCCAGTAAAGGGAAGAAGGACTGGGACAAGTTACAACCTGTCTTGACCAAGGCTGACCTGGGTGACAGTCTCAGCAGGTAAGGAGGGGTACTACGGATGGAGGCCCTGTGGGAGAGCCCCTCCTGATCTGGACACTATTCCTTTCCTAGGGCGCTCTCAGCAACAGAGAAGGAGGGGCATGACCCAACAGTGAGGTCACAGAGCCCAGTGGTGCTCCCGGCAAGGAGCCCAGGCTTCAGGATGAACTTTGACCAGAAGGCTGTGAAATTCCTGGCAAATTTTTACATCAATGGAGGCAAACATTGGACTCGGGGCCCCCTGAATCAGAAACCTCTTCATCCCATCCAGTAATTTCAGAGGGTAGTATGGGGGTGGGGAGGACAGCCCAGTGGGAGGACCACTGGGATAGATGAACAGTGGCTGTTTGCTTCCTTGCAGGCCCAACGCTACTGTGTTATGGTGGGACCAGGAGCTGGAGACTGCCTGGAATGAGATGTGGCCCCCAAAGACAAAGAGAGCCCCAAGTGGCTTCAGGTTAAGAATAGGCCCCCACAATGAGTCCACACCTATCTGCACAGGGACTCTGAGGGAGCTGTGTGAGTGAGGGTCTTCACTTCCTCCCCAGGCCAGTATGGGGGCTGGGAAATAGCTTTCTGCGAAGACATGGGTCTGGAGCTTGCTTTTTGCATCAGGGCTAGAGAGACGTCCTCCAATCCTGACGGACCTGGATGTCCCTGGCCCAACCCAGTATGAGGTCCCCAGTGTGTCTCTGCGAGAGTCCTCTCCACACCCCCAATACACCATCGGTCGCAAGTACCCGGGTCGAGGTGCATGTCCCTACAACCCTGCCTATACTGGGGGAATGGGAACCTCTTGCCCTGAATACCTCCCCACCGACCATCCGCCCCACTACAGAGGGTGGTGGCCGAAGGGCATGGCAGACCATGTGGCTCCAAAGTGAAAGCCCCTTCACGCAGAAGACTGACTTCAACCAAGAGACAAAGGTAGGGACACTATGTGGGCCAGCCAGGTAGAGAAAGAGTATGAAAAGGGACCGCCTTGAGGAGATAGGGGTGTTGCTGGTGAGGAAAGGAGGGGTTAGACGGCCTGTGGGAGGGGCTACATGCCAGGGAAAGCACAGATGCATGATGGGTCAGGCCTAGAAGGGTAGGATGAAGCTGGGCAAGGAGCTTGCAGCGTCCTGACTCTTCATAGTGGCCATCGCCCGCCGAGTACACGCCGCTGAGCCAGCCTGCCTTCCCGGCTTTCAGCTTTGGAGGCCGCCGTCGCTCTGCTGACAAAATACCCGAGAATCATTTCCGCCCAGGGATGCTCCGAGCCCGAGGTCCTTGTAGCTACACCCCACTCTTGCCTACCTCAAAGCCCCCTGGCGAGAAGCGACCCAGCCCCAACACCTATAACATCCTTCCTGGGTGCCGTCTGCAGGGCACACGCTCACCCGCCTTCTCCATGAGCCGCTCTCCTGCATTTGCATCCTGGGTCAGCTCTTGTAAGGAAGACCTAAAAAAGAGGCTTGGCCTGCTTGCGGGTGGAGTGGGGCTTGGACAGAAAGGGAGGGGAGGCATGTTGGGGTGAGGACTAGGATCAGCTCACTCTCTCTACAGCCCGAACCCCAGGTCCAGCTGCCTACTACGTGGAAGACTGCTACAATTCACGCTTCCCATCTTCGCCTGGAGTAGTTATTCAAGGAGTGCGCAGACCCAAGCGCCACGACACAGGCCCCTTCTGCACACTGTAGGCCCATCGGATATAGACTGCAAAGCTGACCTCTCTTGATGATTTCCTAGGCAGAACTCTTGTCTGTAGCCTGGCCTTCTGACCCGCTAGACACCCCTCACCCACTCTTCTGGCTTAAGCTGTGCAAGAAAGAAGAGTCTTCCCAGAGTCTCCCTTTCCCCCACTATACCGAGATGCAAATGATTCTTCTGAACTATTGTCTCTGGTGTACCTGGTTGCCTATGCTTTGCCCATGGGCTTGAATAAGTGGCTTCCTGCTTCCCTGGTATTTCTGGCTTTCTCTGTTCCTGCATGGTGGTGTTCTTTTCTTCAGGATTGAAATGGCAGGCTGGAAACTAACCCCTAGCTTTCTGACCTAGGATAGAATAGAGAAAAAAAAAAAAAAAAAAAAAGCCTTTGGCAATGTAGGACAATCTGATCCAGTCACCCAAGGTCCAGCATCTACCTGAGGATCAGGGCTGCTTGCTGGGCTGAGGAGCTATTGGGATGGGATGGGAAGCCAGATCCTGTGAAGCTGTCACTTCCACACAGCCTTGCCTAGCACACTGAGGTAGGACCCAGGGAATCAGCTCACCAGACTCTGGCCCTGCTTCCCTGGAGCCTTGACCTGAAGATTCATCTGGGTTTGCTAACTTATGTTTTGAGAACCCAAGCCCAAAGCCTTTGGCCCTAGCATGTGACCCCCTGCCCCTTAGTACTGTTGACCTGTCTTCCTACTTAGAAGGAGCCCCATTCAGGAGCCTCACCTTGCAGCTAGTGATAGCAGTTTCTCCAGGGCCCTCTCAATACTTTCTTCTTCACCCAGACACAGATCTCACTAAAGAACATGTTAAAAATGTATTTTATGTGTATGGTATTATGCTTGCTAGTATGGTATATGTATCAGGTGTGCTTAGTGCCCAGAAGACATTAGATTCCTTGGAACTGATGTAACAGCTGCTATGTAGGTGCTGGAACTGAATCCAGGTCCCCTGCAATAGCAGAAAAACTTTCTTAACTGCTGAGCCATTTCCCTAGCTCTCAGAGCTGATTTCTTTCTTTTTTTCCATCCTCCCCAGATAGGCCCTGGTTGTCTTGGAAGTTACCATGTAAACCAGGCCAGTCCTGAACTCACAGAGATTCACCTGGTTCTACCTCCCAAGTGCTAGGATTAAAGATATGCATCATTGCTAAGTGTCACAGCATAAGCCTTTAATCCCAGCAGTCAGGAGGCAGAGGCAGGGGATCTGAATTTGAGGCAACCTGGTCTAAAGTGTCTATGTCTCAAGGTGGGGGTGGGGAGGTAGGGGTGGGAGGGGGAAGCATACCACTAAGCCCAAACCAGAACTCACTTAAAAAGTGATTTAATTTATTCATATAAATGCACGTATGTATGTATGCCTGGTGCTTGTGAAGGTCAGAAGAGAGCATCAGATCTCCTGGAACTGGCGTAGGTTCTGGTTCCCAGAGAGCAGACAAAGTGAAAGGCTAAAAACTTCATAGCACTGACTGCGGCCATGGCTAGAATGGCCGAGGCCTATCGAGATAGGGTTGCTACACATCCCGCCCCGCCCCCTGAGCGCGAGCTCACGACCACTCACTGCACTCAAGTCGCCGTCCGGAACCTGCGCGCGGCGGCGGCGTTTACCCGGGGCCTATTGGCTGCTGGACCTAGACAGTCAAGGGCGGAAGTGGGAGGTGTGGGTCGGTGCAAGCAGCTCTGCTGACGCGAACTGGCCACACTGGAGGCGGCGGGCGAACGGGGCTTGGGGGGTCCTCGTGGCACCGTGGAGAGGGCTTCTGGGGCTCCGTCAGCGTCCGCTACGGCTCCAGCAGAGCGCGGCGGGGATGGGGTACACAGCCGAGCGGCCACCGGAGCCTCGGCCTTGTTCGCGGGGCTCCAGGACCTGGGCGTGGCCAATGGCGAAGACCTGAAAGAGACCCTGACCAACTGCACCGAGCCTCTCAAGGCCATTGAGCAATTTCAGGTAGGCAGGAGGGGCCGGGGCGGCTAGGAAAGCAGGACACAATTCGGTGTCTCCCGACTCTTGGATGGAGGCACTAGAGGTTCTGAGCTAGGAACCCGTTGAGTAACTTTGGGCATTTTTCCCTCTCCGCGGTTACCACGGCGGACCCGTGTACCTAGGGCATCCCTGGTGCCCGTGCTGACTTGGCTATGGCCAAGCAAAATGCGTAAGCGTTTACACTCTGCTTCTCCAGACAGAGAATGGCGTGTTGCTGCCTTCCTTGCAGTCAGCTCTGCCCTTCTTAGATCTACACGGGACACCGCGGCTAGAGTTTCATCAATCAGTGTTTGATGAGCTACGTGACAAACTGCTGGAACGAGTGTCAGCTATTGCCTCTGAGGGAAAGGCAGAGGAGAGGTGGGTCTCTACCAGTGAGCTGCTTATCTTTGTGAGTGAGGTCTCCATGGCTGTACTTGTAGATACAACCTGGAATGTGTTTGAGGGACTTCCTTCTCTGTATGTTCTGCATATGGAGGCCCACTTGCTCAGCTGAGCAAATCTGCGCAGGTACAAGAAGCTGGAAGACCTTCTGGAAAAGAGCTTTTCTCTGGTCAAGATGCCATCCCTACAACCAGTGGTGATGTGTGTCATGAAACACTTGCCGAAGGTGAGAGCTGTGGAGCCAGCCCTCCAGACTATGAGCTTAGCTCCGGGAAAGTTATATGGACTTGTTCCCACCCTCCAGCAAGCTCTGGGCACCTTCTCTGTATCACACACTTCCCCTGGTTGAGCCAAGTGGATACACTTATCCCTTGAAGTGCAGAGTGGGTCTTTCCTGGGAAGAGGGATGTCTGAATTCACCTGTTGGAGGTACATCACAGGTGCCTGTTGATGTAGTTGGGCTCTATAGGGTCTGTGGGCAGGGGAGTCCTTGTGGAGGGAAACTTGTCGACAAAGGCAGCACTTGTAGGAGCTGTGGTGTTTATTGTGTAGGTTCCTGAGAAGAAGCTGAAGCTGGTGATGGCTGACAAGGAATTGTACCGGGCATGTGCTGTGGAAGTAAAGAGGCAGATATGGCAAGACAACCAGGCTCTCTTTGGTGATGAGGTCTCACCACTGCTGAAGCAGTATATCCTGGAGAAAGAGAGTGCGCTCTTCAGCACAGAGCTCTCTGTCCTGCACAACTTCTTCAGCCCTTCCCCCAAGACCAGGCGCCAGGGAGAGGTGAGAAGAGGGCAGGGTGTGTTCAGTGAGGCAAACGCCTCCTAGGGTTTTGTGGCCAGCCCTTCATTTCTTGACTCTTCCCTGTGTATAGTTTAGTCTGTTTCTATCAGCATGAGCTTGTATATGTAGCCTGGAAAAAGTTGGTTGGCAGAGGTTGAGGCAGGAGGATTGCTGTGAATTTGAGGCCAACCTTAATAACAGATCTCATCTCAAAAAACAAAACAAACAAAAAAGAAAACCCAAAAACCAAAACAAACAAACAAAAACCCCACTGAATTCAATTTTTTTACCTATTATTCTTACCTCTTAATGATGTTGGCATTATTCTAAGTTCGTTTGTCATAAGTGGCTTGCTCATTTTTGAGACAGGATCTTCTAATGTAGCTCTGACTGGCCTGAAACTCCCTATGTAGATTAGGCTGGCTCTGAACTCATAGAAATCTGCCTCTGCTGCCAAGTGCTGGATTTAAGGCATGACCACCATGGCTGGCTCATAAATGGCATCTTTAAAATGTTTTAAGTGAGTTTTAATTATTTGTTTGTATCTCTGTGTGTGTCTAAAACGTCCTGTGCCCACAGGCAGGAAGTGTGGGATGCCCATGGGGTGGGGTCTGTGTGAGCTGTAGGTGGTAGGAACTGGACCTGTTCCTCTGGGAGAGCGCTGTGCTCATTTAGCCATCTCTCCAGCCCATGAGCATCATTTTTTATGTGGAGAATTTATGTATTACTTTACTTATCATGTATCTGTGTGAAGGACCATGTGGTGTAGAGATCAAAAGACAACTTGCAGGAGTCTTATCCTGTTTTGTTTTGTTTATTGAGACAGGCTTTCTCTTTGTAGGTGTCCTGAAACTCACTCTGTAGACCATGCTGCCTTGACCTCTGCCTGTCTCTACTTCTTGATTGAAAGCATATGCACCACCTCTGGCCACCTTGCCAGTTCTTAAGACTTTGTGACTAGCTTACTTTAGACTAACACTTTAGTAGAAAGATCAAGCTATAGAAGTCATTCAAAAAATTCTAGTGTCTACTTTGACAAAAATAGATGAACTCTTTTCTTTTTTAATATGGAACATTTCATGAATTTGCATGTCATCCTTGTGCAGGGGCCATGCTGATCTTTGTGTCATTCTAATAATAGTCTCTGTGCTGGGAGGGTGGAGGCAGAGCTAGGGGAATCACTGGGACTTGAGGACCTGCTGGTGTTGCCAGAACCAAATAAATACAACCTGCAGGTTTAGTGAGAGACCTTTTCTGCAGTGACTAGAGAGTGGTAGACAGACTGGCATTGGGCTTGGGTGCACACCGTTTCCAGTTCTCTAGCTCCCTGTGGTACTCTGGCTCCTTCCTTGCTTCCCCAAGCTCTCAGGCCCCCGAGCCTTCTTGACTCTGCTTTGACATTTCAGGCCACAACAGGCCTAATTTAGCCCAGTGTCTGTCCTGTGTTGATGTGCCTTTCTTACATCTTCCAGGTTTTCTTTCCTTCCCTTCATTTCATTCAGGTTTGGTTGAAGTTTATGACTTGAAATGTGAGCTTCCACAGCTGACACATTGGACATTGTTTGGACTCCTGGGCCAAGTGGCTAGATTTAGAATTATAGTCCTAAGTGCCAAAGACCTGTCTTGATATTCTCCGTTGTAAGTTTCTGCAGATAAGTCTGATTTATGGCACTTTGATGCTGGCATATTTTTCCTCTTGGAGACTTTGCAGACTTCTCAGTGCTCTGATTTTCCAACACTTGGGACAGGGCTATCGGATCACCTTTGCAGTCTTGGCTGCAGGTTAGCTGTCTTGCTTATAAGCAGGTGGTCCCGAGCTGGTCATGTGTCAGGGTTAGGTTGTGCCTGTGATCTGTACCCAGTGAATAGAACTTTGGACCATCCGCATGGCTCAGTGATGTCAGCAGAGAAGATTTTGTTCCTGAGATAAAGATCCAGGTCAGTCCGAGAGTTCTTGGCAGGGGTCTTGGAGTGTGAAACAACAGACCAACCACTGGCTTCTGCACTTTTCTACCTCCTCCTGCTGACCTCACTCCTTGTTGAGGCTAACCTGATGCCTTTGAGCTTCCTGTGATATCTTTACTCTAGACTTAGCCCAAATGTCTCTTTGTACCATAGGCCTGAGACTCAGTTAACCTTGGTCGGTTAGAAGCTGAGTGAAAGTTCTTTGTGTTGGTGAAGACTTTTTTTTTCTCCCCAAGACAAGGGTTGTCTGTGTAGTCTGAACTGTCCTTGAACTCCCTCTAGACCAAGCTGGCCTTAAACTCAGAGATCCTGCCTGTCTCTGCCTCCTGAGTGTTGGGATTAAAGGCACACCTACTCCCTACCCCTCCAGCTATTTGAGCTGGACTGTTTGGTTTGCCTTTGTTGGGTACGTGTGGAACAGACATTTGTCCTTGCATGGCCCTTGCCTAGAGTACAAGGCAGGGAAAAGCTGGATATCGGTGTTTATGGTTTAACACTAGGAGACAGGAAAGCAGAGAGCCCAGTGTAGCCTGATAGGCCTTAATCCAGGCCCAGAGGCAATAGCTGCATAGCCTGAGTGTTCTATGTTGGGCTCTTTCTTCAGGGTGGCTCAGCAGTGCTTCTAGGATGAGTTACCTATCCGTTAACCTGGCAGGCAAGTCCTTGAAGCACAGTAAGATCACATACTGAGGGCCTTTTAGGATATCCCTGGAATGAATGTGAATCTACCACTTTGAGTAGTTGAAACTGGCTCCCCTAGAATACAGTGCCAACATTTCATGACAGAGAAAGAAATATCTCATGCCAAAAAGAGAGAGGCCAGCTCTGTATCCAGGACTGGGAAACTTGTATGTATTGTTGCTAAGGTGGTGCTGGGATGGGCTTTTATGTTTTGTTTTTGTTTTTTGAGACAGGGTCTTTTTATGTAGCCTTAGCTGTTCTGGAACTTGATCTGTGAGTTCTAGGCAACTCAAGAGAGACCCACCTACCTCTGTTGTTAATTCTATTTCTCAGCTCACACCCGGACAAACCACACCAAACCAACAGGGTTCCGTATGGAGAGATTTAATAGAACAGGGATGGAACAGGGGTCAGGGTTAAGGGAAGAGAAGAGAAAAACAGGAAGAGGAGGAGGGGTTTCAGTCTTTTATAGGGGTAGTGACATCACTTACTCTCAGGTGAAGGTGGGTTTTTGAACTGATGTCTTCTGGGAATGAATGCTTTGGCTGTTTCCATGGCGATGGACGTGCCATGTTCCTGTCACCTGTGGGTGGCGCCATCTCTGGGGTTGGAGCTGTCTTAATGCCTCCCAAGTGCTAGGATTAAAGAAATGTCCACCTTTCCTTGTTCTGGGGTGGAGAGTTTGGACTTGGTTTGTCTGTTTTACCCTAGGTAGTGCAGAAGCTGACACAGATGGTAGGGAAGAATGTGAAGCTGTATGACATGGTGCTGCAGTTCCTGCGTACGCTGTTCCTGCGGACCAGGAATGTGCACTATTGCACATTACGAGCTGAGCTGCTTATGTCTTTGCATGATTTGGATGTCAGTGACATCTGTACTGTGGATCCCTGCCACAAGGTGGGTACTGCATGCCCACCTCTGCACTTCTCCTGTACCCTCCTTCTCTGCATTCATTAACCCAGGAATGGCAGCCAGCCTGCTGCCCAATCCTAAGCTTCTCAGACTGCCAGCTCCACTGGGAGATGAATAGGTCCTGCAGACACCTGGTCCTGGTGCCTCCCTTGCAGGCCCTCTAGCTTCTGCTTTAGAGCTGGAAGTGGCAGGCCCTGTGACCATCTTTCTATTGGGCTCCTGGCTTCTCTTGCCCCAGACCTCAGAGCTTCTTGCTGGCCAGTACCAAAGTAATAATAGGAATGAGGTTTTCTGTCCCCCACCAAGAAAACAGACCTGAGACCACCTCCTGGGTATTATATATTGTTGCTTATTACTAGGCACAGAGCAACAGTACATATCTGCTATAACCTGCCCATCCATCCCCCAGCCTCTTTCGTGTGCTGTCCTGATTCTTGGTACTTTGGAGACCTAGGGAGGCTCCTGTTCTCTATGGGCCATTGGTCCTCCATGGAAGCTCTCTGGTGTCTCAGTTCCATGCCATGTTGCCTTCTGGACACCTGGGAATGAGAGCTGTGCTTTGTTTTGTTTTTTAAAGATTTGTTTATTTTATGTGTATGAGTAAACTGTCCCTGTCTTCAGACATTTTTTTAAAGATTTGTTTATTTTATGTGTATGAGCACACTGTCCCTGTCTTCAGACGCACCAGAAGAGGGCATCAGATCCCATTATGGGTTATTGCTGGGAATTGACCTCTGGAAGAGCAGTCAGTGCTCTTAACCACTGAGCCATCTCTGCAGTCCTGAGAGCTGTTTTGTTTTTTTCCTTTGTTAATACCTGCTGATTGAGTACACGGCAAATGGTAGTGTTGGCTGTCTAGGCCTGGAGATTGCTGCTGCCCAGCCTTCGAATGTACCCTTTTTAATGATTGCCATTTTCTCTGTCCTCTCCAGGGACATTTTTCTTTCTCTGTCCTGGGGTTTGGCTTAGGGTGGAGTCTTGGGCGTCAGCGTGTGCTTACTTTTGCTTCTCTCCTGTATTTGACTTTGTGGTCCCCACAGCCATCTGGGTAGTGGCAGAGTTTGGGGAGTGAGAGTCTGGGTATACCTAGATTGTATTTTTCCTTCCTGTAGTTCACCTGGTGCCTGGATGCCTGCATCCGTGAACGGTTTGTGGACAGCAAAAGAGCCCGGGAGCTACAGGGATTTCTTGATGGTGTGAAGAAGGGCCAGGAACAAGTTTTGGGGTGAGAGCTTTTTGAGGACCCTAGCCTTTGATCCCTAAACAGGCATCGGTGGAGGTTGCTGTTCACTCTTGATGGTTGAAGCCTATTCTGGTATGTTGGGATGGTCATGCTTGGTACCAGGCCCACTGTTAATAGGCTTGCTACTCATTACAAGAGGATTCAAACCTGTGCATGAAGTTTGAAGCCTGCTGTTCCTGGGGTGGCCAACCTAGGGAGCTCAGTCAGGGAGGGGACTGCTGTTTATGGCAAGGTAGGTGTGAGCTTAGGGCCGCATTAGATACTTCAGCCTGATTCCCAGCATCCTTTGCCTCTCTTGAAGATGTCTGGCTGCCACAGCCTTGCCACATTATTTATTATATTCTTCCACTGGCTAAACCTAGAATTGAATCCAGAGGCTTGTTTCTGTTTTGAGACAGGGTCTTCTTGCTTTGTGGCCAAACTGACCTGAGATTCACTACTTAGACCAGGCTGGCCACAAACTGGTCACACGTTTTTCTCTGTCTCTCCTGAGTGCTAGGATTAAAATCATATCACCATTACTTCCCGAGCCAGAGCTTTTCAAGTAGAGTATGAATTTAGTGTGTTGGGGGTTAATTTTTTTCTTTAACTTTGTAGTTTAGAAGATCTTTGAGAAGGTTATAGATTAAACCATGAATTCAGTACAGAGAGAGACTGGCTATCTGGGGCCAGTCCCCAAGCCCTTGCATCTCAGTCTGTCGCTGTCCCTGTAGTGGGTCTGGCACTGCAGCTATTAGAAAGAATAACCAGGCTCCTCAATTTATATCAAGGTCTGATTCCTTCCAGGGACTTGTCTATGATCCTGTGCGACCCCTTTGCCATCAACACACTGTCCCTGAGTACCATCAGGCACTTGCAGGAGCTGGTTAGCCAGGAGACACTGCCCAGGGTGAGTATAGTCACGGCCGCCGGCTGTGCAAAGCATATACTGCTTGTGAAATTGAGTTTTACTCCATAGGTGGGTATTGGCACATGGGTGCCTTATGATCACATGCTCTTACAGTCCTGGCTCTGGAAAGCAGAGAGCCTGCTTTGTCCAGTGAGACCAGAGGATGGTGTGGTCCCTGTGAGCTCTTGCTGATGCCTCTGTCTTCTTTCAGGATAGTCCTGACCTCCTGCTCCTACTTAGGCTGCTGGCACTGGGCCAAGGTGCATGGGACTTAATAGACAGCCAGGTCTTCAAGGAGCCTAAGATGGTATGAGGTCGGGTTTTCTCCTTTCTACAATTATGGGGCGTGCAAGGGTGCCCTCTGGTAGCAAAACTCTACTTGCGCAGGTCATCCGTAGGTGAACACCCATCATGGATGTTGGTTCTCTTGGTAGACTGGCTGCAGGGTGGAAGCTATTCCATGGGGACTGGGGTCCAGATGGGGCTTTGCAGGTGTAGCCATGATGGGGGATTCAAGAATATAGCACTAGACATGAGTCTTAGGAAACAGGAAGGAGGGATTTGGGGGACCAATGTCCAGGAAATCTGGATTTGAGGCAAGTGTATTGGGTGGGTAAGGGCTGGATGTACATGGCAGAGTGGGTTCGGGTGTCTGTGGAGAGCAGCCAGGCTCAGTGGGACCTCAGGGGACTGAACACTCCTGCCAGGAGACAGAGCTCATCACCAAGTTCCTGCCGATGCTCATGTCCTTCGTGGTGGATGACTACACTTTCAACGTGGATCAGAAGCTTCCAGCTGAGGAGAAAGCCCCAGTCACATATCCCAACACACTTCCTGAGAGCTTCACCAAGTAGGACTCCAGGGCAGGGTTTTCGGGAGGCACTAGCATGGGAAGGCCAGGTGGGCTGACTGAAGACCATGGCTTCTTGCATGCAGGTTTCTGCAGGAGCAGCGCATGGCTTGTGAGGTGGGACTGTACTACGTCCTACACATCACCAAGCAGAGAAACAAGAATGCACTTCTGCGCCTGCTGCCTGGACTTGGTGAGTCCTGACGGCTGCACTCACCTGCCACCTGTGCGCTGAGCTCTGCTGCTTTCCTCTGCCTTCAGTAGACACTGTGTGCCTGCAGAGCAGGTTTAGCTCTATTTCAGAGATGCCAGTGGATCCTACAGAAGAGATTCATACTTTTATAGCCAGGTAGGGTGGTGCATGTTCTTCATTCCAGCACTTCGGAGGCAGAGGGAGGCAGATCTCTGTGAGTTCAAGATTAGCCTGGTCTATATATAGTCAGCTCTCAGACTCTTCCACCTTTATGTGGGTTCCAGGCAATCAACTCAAGTCTCTGCCATCTCAGCAGCCCTTTAGGTTGTCCAGGAAAGCCAAGGCTATGTAGAGGACCCTGTTTTAAAAGAAAACATAAGTCTTATAAAGGACAACATTTAATTGGGGCTGGCTTACAGGTTCAGAGGTTAGTCCATTATCATCAAGGCAGGAACATGGCAGCATCCAGGCAGGCACGGTACAGGAGGAACTGAGAGTTCTACATCTTCATCTGCAGGCTGCTAGCAGAATACTGACTCCTGGCAGCTAGGACTAGGGTATTAAAGCCCATACCCACAGTGACATACCTATTTCAACAAGATTACACCTCCTAAAAGTGCTACTTCCTGAGCCAAACCTATACAAACCATCACATTTCACTCCCTGGCCCCCATATTCTTTTTCAAACATATGAATCTATAGGGGCCATTCCTAAACATAGCATAATGCAAAATACATTTAGTCCAACTTCAAAAGTCCTCATAGTCTGTAGCATCTCAACAATGTTAAAAGTCCAAAGCTCACAGTCTCTTCTGAGATTCATCCAATCTCTTAACTGTAATCCCCAAAGCAACCCAGGAACCCTACTGGGCAAACTCCAAACTCTGCACCTCCATGTCTAATGTCAAACTGGTCTTCAAATCTCCAACTCCTTTTTTATCTTTGTGGACTGAAACAAACTTCATACCCTATGACTCTGGCATCTTGAAAATCTTGGGGTCACCAAGGTAGCTTCAATGTTACAGCTTCTTGTTCTAATGCTTGGGATCCACACATGATCTTCTGGGCTCCTCCAAAGGGCTGGTGTCACTTCTCCACTTCTCCCTCTGTAGCTCTCTAAGCTCAGGTTGATCCACTCCACTGCCGCTGCTGTTCTTGGTGATCACCCCATGGTACTGGCATCTCCAATTCACTGGAATCTTCCACTGCAATGAGGCTTCACCAATAGTCTCTCATAGGCTCCCTTCATGTTGCCTAACCTCAGCTCCTTTGCATGACCCCTTCAGTCCTGGGCCATCAACTGAGGCTGTACCTTCACCAATGATCTTCCATGACTTCTCACAGTGCCAAGACTCAGCTGCTCTTCATGGCCCCTTCATGCCTTCAAAACCAGTACCACCTGGGTGACTCTTACACATTACCAAGTTCAGCTGCAGCATGAGGTACAGCCTTGGCGATCTCTGAAACACAGCTTTTTTTGTGCTCTTGAAAATACTTTCTAGAAGATTTTATCTCAGTGATGCTGGTCTCTTAATCAGTGATAATTTCTAAGCTACAGCTATTCATCATCAATTGTCCCAGTAGTCTCCTTCTCCTTTTGACTATGAAGCCAGAGACACATGGCCAAAGCTGCCAAGTTCTGCTGCTTGCTGAGGCTGGAGCATGGCCCCTTGTTGTATTACTTTATCATCAGCTTTCTGTTTTTCAGCTTCTTAACTGCCTAGGCTTGGCTGTACTGGAACTTGCTCTGTAGATTGACCTTGAACTCAGAGAGCTGCATGGCTCTGTCTCCTGGGATTAAAGGCCTGTAGCTGGGATCTTGCCCCAAGGTCACCACTCCCTTAATTCAATTTAATGAGATCTGATGCCCTCTTCTGGTGTACATAAAGACAGCTAGAGTATACTTATATATAATAAATAAATCTTTAAAAAAAAAAGTTTCATTATGCAGTCCTGGCTGCCCTGGAACCTGCCCTGTAGACCAGGTTGGTCTTGAACTTAGAGATCTGTCTGCCTCTATTGCCCCTCCCAGTGCTGGGCACCACTGCCTGGCTTCTCTATTTCCTGTTTGCTGTGTGCACATTTATTTATGTGGGTTTTCTTAGCCTGGCCTTTTCTTTTTAACAAGTTACAAGTTAGCAGCTTGAAACGACTGAGACTTACTGTCTGTTCTAGAGGTAGGAAATTTGGAGGAGCCTTGGCTGAGCTTGAATTGCATATGACCAGACTGACTCCTGTACAGCTGTACAGTCTGCACCCTCCAGCTTTAGGGGTATCGGGACCTGCTGCTGCCGATGTAAGAGCTTTGGCTTGTGTTGTCCACGCTTCAGTCTGTTTTCAGTCGGCACTGTGGCCTGTGCTTCCTGCCTGGGCATCTCTGCCTCGAAGGCACCTGTGTCCTCCCGTTCAGTTGTTGGGAGATGGCTCAGTGGCTGAGAGCACTGATTGCTTGCTCTTCCAGAGTGCCATTTGATTCCCAGAGCTTCATGGTGGCTCACAACTGTCTAACTCTGGTTCTCTTCTGACCACTCTGGACACCAGACACACGCATGCTGTACAAACATACATGCAGGCAAAGCACCCATGCACATAATTGAGAAAAAGTCTTACTTGATCTTACATATGAATGAGCTCTAATAAGAGTAGAAGTTCAGTTTTCTTCAACTCTTTATTTTTGTTTCTAAAAGATGATTCTGCATGTGTCTGCTTCGTGTGTGACTCTGCGCCTCAGCACACGTGTAGAGGTCAGAGAGCGACTGTGGGCATCGGCTCAGGTCTCCAGGCTTGTGTGGCCTTTGCTGCTTAGTTATTTTGATTTCTTGGTTTGTTTGAGATGGGATAGTGTAGATTTATGACTGGACAGGAGAGAGAGAGGAGGGAAAGGTCGAGGAGCAGAAGTGGGGGCAGAAGGGAGGTTCCTGGGGAATCAAGATGGAGCTGGAGAAGGAGGATCTAGATCCAGGTGTGTTTTTTTTGTTTGTTTTTTTTTAAGATTTATTTATTACATATGAGTACACTGTAGCTATCTTTAGACACACCAGAAGAGGGCATCAGATCTCATTATAGATGGTTGTGAGCCACCATGTGGTTGCTGGGATTTGAACTCAGGACCTCTGGAAGAGCAATCAGTGCTCTAACCACTGCGCTGTTTCTCCAGCCCATAGTCTTTTTTTTTTTTTTTTTTTTTATTGTATGTTTCATATGTTTAATTTTCTGTTTTTGTTTTTGTTTTTGTTTTGTTTTGGTGTTTGTTTGTTTGTTTTTGAGACCCAGTCATGTAGCTCTGGTTGTCCTGGAACTCACTGTGTAGACCAGGCTAGGCTCAAACTCACAGATCTTTACCTGCCTCTGCCTCCTCTTGCCTTACCATCAAGCCTCAGTAAGAGCTTATTTTTTATCTTCTGAGTGTTTGCCTGAAGGTATATAAGTGTACCAGGTGTGTGTTGCTCATGGAGTCCAGAGAGGCTTAAGATCCCTGGGTCCTGATTACAGACGGCTGTGAGCCACCAGTGCAGGTGTTAGTGACTGAACCTGGGTCTTCTGCCTGAGCATCAAGTGCTCCTAACCACTGAGCCGTCTCAGTCGTCTTCTTCTTTTTTATTAGATACACTCTGTATTTACATTTGAAATGTTATCCCCTTCACTCGCCCCCTCCCATCCCCCCTCCCCCTCTACTTGTCTTCACGAAGGTGCACTAGCTTCACTCTCTCCACCTCAGTGCCTTGGCTTCCCCTACATTGTGAAAATGCGCCCTCACTGGACCCTTCTCTTCTCACATTGATGCCAGACACTGCTGTCCTCTGCATATGCAACTGGAGCCATGGGCCTCTCAATGTGTGCTCCATGGTTGGTGTTCTAGTCCATGGGAGCTGTGGAGGGTTTGGTTGGTTGACGATGTTGTTTTTCCCATCTCCAGTCTTGAGAGACGATTGACTCAGTTCAGAAGGTCTCGGTTTTTCTTGGTGGGAGGATATCATGGGGCACAGCAGAGCAAGCACGTGGCAGAGCCTAAAGCAAGCTAGGAGCAGAACGTGACTGGAGTCAGGACCACACACAACCTTTACATTCCTGCTCTTACTGACCTGCTCCTAGCAGCCAGGCCTTGCCTCCTTCAGAACACCACCACCAGCTCCTGGGGACCGAATGTTCAGAACATGAGCCTGCAGGAGAGGAATTTGGGCCATAACCCTAGTCTGAACAGCTTAGTAGGCATCTCTACAAAAAACAAAAAAAAACCCAAAAGATGATTTAAAAAACTGAGCAAGAGCTGCTGTGAGCTTGTGTCATTGGATGGATGGTGGGGTAGTTCCTGTGTCTCAGCAGGGTGTTATGGACCCCAGTCAGGATTCAGGGTGCCTTTCAAGTGTCATGGTTGTTGGAAAGTGGAAGAGTCCTGCCTTCTCAGCTTCTTGGTGGTGATTCTGTATATGACCAGGCAAGCCATTAAGTGGCTGAGATCCATTAATCTGTTCTCAGTAGTGCTCCTAGAACATGTGACTATCCCAGAAATGCTCCAGCTTCCCAGTGAGTTCTAGTGACATCCACTGGATCTGCCATCAAAACTGCTCCCAGTTGTCAAGAATGGTGATGGGTCCCAAGGCTGTCTGCACTGTGTTCATCCTT
Organism: Micromys minutus; assembly: GCF_963924665.1. Classification (NCBI taxonomy): domain Eukaryota; kingdom Metazoa; phylum Chordata; class Mammalia; order Rodentia; family Muridae; genus Micromys; species Micromys minutus. The sequence continues at coordinate 1,563,426 of NC_137982.1, read as the reverse complement.
CCTGAGAGAAGGCCTAGCTGTGGGATCCTGTTAGCTCTTATTGAATGCCTGCTGTCTAGATGTCAGTATGAGGTTTACCTCTGGCCGAACTGCCTGCCTGTGCCAGCAGATCTCTTCATGCCATTGGGTGTGAGCAGGACACATGCAGTGGCTTGGCCATCTCATCTGTCCTACTGTGATGTCTTCAAACAGGAAGTTTGTCAGTGTTTCCTTTGTGTTTTCCTGAGAAATCATCTGGAAGGTCTGGCAGAATTCCCTCTGGGCCATACTCTTCTGCTTCTGCATATCTCTAGTTTGTCTGGAGGCTGATTCAGAGCAGAGCCCCTGGGTGTGGGAAGACACCTTCCCTTTGTAGAAGCAAGACCTAGCTATGGTCCTGCTTCCCTGATGAGAGCCACAGGTCTACTTTAGCTGGTCAACTCTGCTCACCTGGGTTCTGTTCAGAGCTTGGGACAAAGAGAGTCCCTAAGGGCAGAGGCTGAGCCACCCTGTTATGTTTACAGTGGAGACCTTTGGTGACCTGGCCTTCAGTGACATCTTCCTCCACCTGCTCACGGGGAGCCTGGCACTGTTGGCTGATGAATTTGCCCTGGAGGATTTCTGCAGCAGCCTCTTTGACGGCTTCTTCCTCACTGCCTCTCCCAGGTAGGACACACATAGTTCCTTCCAGTTCTTGTGTTTGACAACTTGAGAGGGGAGTTGAGGTCCCATCCTACTAACAGACCACAGGTGGGTCTTTGAGCACTGGGACCTGTGCTAGACTGGGGAATTCTTGGATGTAGCTTGGGGATGACCCCGGGGTCAGTTCTGATTTACCTCTAGGTAGAGTGGGAAAAACTGAAGGCACATGCCAACCCCAGGGTGGATTGTGCCTAGCAGGGAAGCAAGTGTTATGGTACCTCCAGCTCCACTGATCTCTTCCAGGAAGGAAAATGTGCACCGTCATGTGCTGAGGCTTCTCCTCCACTTGCACACCAGAGTGGCCCCTTCTAAGCTGGAGGCATTGCAGAAGGCTCTGGAGCCCACGGGCCAGGTGGGTATCGTCAGTTCCTACTTAGAGGGCATTGTTCTGTGAATGTGCTTGGCCAGTCCAGCTGTGGTACGATGCCCTTGGTGCTTACTTTGATGGTGTTCTTTATGATTGGTCTTGCCTATGGGTTCACTCCTCCATGTAGGCTCAGACAGACCCTGCCCTATGGCATGCCCATTTCTGGTTTTCCCACAGAGCGGGGAGGCCGTGAAGGAGCTCTACTCCCAGCTTGGTGAGAAGTTGGAGCAGTTAGACCATCGGAAGCCTAGTCCTACCCAGGCTGCAGAGACACCAGCACTGGAGCTGCCTCTTCCCAGTGTGCCGGCTCCAACCGCACTTTGAGGCTCTGGGGACTGTCTGATGGTAGTACCCCAATGGAAGGGTGGCCCTAGTGGCTAGGGCGTAGGCTGAGCTGAGAGGGCTGTTCCTTGGCAAGGAGCTCTCTCCTCTGATCCCAAAACGTCCCCAGTTGTCTACTTGCACATCAAAAGGACTATAATGGCATGGTAGGACTTGGCCCACTTGACCCTGGCAGAGGTGGGTGGTGGTTGGGGTATAGGAAAAGCAGTGGGCAGACGACTGCAGACGCCTGACTGACGTTCAGTCTGGACAGAGTCCAAGGAGAAGGTATGCTGGGTTCACTAGGGCAGATCTGTCGGGCTGATATCCTAAGCACAGCAGTGGTACCCTCCACAGAAGCCAGGTGGGAAGTCTGCAGCAGGCCTGAGCCTTCTGATGCCAGTGCACAGTCCCTGCTGACTGAGGTCTGTAGGCAGAGCTCTGCACTGCAGCTCCCTGCCTCAGTTTACCTTTGCAATAGAAAACAAATGCTTCTCCAGCTATGTGTTTCAGCCTTTGAGTAGGGGGACTTTGGTTGTACACATTGAATTTTCCACTTATGTAAATAAAACACATTTTGATAAATTCATGGTGAAGATTCTGTTTGTCCTGGGACTGGATTCAGGGGTAGATGCAATGACATTCTTTTTTCTTCTTTGTGCGCTCTCTCTCTCTTCCTTCCACTACATGTCTTTTACTGGCCTTCTCTTACTGTTTGGACTAGGCTGGTCTTGGACTTGGAGAGATCCTGCCTTTGCCTCCCACATGCTAGGACTAGTGCATGCCACCATGTCAGGAGGATGTAACCTTCTGGAGAGTCAGTGCTTTGGCCTGTGTGCCTGGCAACTCTGTTCTGAGTAACCTGGTGTAGGGCCCAGCTGGAAGATCCCAGGGCCTCTCAGCGTGCCTTGGTCTCTGTGTACAGTCTTTTGCTCCTTTCAAAAAGAGGTATAGAAATCCCTAGGAGGACCAAGGACAAGCCCTAGGTCAGAGTGACTCTGGACATCAACCTTCACAGCCCTGTGGCAGCTTAGACACCCCTGGCTGGCACTGGGCCTTCCTGTGCCTTCAAGACAGGAACCACCAGAGTGGCTGAGCAGGGAAGAAGTGTGAGGCCTGATGAAAGCTCTCTTGCTGTGATGGGATCAGGCAGGTGTGGGTGTTTGCAGGGACCCCAGTCTGTGCCTAGCTTTCCCAGTTGTTAATGGACGGTATGACTCTGGGTGTTTGTCACTGGCGGGGAGGGCAGGCTGTTGAATACATCCCTGAAGCTGAGTGCCGGGGAAGGGGCTGTTCAGTTTTCTGTTGTAACACCATAGGCTAGATGAGTCATAACGAAAGTGTTTATTTTGGCTCAAGGACCTGGTCCAAAGATCAGGATGAATTTGATATCCATCTTTCCAACAGAGGCCTGAGGCATAGGGTACTCAGTGATTTGGGGGAGTGGGGTGGGGAGGACTGAAAATGTACGAGTTCTGTTTTCTCTCTTTAAAGCCATGGGCTGCCTGAAGGTGACATTCATACAGCCTTGTCTGATCATAACCAATACTGAAGGCACAGCACAGTGGATTGAATTTTTAGCCTCTACCATCCTCTAGGTGGCTGGGGAGACTCCAGCACACAACACCGCCAGATCACTGTAGGACCACAGGAGAGCTGCTAAGTTTTATAAACACAGGCCTTCAGTTCAGGGGAGTGCTGCTGGATTCTCGTTTTATTATTTTTTTCTGTGACAGGCTCTCTGCAGAGGCTGTCCTCAGAGTCACAGACTCACCATCTACTTAGGCCTCCTAAGTGCCTCCCATTAGGCTCGGCTTGCTTGCTTATTTGTAAAGCGGAAGAGACATGTCTGTGGGGTGATGCCAATGATCCGTTAGTACAAGCTTATGGCACTGGGATGTGTGGGGTGTCATATCCAGGCAACTGCTACTTACACAGCACACACATTCTAGGAAGGGCAGGGCTGTACGGTCCAACACTAACTAACACTCATGTGCTTAGGATAGTGACTGCGGCTACATGGGGTTGACAGGAAAGGACTGGGCTGAGGACAGAAGCTGTGGTGGACTGGATTCTGGGCAAGGTCACTGTGCAGAGGGAAGGGCTGCTAGAGGCTGAGGGCTGGGAAAGACAAAAGGTCTGTGTGGCTGGATTCTGCAAGTGTGCCTTCAAGGAGCTGTGGAAGGAAAGGGTGGGGCGGGTGAAGGGTCAGGTTTTACAGTAGGGTTGGACAAGGCTGGCACTGGAGCTTATGAAACTTGTCTATAAAAGCCTTATCCTTGCAAAGATTAACTCTGGGAAGTAAGTTCCCTGAATAGGTCACTTGGTCAGGTTTTTTCCTCTTCCCAGAAGGGGAGGCTGGGCCCCAGAGAGTTGGACAGATCAGCCTTCTTGCAAAAGAAGCTGGCCAGCATTGGGCTTATCTAGAGATTACCCTGGCCCTTTCTTGCAGGGCCTGGTCAGTTACCTCAGGGCAGTATTCTTCCCGGGTCAGAAAATTCTAGACTAGACAACCAAAGTTTCTAAGAGCCTCTCCCCTCCAGGACCTGGTCAGTCAGCTGTCTGCACTGACACTTTACAGTCTGAAGTGTAGATGAGGGGGCGGGGTCATGGATGAGGCTGAGTTGTCTAGAGGGATCTGGAAACATCTTCTTTGGCCACTCTAAACTTTGTGAGAGTTCTGAAAAGTTCAGGAATCCTAGGCTGGCCAAGGAAGCAAGCAGCTCCCTTTCAGAATGGGAGGAGTCTGGAGCCATTCAGGCAAGTCCCTTCCTGCAGAAATGGGCATGGCCGTGGGCAGGGCCACAGGCAGACAGGTGGCAGTGAAGTCTAAAGCTTCTCTGTCTCCCGCTTCTTGGTTCAAGAACATTTCCAAATCTGCTCCTCCCACTCTACAAGGACCCTGAGCCCTAAGGGGTTCTATCTCTAGAACTTCCGTTTCTTGGACCCTGTCCTATGAGAGGTCCAGCTGAATGGGCAAAGGGGTGGGTGAGTACAATAGGGGAAAGAAGGGAAGCAGAGAAGAAAAGAAAGGAATTAGAGGCACCCAGCTAAGCAAATGACCTGCTTTCTACTAGTTTATGTTCAGCTGAGAGCCTCAGTAGTCTTTAGGGTCCCTTCCTCAGTTTTTCTGGGTCAGGGAAAGGAGTGTCCTGGCACAGACGGTATCAGTAGAGGGCAGACTGAGCTTTTAGGAGTCCAGGGAACCTACGGGAAGAACTGCTGGACGGGCCCCCTCCCTCTCTGTGCCCTGGATAGGGGTTCTGGGCCAGTCAGCCAGACCTCCCCCCACTGGCGGATCCGTTCAGCCCAAGCTCCGCCTGCCAGCACCCCTGACTCACTTCCTTTGCATCTAAGCGGAAACCTCCCCAGAGCTTCCTCTGCTCCTGTCCCTGGGGACCTGCAGGAGTCGCTACCCCTTCAAGCCCGAGTTGGGCCAGCCAGACCCTGGCCCACCCACCTCACCCTCGGGGTGGAAGACTAGCATTTCCTGTTTCCTGAGTTGCTGGCTATTGGCCTCGGAAGGGAGTGGCCGAGCTGGGGAGCCTGAGCAGCTGCAGGTAGGGATGATGTGGAGAGATCCAGGCCAGCCTCATAGTCAAGGCTCTAATCCTTCCTTGCTCTTTCTGTTCTTTTTTCTGCTCGTGTTCTCTGGGAGGATGCTGAGGGGCCCCAGATTTGTGCTTGGATGGGGGCTCGGGGTGGAAGTGGGTTGTTACTAGGAACATTGCTAGAGTTCATTCCCCAAAACATGAACGTTTGTCTGCTCATTCCTTTCCACCGACTGTCCTAAGTATGAGGAGAGCCTCAACTCTTAGGGGTACGGAGTCCTCTGGGACAAGGGGCCTACTTAGGATTTGTTTATTCCTCCAAGAGGGAAGTCAACAGTCTGATAAATTATACACCTCACCCCACCCCCGCACTTCCTCAAGGCCTAGGCCTTTGCTAAGAGGACCCAAGAGATTTGCATGCGTTGGGGCCCTCCTGCTGAGAGCTGGGCTTCCTGGTTAGTGGAGCTAGGCGAGGCGGGGCTAGTATTTGGCCGTAAAGCACCTTAAGGAACCCCCCAGAGGGTAAGATCCGGGACTCAGGAAGTCTTCCCGTTTTCCTATTACAGGGAGGGGAGCTGCATGCCTAGCACAGTTCCTGAGCCATGGACCGCGGCCATCCTAGCCTAGAGCCCCAGGCCAAGGGACCATGTGTGATCGCGCCAGTGCGCGCTGTGCTCCGTCTACGCCGCCGAGTCTGTGTCCTGCGCAAGAGGCGCCTCTTGCAGCCAGGCACTGAGCCGAACCTTGGGACGGGGACACTCGGGCCCAGCGGCAGCTTGGGGACTCTGCGTGGCGACCTAGACCAACCTAAATTCTTCACCTTCGACAGCCTGACGGAACTGTCTTCTAGGACACCCCGAAAGAGGCGCAGGCGTAGTCGGGTAGTGCTCTATCCGGAAACCTCGCGGAAGTGCCGACCCCGCACAGAGCGACAGAGTCGTGCACAGCGTTGCCTGCTTCTTCTTGTAGCCATTGTGGGATTCCAGGTTCTCAACGCCATTGAAAATCTGGACGATAATGCACAGCGTTACGACCTGGACGGGCTGGAGAAGGCGCTGCAGTGTTCCGTGTTTGGCCAGCCGGCTGCTGTGGGCCGCATCATGGCCCTGCTGCGAGACTACTTGGCTACACATGTGCACAGTCATCCCTTGCTCCTGGCGCTGCACGGGCCCACTGGTGTAGGCAAGAGTCACGTGGGGCGCCTGCTGGCACGCCACTTTCGCGCAGTGCTGGAGGATGGTGCTTTGGTTCTGCAGTACCATGCACGACATCACTGTCCAGAGTCACGGCCGGTTCAGGACTGCCGGAAGGAGCTGGCACAGCGTGTGGCGGATGTGGTGGCACAGGCTGAGGCTGAGGAGAAGACCCCTCTCTTGGTCCTGGATGAGGCTGAACTCTTACCACCTGCGCTGCTGGATGAACTGCACAACCTCGTGCAGCCACAGCGTTCGCACCATTTCCACAATGCTGTCTATGTCCTCCTAAGTGGTGCTGGTGGTACAGAGATCACACACTTTGTGCTGCAAAATGCGTCACGGATGTTGCCTCCACTCCGCCACGGTGCACGCAGTACTCAGACCGAGGAGTCTTCAGCTGAGGAGGAGTTACACACCAGTCTTCGAGAGCTCCTGGCCCGTGTGCACCCTCTGTGGCACACGGCAGCCATCGTGCCCTTCCTGCTACTGGACAAGCCAGATGTGGTCAACTGCTTCAGAGAGGAGATGGCAGGGGAGGGCTTTTTTCCTGAGCAGGCGCTGGCAGAACGTCTGGCAGAGCAACTCAGCTACTACCACGTTGCTGGCCATGAATTTGCCATCACTGGCTGTAAGCAGGTAGTAGCTAAGGTCAACCTCTTGCAGCACAACCCTGCACATGCTGAACACTAGGTAGTCAGTGGGCCCAGGCATTCAAAGAAAACAGGAAGGATGTCAGGTGATTTGTGGCCCCCAAGATGGTTCACCCCAGGAGCTAGGGAGGCCGATTCAGTGCCTCAGCTCTGAACTATTCTTCTTCACCCTTGAGCCTTGAGATTCCCTAAGGTCCCCCCTATATGGAGTCTCCCCCTGCCCCAGCTCCGACTATGCCCACCCTGTCCGAGAAACATGTGATAAGGCCTCCCGTAACCCTAGGAGGTAGCCAGTATGCACTTACGGTACAGATGGTCTCAGGTGTGTGGTTGTGGTAGGATTGTGGTCCTCTGGAACATATGGCAGCTTCCATGCCTCTCACAAACTCCCAACCACCCCTTCAGTGCCTCTTTAGAGCCCACAAGGTGGGGAATGCTCCTCTAGACCTGCCTCAGAAGACGATGGAGCTAGCTACAAGCCAGTGAGTAGATCCAGCGGAATTCAGATGTTTTGGAGGATGGACCTACTGGGAGACCCACCCTCTTGAAACTGGCTGCCTGTTTGTCCAGACAGACACATAGAGTGGCTTTGGAATCAGCTGCAAGGTTCAGGGCTCTGCTCAGCAGATGACGTGAGAGAAGAGGAACCTATACTCCAGGGAGGTGTTCAGGTTTCCTAAAAATGTTCACTGGACTCCAGTCTGTCCTACTGCTGAGGAGCTCAGTCCTTGTACTGACCTCTTCCATCCCCCGGCTCTGGAGTGACAGCAGTTGAGTCCACAGCAAACAGGCAGCAGTAGAAGTGACCCCGGGTCTTCAGCCTGACTGGCTGTTTGTAGGAAGCAGGAAGCAATTATGAGACCCAGTGGGGTGGGGGCAGATGGACAGGTGCAAGGCCTCTGCCTGCCTGTGCTGTGCTGGACCTGAAGACCTTTGGCGTCCTGGGTTCAGCCTGTCTCCATTTGCGTGGAATTTGCTAGGCATGAGGTTTCTTAGTACTCTGGCGCATCTGTGCTGCCACCTGGTGGCTGCATCCAGACTTTGCCTGTGAATGCTCATCATTCTGGGTTAGAAAGTGGCACATCCAGAAGTGAGGCTTGAGGGATACAGCCAGTGGTGACACAAGAAGAGATCAGAGAGGAGAGGCCCCTCAATGGGGGTAATAAGTCCTCCTCACACTGGGCGAGAGGTACAAAGCCACCCAGGCTCAGGTTTCCCTAGAGAGGATCACTGGCAGGCTCTCTTGCATGTCCTTTTGAATTTCATTGTCTCCCGTTTGCCAAGCATGGTCTGAGAATCCTGTGTGCATGACCTGCTGAATGTGGGCACTGTTCAGTTCTTGCAGGATGATGGCCCCAGGATTGTCACTTGGAAACCTACCTGGCTATGTGTTGCTTTCAGTCCTTCACTAAACGTCTGTATTTTTTCTCTATTTATTTATAAAACTGTGCACCTCTAAAATAATTTCATGGAGGCTAATTTCTGGTCTAAAGAGGCCTGAACACTCAGCACCGAGCAGGTTGCATTATGTCCACGGATAAACTGCAGCTCCAATCTACCCATCTTCTTTTCCTTTTCTGTTTGTCTATGGGTTGAGAAAAAGATGCTGAAACCCGTCACTGGGAATTCACCAGTGGCTCTAAGCATCCATTTACTACTTCCTGGTTTCAGAGGTGGGTATGGTGGTGTGCACCTTTAGTCCCAACACTCAGAGGCAGAGACAGGCAGCTCTTTAGTTTAAGAGCTGGTCTCTAGAGGGAGTTCCAGGACAGTCAGGGCTACACAGAAAAACTCTTGTCTCAAAACTCCTGAACCCTAATTCGTGTTTCAGACAGGGTTTTACATTTGTAGCCCAGGTTCACCTTGAAGTTTTGAGCCTCTTAAATGCTAAAATTATACTTGTGCACCATCATTCTGGCCAAATGGACTTTGTAGGTTTTGATATTTGAGAAATTCTGGAGGGAAGTGTAACAGGAAGCTGAAGTTCATAGTTTAGCCAGCAGAACTGAGCAGGAAATCTGCAAGGCACTATCGTCTTTATCCTTTTGATACAGACTTGCTATGAGATCCTAGGTGACCCAGAACTCAGTACTCTGTTTTTGCTCTTTTTGTTTTATTTTTGAGATAGGATCTTGCTATATAGTCCAGGCTTGCCTTGAACTCCTTGTAGCCTAGACTGGCTTCAGACTCTGAATTTCCATTAATCCTGCTGTGATTCACAAGCAGGAAACAGAGAGCATTGGTTCCAAGTGAAGCTCTGGAGGTACACCTTGAGGTCACACTTTCTAATCCATCCCAAATAGTTATACCAACCAGGGACCAAGTATCCAAATGTATGACTCTGAGAAGGCTGCTCCCACTCAGCACCGTTCAGAGCCTCTACCAAACACATGTGGAGACAGAAGCTGGAAGAGGGAACCACTTTAATCAAGTCAAGGTTTGGGAAAGCAGACAGCCCATCACAGAGGGGAAACTTTCCATCTTCAAAACAGAAATGTGTCAAGGTGTTGGTGGGTGGGAGGGGAGAGACTTTTTTTTTCGTCTTTAAAACATGTTTTTGACCTCTTGACCCATAAATCTAGAGGGCAGAAACCTGTCTTAAGAACTTTAAGTGTCTTTGTCTTTAGAAGTGTAAACAAGGGCAGTTAAAGGAACCCTAACAGCAGGCCTTCTGAGAATCAGAAATGACACAGACCAGTTTGAGATCAGGCGGTATTGGGCTCCAAGTCATAATTATAAAACAGTGGCTTCTAGTCTGTGCCTTGCCTTAGGTTATTTCATTTTACAAAGCAGAATTTGACTCCATTTTGGGAAACACAGAGGCAGGATGACTGCACTTCTCTATGCTTGAAACACCATCTGCCCTGCCAGACACAGATGCTGAAGATGAGGAGATACCATATGAACACATCAGTGTGCCAGACGAATGAATTAACGAGCACCCATCAACTCAACACCCATGGGTCAAGGAACCAGCAAGCAAGGAGCTTGACAGCCACCCAGCCAGCCTCGTCCTGTACCTTGGCTCTATGGACTTGACTCAAAAACCCACGCTGAGCTTGGTTTTGTGGTGTCCCTAGCAGCTCTTAAGAACTTATTTTTTTAAAGATTTATTTGTTTTGTATATACACTGTTGATCTCTTCATGCATACCAGAAGAGGGCATCAGATCCCATTACAGATGGTTGTGAGCCACCATGTGGTTGCTGGGACTTGAACTCAGGACCTCTGGAAGAACAGTCAGTGCTCTTAACTGCTGAGCCATCTCTCCAGCCCTGTCCTATAAACTCTTAACAGTGTAGAAGAGCACATATGTAGCCATCTGTGCTTCTGACACAATATGCTCACAACCACAGGATAGCCGTAGGTTAGACAAAAGAATGAAGGCGGAGGCAGCAAGATTTTGATGTAGAGCATCGAGGGAAGACCTTATTATTTTAAAGTTTTATTTATGCTGTGTGTATGAGTGTCTTGCCTGGATGTATGACTGTGTGCTACAAGCATGCATGGGGCATGGGGATGGCAGAGGAGAAAATCAGACTCTTAGGAACTGGAGTTACAGTTGCGAGCCTCCATGTAGGTGCTAGGAACTGACTCGGGTCCTCGATGAGGGAAGACAGTGTTCCTAAACACTGAACTATCTCTCCAAACCCTTTATTTTTTAAAGAATTACATATTTATTCTATATATATGACCATGCTGAAGCTGTCACACCAGAAGAGGGCATCAGATCCCATTACAGATGGTTATGAGCCACCATGTGGTGCTGGGATTTGAACTCAGGACCTCTGGAAGAGCAGTCAGTGCTCTAACCACTGAGCCACCTCTTTCAATTAATTTTTTAAAAAATTATGCTTATGTTAGTGTTGGTGTCCCGGGGCAGAAGAGGAAGTTGCATCTCCTGGAGCTAGAGTTACAGACCGCTGTGGGTGGGCAGACACGGGTGCTGAGAATCGGACCAGGGTCCTTTGCAAGAGCTCTCAGCCATGGCGTCTTCCATGTTCTGTGACATCATTTTTCACTCACTTTAACTTTTAAAAATGCTGTTTCAAACTGGGTATAGCAGTACTCAGCTTTAATCCAGCACTCAGGAGCAGAGGCAGGAGGATCTCTGAGTTTGAGGGCATCCTGGTCTATAGACTGAGTTTAAGGATAGACAAGGCCACACAGAAAACCCCTGTCTGGAAAAAAACAAATGCTCCGCCATGGTGAAACCTGCCTAGTCCTCAAAGATTTTAGTTTATTGCTATTATTAATTGGTTTTTCAAGACAGGGTTTCTCTGTGTAACCAGGCTGGCCTCCAACTCAGATCCACCTGCCTCTGCCTCCCTAGTGCTGGGACTAAAGGCGCGTGCCACCACCACCACCAAGCTTATATTAGTTTTAATTATTTTTTGGGGGGGTGTGCAGGTGTGAGACAGGGACTCTCTGTATAGCCTTGGCTGTCCTGGAACTCACTCTATAGCTCAGGCTGGCCTCGAATCAGAACTTCTTGCCTCCGCCTCTCAAGTTCTGGGACTAAAGGTGTTCACCACACCTGGTTCAAAGTTTTTAATTTTAAAATGTATTTTCTTGAGACTGGGTCTCACTCTGTAGCTCTAGCTGGCCTCCAACTCACAGATTCTGAGTGCTGAGACTGTTGGCATGCAACTACCACCAAGCTTAGCTGTGTACGTGATGTGAGCGCACATTAGTGTGTTCCACAGCTAGTGTGTGGAGGTCACAGGACACCTGTGGAGTGGCTGCTCTCCCTCCCTTGACTGTTAGTTCCGGAGGCGGAACTCTGGTCCGCAGGCTTCAGGTCGCTTTTGATAGGTGTATAACTTAACTACTTGCACACTGCTGTGATAAAGCACCAGGACCGAAGAAGCAACATTGAAAAGAAACCATTGAATTGCCGGGCAGTGGTAGTGTACCCCTTTAGTCCCCAACAGAAGACTGGGAGGCAGAAGCAGGAGGATCTCTACAGTTGAGGCCTAGAATCAAGCTCCAGGACAGCCAGGGCTACACAGCAGGATGGAGGATGCGAGGGAGAGAAGGAAAAAGGAGGGAAGGGGGAGGAAGGGAGGGAGAGGGGAAGCATTTCCTTGGCTTATGGTTTTCTGTGCTTATCATTCATAAGGCTGCAGGAGAGGCAGCCTACTAGTGCCAGCCACCACTGGGCCCACAGAGGCTCCAGGCTCTGTACCCAGAGGCACCCTCTAGCCTATCTTAAGGATCGTTTGGAATGTGTCCTGTATCCTGCAGCCGTTAGAAGTGTGGCCTTTGGGTAAAGGTGGGTGTTTTGCTAACCATCTTTGAAGTCTTGAGCATTGGGATAGCCTCCATTTTCCACTTGGTCAAGACATTATAGGGACTGCAGAAGTGGTTCAGGGGTCTCAGCTGGGCAGTTGGCCTCGACCACGTACAGCTTGGACCATTTCCACCTTCTGATCGGTTGCTTTCCTGTCCCTCCCACAAATGATCAGGTTTTCAACTTCAGCAGCTGCCAAGGCCCGCTCGCTGTGCATTTTCTCCCTGGTCTTTCCCTATTTCTTTCTCTCCGTCCATCCTGCTTGTCATACACTAACGCCATTCCCACTGCTTTAGGCCAGGCTGTCTACTCTGTCTGGTTCCGGTGTCATCAGTTCTGGGAACTCATCCTCTGTCTCATAGCCCACCTTGTGGAGCTCCCACCCCTGGGCAGAGCCCCAGCTGGTCATGTCTTTCTGACCCATGCATGTCAGCTCTTGTTCCTTTGTGACCTAAGCAGGTCACCCATGCCTCCGACGGATGGAGGCTGGAATCCTGGGCAACCAGAAGCACAAACACAGCTGCCCACCTCAGCCACACACCTAGTGCTCTTGGCGGGAACCACAGTGCTGGCCGTGACCACAGGGAGGCAGCACAGTCTGGCAGGCCAGCCGCAGCCGCCCCCTCCCCAGCTTCCACGCCCTTTCCCCTAACTAGCTTTAAGCTCCACAGGAAGAGCCCGGATCATCAGAGGCCGGGGAGGTCCAGGCTGGGCAAGGTGCGTCCGAGATCCAGAGAGCCAGTCTTGCCCGCCCCTGTCTCCCCCAACCCGTCCCCGTCTCTCGGTGCCTAAGGGGAACCCCGCCCGCTCTCGGGAGGTGACCGGAGATCTCTGCTCCTGTTTGGTCAGGACCAGGGTGTTCTCAGACTCTGCTTGGGTCTCCTCCAACCTCCTTGTCTCTTTCTTGTCTTGGGGAGGGTGTCACTCGCAGCCTGCACACGTGCACCGAGCCACTAAGAGAAGCGTCTGGAGGGCACAAGCAGGTCCTCCTAAGTAGCTGCGGGTCCCAGGCAGTGACCTAGAGCAGACGACAGCTGGTCTCTGCCCTCACACCGAGCCCGGCAGTGGGTGCTTGGGCAGCCGGTGCGCCGGAGGGCGCCGCTCCCGGCCGCCTCGCCTGGCGGGCTCGCAGGAACGGCCCCGCTGGCTTTGAATGTAAAGACTCTGCCTTTGTGAGTCTTGCCCGCCCCACCCGCCGCCGTCCTCATTAGCATAGCAGCTGCTCGCCGAGCGAGGACCCGCTCAGGAGAGGGCAGAGGCCTCCAGAATGAATGGGGCCGCGGCTTTGGTGCGGGCGAGAGAAGAAAGACCGACAGACGGACGCGCAGGGGACTGTCGGAAGGACATCCAACCAGAAGAATGCGCCGCACGGGGGCGGGGCTGAGGCGGTGGGGGAGGACGGCCTCCAGGGACCCTAGAGCCCCAGGAGGGTCTTGCCAAGGCCTCAGAAGGAGCAGTTGCTGAGGTTCCCAGACCTTCGACGGCCCCTCCTATGGTCTGAGCCCTTATACGGAAGGCTTGGGCTTTGTTGCTTAGCAGTCCCAGGCACAAGGCCTCCTTTCCCGTCCTTCAAGGCCTGTGGATGTCGCCTCTTTCCTTCAGGCCTCGTGGGAGCACCAAGACACAGCTGGCTTTCCCAGGTCAAAGGGTAGCTGTTCCTTCATCGTGGTGCACGTCCCCTTTGTCCATTCTTGTGATGAGCTTTAGGGACAAGACTGCCCCGTAGCCACTGCTCTTCTCCCTTTCTGGCCTGTTCTGTGTTCTAGCTCTTCCCAGTTCACTCTTACAAGTGGACGACGGTATTTCTGCATTTCTGGCAGTAAATATTGTCTGTGTAATGGATCAGATCAAAGGTAGGAGCCAAGCACTCTCCAGAAAACAAGGGGCAGGCCTTGACCTTCGAATTCTGTGTCCTGAGGGAGAACTTCAGGGTTCCCCAATTATTCTGGTGCCCAATCCTCCAGGTCCTCTCAGTACCTCTTGGCTAGTACCTGGCAACAGGCACATGTGCAGCTCTGGAGGGCCAGGTTCTTTTCACCTGCCCTACGGTGTCTGGGGAGAGGAAAGGACTTTACCGGAGACTCGTCCAGCCCATACTAACTGCCTGCTCCGCTGCAACGGGTACTTTGTAGAGCTGAAAGGACCACTGGCCACTACATTCTAGGGAAATGGGCACCAGAGATATGGCAACCTTGACCTGGTCACAGAGACGTCTGCTCTGTCACGGGAGCCATGCGGCCGGGCACTCTTCCTGCGAGCCCTTCCAGTCCGCCAGCCTAAGGACTTCAGCTAAATCTTCCCCTGCTCTGCACAGTCCTCACTCTGGAACACCCTGCCTACAGTCCCCTGTGCTCCCAGACTTTGTGCACTCAGTGGGTCTGACCAGCTGGCATTCTTACCACAGCTCTGAGCCCAAGGGGAAGGAGCATGTCTACCTACCTGCCTCCTAGTGTTCGGCTTTGGGAAGAGGCTCAGTGCTTTTCCCGTAGCCCAGACTGTCTTCCTCAGCCTTTTTTTTTTTTTTTTTTTTTTTTTTTTTTTTTTTGTTCTGGAACTGTGTAGATCAGGCTGGCCTGGAACTCAGAGAGCGCCTGGAGTAAAAGGTCTATGCCACCACACCCAGGTTTGCCATCTCTTCTTAGCCTCATTTCGTTCTTGACACCGCCGTCTGTTGGATCCCTCCAAAGAGCTTTGGGGAGATGCAGGATTGCATTGGCAAACACATCCATGGAAGCCCTCGAGCCTCTCTTAGGTGGGCGAATTTTAAAGGCTGTAAAGGCTCTTGCTGAGCCTTCCCTCCTCACACTCCGTACTCAGAAGTCTAGGGTGGGGACTGAAGACTTAACTGGCCACATCCTCCTAACTTTGGGCAGTTTGAGCTGGACGGCTGGCCACTGCTCCAGGGAAATGAGCATCAGTAACCTCAGACTTGTTCCCCTGAAAACAGTGTAGAGCAGAGGGAAGACATGGCCACTCCTGGTGGTGACAATTCCTGGGGCAGGACTTCCTGAGGAAGACCCCATCCCTCCCTCCAGTGTCTTATCACAGTCTATTCATTCTTGGAAGTCTAATAACCTTACTGTGGATGGGGAAACAATGTTAAGACCTCGAAAGTGGGAACCTGAGGGGCATGTGTGGGATGATGGCTGCCTGGAGTTTGTTTCAGAACAACCACTTATGTTAGGGCTCCTTTGGAGCTCTCCTGATGGCTGTTGCTCTGGTCCAGTCAGGACCCCAGGAATGAGTTGTCCATGTTCCTCCAATGCATTTTCTCAGATCACAGGCATGGGAACCCTGGACCTAACTCAGATCTACTTTATGGTGAATTTGGCCCTGGACTCTGGAAGCCCCAAATCTCTAGGGGGGTTTGCTCGCCCAGGAGCAACTGGAATGTTCCCCTGAATCTAA
Source organism: Micromys minutus (assembly GCF_963924665.1). Lineage (NCBI taxonomy): Eukaryota > Metazoa > Chordata > Mammalia > Rodentia > Muridae > Micromys > Micromys minutus. Next base: position 1,547,960 of record NC_137982.1, on the reverse strand, counting down.
AGAGACCCTCATCTGTGCAGAAGTTCCTCCAGGGTTAACACCTCAGACTGGGTAGGAAGCATGAGGCTACAAACAGACTTCTCTGGGGAGGTCTCAGCCATTGCCAATCCTAGGAAGTAGCTGAGACACAGCTCCTGAGGTGGTATCTGGGTTCCCAAAGCCCCTGTGGTTGACTTAGACAGTGACAGTTGAGCTAGGCTGAGCTCATGTTTTACACAGATCTTTGGATTCACAAGCCAAGCAGCCATCACCTATTAGTTGAAGATAGCATGCCCTGGCCCAACCTCATCCCTTAGAGGGGATTAGTGACTTCTGCCAAAATTAAGAACCAGTATCTTTTTTAATATAAAAAGACCAATGAAAAATTTATTTATAAATTTTTCACAATGGGCTACAAGTCTATATCGTACGCTCAGGATGTGCCACAGACTTCATACAGATAGAGACCAAACCAGGAGCCATTTGAAGCTTCAACATAGGCTCAGGAAGTCTTAACATTAATTAACATAATTAAAAAGGCATTTGCATGTAGAAAAACCATACAGAACTCCTTTTGAAGTAATCTGTGCTTGTCTCAATGGCTGCCAGTTTCACGACAGTATCACTGTTCCTCCCACACTGGTTCATAAAAGCCCAGAAGACCAAAGAATATGGCCAGGCGGCACAAAAGGCTCCACCCACCTGTGTCCTCAAGTGCTCCCCATTTTTGCACGAAGGGTCAGCAGCACTACTATGAAGGGGAAACCTCATTTAAATTTGAATAATTCAGCCTCCCTTTTATTTCCCAGGATCAAAACAAGAAGGGGTGTGGGGTTGCATAGAAAATTGGAACCACAGAAACCAGGAAGTCTCTCCTTTCAGGGACAGCAAGTGACACTCCAGCACCTCCTCCAGCCCTGGTCCTTGGCACAGCCCCTCCCTCATAGCAGGATCCTCAGATCATAATAGGGTCCTGGAGCAGGGTCTGGGTAGGGAGAAGGGGCTGAGGGGGAGGAGCTGGGGAAGACAGGACGGTCACAGAAGTTCTTCAGTCAGCCATAGCATGAGAGATTCACAGTCTTTATAGGAATTTTATAAAAATATAAATATGGGTACACAACAGCCTTCACAACGCTGGATACAACGCCCTTTAAAATTGGGTTCATAACTAAGATTCAAAAAAATACACCTAAAACTTGGCTTAAAATATGTTAATATTTTATATTCTGTCATAAATGTTATGACATTTAATTGTGGCAAATTCATTTACTTTTTTAAAAAAGTGTGCAACCGACTATTAACTATAATAGAAGTCACTAGGAAGGCTCTTAGAATCCCCACGTCCCAGCCACGCGGGCTTCAAGGTCCCTTTGGAACATTGCTAAACCAACCGGTGTGGGGAAATGGTGGCCTCTCACGGGACGGTAAAAGGAGACAGATCCTGGGCTCCCTGAACTCAGAATCCAGGGAGAGGAACAGAGGAATGAGGTGTGGAAGATAAGGGACTTGGTGGGGGAGGGGCTAGCAATGGGAAAACCATAGGGCTAGGCGGTATTTTCAGTGCAACCAAGAAATGGTAGACTCAAGTTTTTAGTTTTAAGGAAAAAAAATGCATCTTTCTCCCATAACCACGCACAATATTTCCAAACAAAAAAACTCAGGCGCACAAACTTCACCCACAAATATACACACACGTGATAAATAGTCGAGGACGTGAGGAACCCGGAGCGTCCCCTTCCTAGAGCGAGGGCGCGCAGATGGTGGAGTCCCGGTAGTGGCTGCTTGGCGGCCGCCAGTGGCGGGAGCCACACTGCGGCCGGGCGGCCGGGCCTCACGGGCGGCGGCGGGAGCGCGAGTCCGCCCGCGCCTTTCACCTTCCGGAGAAAACATTTCAAGCGGAGGATCCGGTATCTCGGGATTCCGAAGTCTCCCAGTGTGAGACTCAAATTTCAAAATGGACTGGAGCCTGCGCCCCGCCCCCACCCTCTAGGCGGTCGGGGGCCGAGGGAAGACTCGGGGCCCTGCGGGGCTCAGAGGACTGCCGAGGGGAGGCGCTCTCTTGCGGAGAGCCGAACCCTGGGGGCCACGGACGCGCTCCTTTGGTCGTGGCCGCGGACGTAGAGACCTAGCCCGATTTCCACGCGGACCAGCAAACCTGGCGCACACCGAGGTAGTTGGCGGGAAGGTACAGCAGAGACGACGCAGGTGAGGCCAGGGTCCGGGGTCGGGGTGGCTATCACCGGCTGCTGGCCGCGTACTTGGCCTTGGTGATGAGATAGAGCACGATGTCCTGGTGGCCCCCGAAAGCGGCGATGTGCAGCGCGCTCCAGCCGTCGCGGTTGGCTAGGCGGATGTCCGCGCCGAACTTGACCAGCAGCTTCACCAGCTCCAGGTTGCCGTCGATGACTGACTGGTGCAGTGCTGTCTGGCCCTCCGGCCCAAACGAGTTCACGTTGAATTCGCAGTTAGTCATGTTCTGCAGCAGCGACTGCAGCTCCTGCGTGTTTCCCTTGCGCACGGCTTCCTGGAAGATGCGCTGCGTCTGTGGCGCCGAGCAGGTGGACAGCTCGGCTTGGCTCATGCTGCCGCAGAGCTAGGGCCGCGCCCCGGCTCAGCGCGGGCGGCGGCTGCGATGCGGGCCCCGGGCTGTCTCGGGGCGTGTCTCGGGGTACGCCTCGGCGCATGGAGGGCGCTGCGCCCCCGGGCCCCGCACGCCGCCCCTGCGCTCTCCGGGCGCTCGGGGCCGAGGGCCGCAGGCGCGGGACCCCTGCTGCATTCAGCCGCGCCCAGGCGGGCGGGCGACAGGGCTGGGTGCTGGTTCGCAGGACCTGGGGCAGCTGGAGGCCGCGACACTAGCAGTCGTGGTCCCTTCGAGGTTAGGCTTTGCTCCAGCTGAACTCCACCCGCGTCCCTCTGCAAAACAGTTCTAATTCTCCCGGCGCTTCCCGGAGTCTTTTACGGGTCTTATATTTGCATAACAATGGACGCTCTTGACGCGCACACCAGGGCACTTTCGATTGGGTGGTGCCCACGTGGGGGCGGGGCGGAGGCAGGGTCGTGCGGCTGCTCCCTCCACGATAGAGGGCGCTGGTCTCAGCCAGCACCAGACGGGGTGGTCAAGCGGCCTCAGGGGTTTTCCAGCATCACTGCCGGATCCTGGGTCCGGTTGTTCCAGTGTATAACGTCCCGCAGTTTTCTTCTTCCTTCACAGATGTTGGAAACTGCGAGTTCCTCGCGCAGACACTCCCAGGCCTGGACCTGGCGTTCATAGGTAGCAATTTCACACACCGCTCGGTTGCTTAGTTCTCCATCACTCTTCCTTTTTCTCCATCACACACTTTCTACTCAAGAGTAACTACCCAGGGAGCTTGAGCAGCAGTTGTGTTTGGCCCCTCCACACTAATGAAAGGAGCACCATGCCCTTAAGCCACCCCCAGTGTAAGGGTTCCTTGGACAGGCTGGCACAGTCTGTCTGTCTCTCATGGTGGGCAGTCTGTCACCACTCTCCCTATGTGTTTGTTGCCTCTGCTCAGCCGTTGTCAGCATGTAGGACACATAGGGCTGGCTTGTGAGACCCACAGCACTGCCCTCTGAGGGAGTTCTGAAATGACTCATTTCCAAACCATAAGCCTCACGTTTCATTGACCACTCTTAACAACTGACCAGGAGGCAGGAGGTGCTGGCGCTGGCTGGGAAGGCAACGCTCACCCTCATTGTTTTATAGCTTCAGCTTCACTGTGGCTGCTGAAAATTAAGGAGGAATGATCTCAAGACTTGACAGAGCAGGAGGCAGGCACGTCAGGGCTTGATTTCTTCTGAAGCTTACTGGGAATTCCAAGCAGGCAACTGTAAGCCTCAGCTGGGCAGACCACCCTGCCAGGCTCCGTCTGCGGAAGCTCCTGCTCCAGACTCAGAACGTATGGTGCTTACGGGGCCTGCCCCCCAACCTTACTTTGTGCTCTGGCAGAAACCATAGCTAAGTTGAATGGAGCCACTTGCTGTCAGGTCACCCAGTTTAGGGTCACACTCCCCTTTTAGTAGCCAGAGGAGCTGAATCTCATGTGTATTCAGCTTGGAAACCTCTCTGGTCTTCTTGCGATCCGTGGTCTATTGGGTTCTGCCCATTTGGTCCCGGATCCACACCTTACGCCTCACTGTTCCAAGATCTGGCGAGGAATCCTTGAGGTTCTTCCCACAGTGCAGGTGAATTGAGGTGCAGTTGGGGATTCTGACTGATGTCTGTGTCACAGAACACTAACCCAGAACGAGGCAGGCAGGGAGAAAAGGGAGTTCTGGGAGCACAGGAGAACAGGCTCTGCTTCCTAGTTGGCCCAAGCTATATAATACATCTGCATAGGGCTTGGACAAGGCATCAGACAGGCAGGAGTCAGAGACCACACCTTGGGGTGAGCAGAGCCCTTACTTTCACTGAGCCCAGGGCTGTCCCTTGAAGGTGAATGGGTCACCGGATGGGCCCCTACCTAGGTGGGCTCCAGCCTGGGCTGAGGAAGGGTATCTGAGATGCTTGCCCAGAGCAGAGCCTGGGAGAAAAGTCCTGTTGACATCCGCAGCAGGCGGCAGACAAAGGGGCCCTGTGTGAGCTCAGTGTGGGAACGCTAGGCCGCCACCACAGGGGCTGTGAGAGCTGGAAGGCTCAGCTAGTTCTTGCAGAATAGCATGGCTGGTGTGGCAGGCCTATCGTAGTAAAAGCTTTTTCCTGAGGACATTTTGCCCTGTGTCAGACTCAAAGGACAGACAGATGTGCTTGGTGTACCACCACCACTGTGAGCCGAATGACCAGCTACCTGGAGGACTTCTTAGGTGCTGGTTAAGAAATCCCCTGCTGGCTCATGCTCCCTCACGGCTTTGCTCTGGCCCACACCCATGCTTTCCTGTCTCAGATAAGGAGGGGCTTGGGGAAGGCTGTGGGGCATTTGGTTTCTAGTAAGCACCACCCAAAAGGTGAACATTTGTTCCATGTTATGGAAGAGAGGGAGGGGAGGCCCTCCCAGAGAGCCTCAGCCTCCCTCCCCCCAGTATTAAGTGCTGCTGTTTATGATGCTCGCTTGGGGTCTCGCTTGAGACCCCCTTCTGGCTGTGATACTGGACTCTCACCTTTATTCCTTTCCGGATCCTAAGAGCATCCTGACCACCATCTGCTCATTCCTAGAAGGGGACAGTGGGAAGGGCATCCTTCTCCCTCCAGATGCCTGACTCCTGCAGCCAGCATCTGTGAGAGCAGAGCTGTGAAGGGGCAGCGTTCTGGAATCCCTGTTGGGGAAATCTGGGTGGGGTAGTCTAGGCACCCAGAGAGGCCATAGGAGGACAGCACAGGCAGGGCAGCTGGCCAAAGCCGGGCCAGGCCTGCAGCCACCTTAAAGGCGCGGAGCAGGGGAGGGAGGCCAGTGGGCAGTGGGGGGCGGGGCTTCCAGCTAATTCATTAAAATGTGTTGGGGAGCGTGGGAAAGAGGAGAGTGTTTCTTCCCAGCAGCCCAGACACCTGGTAGAAGAGAGAGGATAGGAATCAAATAACAAACACTGAGCTCCAGCCAGCCGGCAGAGCAGAGGAAGGAGGCCGGCAGGAACTGCAGCAGACAGTCACTGTAACCACTCAGCATGGCAGGCAAATACTGGATGGACACCATAGCTGCTCTGTTACCACTGTGACTATACCCAGTCCTTGAGGCAGCCTGTCTGCAGCTGAGAAGGGCATACTGCAACCAGTCTCCTAAGTTTGGGGCTTGCTTCCCATGCCCGAACCTGCATGGGGCAAACAGCCTCCAACCCCCTGAAATGGCAAGGATGGAAGTGAGTGAGTCCTGCTCTGGGCAAAGAGGAGGCGAGGGCCAGGGAAACACATTGGGACAGTGGGCAAGGCTGTCCCAAGGATGGGCCTAGGGGCAGGATCGAGGTTGGCGGTATGGTTAGGTGTCCTCCCATTTCACCTTTGGTCCTGCCGCTGCCTAGGATGCCACTATGCTGGCAAGCAATTAAATGCTCCTTGATGCTTCCTTGCAACCCAGGAGTGGGGAAGAATGTGGTCAGGAACTCTTCCAGGAGAGGACAGAGAGCTAGTTCCTGGAGGAAACCACTCCAACCCTCATCCTCTCAACACCAGATGCTCAGGTCAGGCTGAGTGGAAGGTCCGGCTCCGAGGGACACTGGGAGTTGCTGCAGTCTCTGCCCAGCTCTCCTCATCTAGGAGGTGTCAGGTTGCTGTGGGCAGAATGGCTCAGATGTAGATCCCAGGCACATCTGGGCAAGTGGCATGTCATAGACTGTAGGAAGGTCCGAGATCCCAAGGGCAGTGGGCAGACATGGCTCTGAGACCACACTCCTGGGCCTGTAGACACTCCCTGCACTAGGCAGAAATAACACTCAGAACCTTGTTGCCTGAAGGCATCTGTTAGGTTCTTCAGCCAAATCTGAGCCGGTTTCCTCTCGAGGCAGGAAGCAAAGGAAAGGGATGTGAGCAAGGGGTGGAGGTGGTACATTCCTGGGGAGTGAGCAAGGAGGGGCAGGCTGCAGGAACACCAAGTGTGCTGGCTGCAGGCTGGCTGTGTGCAGGAGCTTCCACCCTGGGTCTTCTCTTCCCTCCCTTCCCCCCTTCCCTTTGTTCCCATTGGCCTTCCTACTTCTGAGGTCCCTGACATCAGCATCCTCAGATCCTCTAGGGTAGCTAGCTTTGATTATGGGGGGGCCTCAGCTTCCTCAGTGTGACTAGGCAGTGTGACTAGGGTGAGAGTCCTGCAGCATTAGTAGGTAGGCAGCTGCTTCCAGCCTCCCAGTCAGTTATAATGGCTGCTCTTCTCTCTCCCAGGAGAGCCACCTCCGTCTGTTCCCGGGAGACAGAGACCTTATGGGCCTGTAACCCTGGACATTTAGAAATTGATTTGTCTTTGGAATCTCTAACAGCCTGAAGGCATGTGGAAGGGTTTGGAATAGGTATGGGGGATAGATTAAGCAAACAGACAAGGCTACAGCCTGAATCACACAGGTCAAATGTTTTTCAGGTTTATTGTTTGGCTGTTTCTGGATGCTTTGTGTTTAAAAGGGGCTACTGGTTGTGCTGGAGGCTTGACTTGGCCCACAGCAGCTGGGGGCCCTCTCCAGGACCTCATGGAAGTGTGTGATGATGAGGCCCAAGTGGGAGCTATCCCAGAAAATGTTGCTACATTGCTAAAAACAGTAGAAATCTTGCAACCAAGGCTCCTTTAGCATGCCACATAGGACCCCTTCCAGCCCCAGTGGTGTGCCATTGGTCAGTGTAGCTGAAGTGTTGGCCTATATGCCCTCTGGCTTTGCCCAGTCTCAAGGGAGAGAGATCATAGTTACAGCACTGTCCCCCAGCCCCTCCTCTGGGGCCAGGTCTTGGGGATTTCTCAGTTGGCTCAAGGCATCCACGAGCTGTACCCAAGGTCTCGTTTCTTCCAGCAGGTTCTGGGGAACTCGTCTGGTCCCATCTAAGAGAATCCTTGCTCCTGGTGGCTTCATCGCCTAAAAAAGAAGATGGTAGGGCCTGATGGAAGCGTCCTAAGGGGCCTAGAGCCACCTGTGCCCAAGCCACTGTAAGTTGAATCTCGTTATATCCGTGCCTGGCTCACTGCCCTGCCCCCCACCTCCCAAATGGAGAGTCCAAAGAGCAGAGGCTGAGAAGCCTTGGTGCTTCTGGCTTCCTCCCCAGGGAACTTAAACTTTGGGCCATTCTTAGGGCTCAAAGGTCCCTGGGAAACAAGTCCTGGCCATGAGATCTGCTGATTAGGGATCCAGGGGCCTGAGAACCAGTGGGTGGGGGTGGGGCAGACCTTTTGTAGTGATAAAGAGATAAGCCCACTGCCAAAGAGCCCATTTCGAAATCAGCCAGTACCAGGGTGGGGCCCTCAGGGCCTCAAAAAAACGTTGGGGATGGTTTTTGCTGGCCTTTGCAGGTCCTGGCCAGATTGTGAGCAGAGGGTAGAGGGGCCAGTGTCCCGCTGAAGAATTTCTGCAGGACTGGGAGCAACTGAAGGGAGTCTAGATAGCAGATGAGAGGGGCAGCCACTCCGCTCCTGCGACCCCCTTAATTCATTTGTCAAAAATTCGTTTACAGAAGGTTCCAGATTAACTATAGGCAGGACATGAGTGGGTACAACAGATCCCCACCAGGTGGAGGAGGCCTCTTCCTTGAAGTCTGGTTTACCTCACCGCCCCCCCCACACTTTTACTCTGTAGACCTCTGTGGTATCAGCTAAGCTGAGAGGTTGCCCTCTTGCAAGGAAATGCAAGCTGGAGGTCTCCACGTGAGGCTGCCTGCCCCGCTGCACCTTGTGAAGACTGCAGCTGTTGGACCCCAAGAGGGGAAAGTTTCTCTCCGCCCACTCCCAGGTGACTTACAGAGAACTGAGAGCTAATGTAGACAGACTGAAGTGTCCGTATACCGGCCCACTGCAATGGGGGACAGGCTCTGTGCCCTGAACTTAAAGTGAGTGACTGGCCCGTGTCATGGTGCCAGGCAACTGGCAGTGTGCAAACCACCCAGCAGTCTACAGGCCACAGAAACAGAGAGGACGGTTTGCTTGACCCCAAAGGGCTTCTGAATGTCCCAGCTTCCTAGTCAGGGTCAACTGCATGAGAACAGGCCACTGGCTCTCAGCCTTACCACCTTTCTACAGTACCCAGGAAGTTCAGGGTGAGAGGGGCCCTCAGCACTTCCCCAGCTACCCTTGAGATCCACCCCTGAAGGACCCCAGCATCCCCCCACCTGCTACAGGGATCCCCTTACCTGTTTTGCTCCAGTCCCCCTGCTCACCACTGAGCTGTATCCGTTGCTCCATCACCTCTCTGGAGATCTTAAGGTCCTAGTCACTGTTACAGGCCTGGGCAGTAAAAGGGTGTCGAGTCCTGCTTAGGACTTACCTGCTCTGCCCCAACTCCAAACCCACGTTTCCTCATCCATAGCATGTGAAGGATGGTGCCTAAAGTAAGGGTTGTAGCATACAGTTGACCCTGGAGACCAGGAAGCTGGGACACTCCTCTATCCCACCGTCCCCTCTATTTCTGTGGGCTGACTTGCACATGGGCCTGTCATCTTCCACTGAAGTTTGGGCCACAGGGCCTGTCTCCAGCCTGTGTACTGTCTGGTACCCAGGAGCCCCCCTTTACGTTCACCTTCTCTGGGCCGTGAGTTGCTTCTTCCATTTCTCAAGGCCTTGGAAACTACCTCACTCACCTCCAGACCCCAAATCTTTAGGGAAGAGCCAGGCCCGTACCCTCCTGAACAGCCAGGCTCATGTGTGAGAAGAAAGGTCACCGTGACCAGCTGTAGCTTTCCCTGGATCTTCCGGTTTTCCTAGATCTTCAGTCTATATTTTATAACATCTGGAATAGCTGCTAAAGCCACAGGTCTGCTGTGGTCCCGAAGTCCATGGTGGGTCAGGAACAAACCCACTCCGGATCTTTTTGGGGACCTTGAATATGCAGTGGTTTTCTAGGGCATCTGAGGGTCCAGTTTAGCCTGTTAGAACTTCCTTGCTATACCCCAACTCCAAACCTGTTTACCTGTGCCTGTTAACCTACCACCATTGACCAGGGCAAAGAAGGTAGGACTTAATCCCAGATGACGCTGCTCATGACCTCCAACCGGCTGCTACACAAATAAATGAATTTGAGTTTCAGGATCAGCTGAAGGTGGGAGTTCTGGGAAGGCATGTGTGTGTTTATGGAAGTATGTACTTCTGGGTGTCAGAGCAACTGAAGGGAGGTAGGGTCCCTGAGTCACAGAGAAGGGCTGTAGGGAGGTGACTGACAGCTTGCTCTCTAGTGATCATGCCGTGCCCCTGCCCCTCTTGGGGGTTTTGGGTGAGCCAGGCAGGTGTCCTGGAAGAACACATTTGGAGCCTCAGGGTGTGCCATGTTGGGCGGCACCTGCCCCACCCACACATCCTTTTCCCACGGGCCTTTCGACATCACAAGGTTGCATTACCTGTGGCTTAGCCGCCACTTCAGCTCTGCAGCCCCCGCTGGCCAGGGGCCTGGGCTGGGGCTTGTAGGGAGCTAGGACCTGCCCTGCCTTTGCCCCAGCTCCTATCTTTCCCACCATGAAGCCCTACTCATGGAGGGCTCCTACTCTCCTTCATCACTTCACCCAGCCTGGTCTCTGGGTACAGCTCGGAGTGTAGGCACTTCCTTGGGGCAGGTGTGCAAGTAGCTAACATTAGCAAGAGCTAAACATCTGCACTTGAGGCTCTACCAAGTGCCCAAGGCTACCACCACAGAGGCCCCTTTTCTGATTTATCATGTCCTTCCGTAGATGGGGCAAGAACATACGGCTCGGTAGAGTTAAAGGCTGCATGTCCTCTGTGTTCCTAGCCCTCCTAGGATCGGGCCATGTGTGCAGTCTGGGTGAGGCAACTGGCTATGCTGAGTCACCACCGTGCAAACGCCTGGTGCTGTCCACAAGGACCTGGCCCCACCTTCGGGAACCACGAGTGCTGGTTTTCCCACGGCCTGCTGCCCGCTCTTGGGCCTTGCTGTCACCCTTGTGGGGCCCAGGGAACCCTGCCCCCGCCTGGTCTGGAAAAGCCAGTTCTGCACTGTTCACAGCACCCGCCCTCCACCTTCAGGCTTGCAGCCCATAAGAGGACCAGCCACAGGGCCATCATGGCCAAGTATACACTAGGCCATTAAAATTGTGACCATTCCTGAAGAATTTAGCTTAATGCTGAGTGCTCCTGGCACCTGGGCGCCCAACAGCCTCTTTTTGCAGAGAGGAGGCTTGTAGCAGCTGGTTCTCTCAAACTGTCCAAGGCCCCACACCAGGTTCTTTCTATTGCCTCTCTGCTAGTGTGAAGCTGGGAGCCTCAACTTTGGGAAGTCTCTGGATCCTGCGAGGGTGGGGGTGTTCAGATTGAGCAGAGGCCTGAACCTAGACCAGCACAGCTGTGTGCACGTCCAGTAGGAAGAACACCTAGAGGGTGTGTGAGGGCCCAGGAGAAGTTGGGAAGACGCCTGGCTGCTGGGTCCCTGGGGTCCCTGTGTGCCTGACTCTCTTGGCAGCTGTGGGGTGCCAATAGTGCCCTGACTCAGGGCACTTCTGCCTGTGGGTGTTGCTGGTAAGCCCTGAGCCCCATGGCCAAAGCTTCCTTGTTGAATTGGCCACCAGCTGGGTACTGGTGGGCTTGTGGAGCCACAGCCTGATGTTAATTTGATGTTGCTCTCTGCAAGTCTGGGCAAAAATAGAAAAAAGAGCTCATTCAGGTGTGTCCCAAGATGGGGATCCTGGGAGGTGTGCACTGATCGTTCCAGCAGCCTTTCCTCTGGGCTCCAGGGTTACTTGGATTACCAGGATTACCCTGTAACTGCATCTGGGGCACCATCTGCCTGCTCCTCCAACTGAAGCAGAGATTGGTTGGGTGGGGAGCTATTCCCAGAGTGCTAGGGTCATACCATGAATGGGCCTACTGCTAGCTGATGTCACAAGGGTGATCACGGCCAAAGGATCCAGAGCTGTCACACTAGTTGTAGCGCACTGCTCCAAGAACATGTGTGCCTGTGTGACCACTCGTCCTTATACCACAAGTGAGGATTGTGTGCCTACAGGTACGCTTGCCCTGTGTCCCCCAAAAGTAGACAGATGGCACACAGGTATGGCAAGCATAGGGAGCAAGCTCAGGACAAGGCCTTAGGCCAGGTCAATGGGTACAGGAGCAGAGCTGGAACGGCAGCTTTTCAGCTCTGCTCTTTTCCCAGAGTCCACCAGGCCTCCCCTAGGCCAAAGGCAACAGGATCCAAGCCTGAAGAGGCCATTAGCCTCTCAGATGCCCTCCAGCCCCAGGCGTTCCTGAGGTCCCATGCCTCATCAAGTGGGAGACTGAGGAAAGAGTGGGGCATGAGCCCTGGTCCTTCCGGAACTGGATCCTGTAGGAGCCATGTGCCCTAAGGTGCAGAGCAGCAAGTGGTGGCCTGTCAGGTTGGGAGCCTTTGCATTGGGAACTGATCCAGGCATCTGTGGGGGTAGGCAGAAGTGACCGGAGCTTGCCTCCCACAGGCAGGCCGCCCTGGTGATTCCCACAGCCTGCTCTCCCTGCCCAGCAGGTACCTGGCACAGCTATGCTGTCCATGCCCCACCTCCCAGCTGGGGACAAGATGGGTGACCTGATGGCCTGTAGGGGTTTCCTCCCCAAGTCTAGGGGATAGGGCAAGAGACCCAGATATCAGAGGATCTTCTTAGGACCTCATGCCTCTGCAAAAAGGGCAGGTGCATTCCAACTTGGCCAGACCAGATGCCAGGGCTTCCCCTCCTAGCTGCTGAGTTTTCTGGGGTTCTAATCAAGGCCAGTCTTCTGTGCCCCGCTTCCAGCTGGACCTAAGCCTCACAAAGGGGCTGGGGGAGGTCTGAGGGACACCCTGGCCTGGGCATCCCCACTATCCCCACTCCACTGGCAAGCACAGGCATAGCCTTGTCTCAGAAGCTCTCTCACTCCTAACCCCCACCCAGGAGGTACTTGGAACGTAGACACTGAGCACACACTTCAGAGTGACAGGCCATTTCTGTCTATTTCCCACAATCTGGGAATAGCAAAGCACAAAGAAATGGGGAGGAAGTGAGCACATCACACCCTACTGTCTGGCAGGAAGTCAGTAGCAGATGTAATACCTGGACACACCCACCCTGGCAACGGATAAGGCTCCTGGGCGAGGGGCACCGGGCTGCTGCCTATCAGCTTCCTTCCAAGTCCCACAGGTTTTGATTTACTTGCCCCTCTGACACGTTCTTAGGGACTTTCTGGACAAATGGTCTGACACCTTGCTAGACTGGGCGGGACAGGGCCCAGGAAAAAGCAGTGAGGTGCTAGCCCAGCCCGCCATGGTCTGGCTCTGATTCACACCTCTCTTTCCCAGGATATCCTGGGAACATTTTTTGGGCCCTGAGCTGACTCAGGGCCCTAATGTGACCTGAGGGTTGCCTGCTCAGACCCTCTCTTGAGGGAGAGGAATTGATTGCTGAGCCACATTTGACAAACACACTTGGGAACTTGACAGCGTGACTCTGATTTTCTACTGGCATCAGGCTAAGGATAGGCAAGAAGGGTCTGGGCCCCAGGACCCTGGCGATATGGAGAGGTCTGCTTATGTGCATGAAGTTTTGTTTAACGTCTAGCAATAATTTCATACTGTTCTTATGTGGTAATGGTAAGCTATGTCCTCTACTGGGGGGCTCACACTCCTAAGGTGTGAATGTGTTTGGAGCTGGTGAAGATGGCAGCCCTTGGCAAGAGCTTTGCCCTCTGGCCCCTGTCCCGCCCCCTGGCTAAGGAAGGGCAGTTCCCACGGGTCTGACCCCTCCCCCACCTACCCGCTGCCCAGGCCTTTTGTGCAACTGGGACAATGTCTCCACAGACAAGTGGGGGATGGGCTGTGGGGATGTGCCTGGGACTGTCTTCCTGGTGAGGGTCCCTTCAGGGGTCAGGGGCAGCTCAGCTGGTACTTTGGTGCTCAGACTGTAAGGCTGTGAAGAAGGGAACACCGGTGTGTCTCCCAGGAAGGAAGGGTGAATGGGGTGAAGGGTAAGGGTGCTTCAGAATCTCAAAAGAACCAGTGACCCAGGGTCACTTTCCCCTTTCTCCTAGTGCTGAGATGGAAGCTGGGGTCTCAAGCACTTGACTGCTGAACAGCATACTCAGCTTGAGTGCCTGCATGGGAGTGCATGTCAGAGCTACATGTGACTGCAGGTGTCCCACAGCCTGCACCAAGGAGGAGCTTCAAAGTCTGAGCTCCTCTCTTGACCTTACACCTGCCTACAGAACTAAAGGTGATTCCCAGCAGGGAGCTCACGAGGTCCAGTCCTGCCTTCCTCACCAAAAGCAGACCCTTTCCTCAGTCTTCTCCGGGTTCTTAGGCCTACGCTGTGGGAGCCGGGGTCTTACAGGCTGGCAGGTTCATCAGCGCCGAGCCTAAACTTCAGTACACTTCACGGGTGTTTCAGTCCCTCTGTGGATCAAGTTGTAAAGTGGCTAAGTAAGACTGTCTGGACAGTGGGCCATAGCCACAGGTTCTCAGCTCCCTTCAAGAGCAAAACACTGTTTCTTACCCCAGTAAAGTGGGAACTTTCTTAAAGAAAAAAAAAAACAAAACCCAGGGTCTTAGGTAGCCCTGGCTGCTCCTTGCTATTTAGTTGAGGGTACCCTTAAACTTTTGATCATCCTGTGCAGGGATTACAGAGACGGGGTTTATGCAGTGCTTGGGGTGAGGGCGGGTAGGGGTGAGGAGTCTCCTGAGACTGGGCTTTCTGCATGTTAGGAAAGCAGTCTACCCTCTAAGCTCAAGCTACATCTCCAGCCCTGGAGGAGAGTTTGTTTTCAGGAATTCTTATCTAGAAGAAATCTGCATTTGCTCAGCCTGGCCAGGCTTCAGGAGCCCTATCAGTGGTCACGCAGGCCAAGACAGTGAGTGTAGGTAGACTGGGGCCTCTGAGGACTACGGCTCTGCTGCCCTGGGCCACACAGGACGCCTCCTCCCAGGCCTGGCAGGGCTCCCCTCTCCACCCAGCTCACAAACGAAATACCCACCCCCACTTCTTGAGGCCCCGCCTCAGTCCCTGGAGCGCCATTCTCTCGGGCTCAGGCCCCCCGCAGGTCCTCCTCTTCCATCTCCCGATTCTAGGGTGCCCTTCTCGCTGGTGCCAGACGCTGCTTTCTCCAAGCGTCGGGGTGCCCTTCTCCCCACAGGTCCCGACTCCCTTCTCCCGGGTGTTCCCGGGCGCCACCCCCGCCCCCCACCCCCTAGTCCTTGCATAGAGCAGGAGGTTCCCAGACGGGGGGATGGGCAGCGGCCGTGAGAACCCGCCGGACGGGCAGGCGTGGGAAAGCGGGAGGAGGGGCGCAGGGCGGGCGGGGCGCGCCTGGGAACGGCCCCCGCCCCCGTCATAGCCTTTGAAAGGGCCACTCAGGGCGCCGGCGGGGATTCAAAAGCAAACGGCTGCCACTGCCTTCCCGCCCCAGTCGCAAGGGTACGTGTTGCAGGCTACCCTGCCTTCCACGGGTTGGGCACTGCCTAGTTTGGGTCAGGGGGTGGCCCCCCACCAGGGCCACCACCCGCAGCAGGTGATAGACCCTAAACAATCTCTTGCCAGGCAGTTATGTGGGCAGTGGTCTCAGGACTTGAAGTAGGGGACCAGAGAAACCCACCCAGCCAACTAGAATGGGTGAGGATTGTGAGGGGGCAGTGGCATCAAATTCTCAGAAGCAGCACACTGGTTCCCAGGGACTCGGCTGAGGGCAACCGCTTGGACCACTGCAGGGCTGAGCTGGTGTGAGACCACAGGGGCCTCTCCTTTGCCCTGTTACAAATCCGTGTCCTGGGGTCCTAGAGAGGCTCTCCCGCACTCCTTAAAGTGGCCATGGACATTTCCTGGTCAGGTCTGGCTTGGGAGGGTTGGAAAGACCCCAGATGGGTTTTCAGGTTTGATCGGGGACCCTGTGCAGGTAGAAGAGGACTGTGTCTGCCTGCTTCAGCGGTCCATCCAGGTGTTCCTGCCGGCCAGGATGTGCCTCGTGGCACAGTGACAAGGCCTGGCCTTGTTAACCTCAGCTCTCCCCCAGACCCACTTCTGAACTGCCTGTTGCCTTTCTTCCTACCCCATCAACCTTACTTCTTTATTTTCAGCCTCAAGGGCTTCTTCCTTCCTTCATCACAGCGCCAGTGAAAATGGGAGAAGCCCCACTGTCTGGAGACTGGGCTCAGCCACCCAGTGAGGGCAGTGAACCTTATGTATTGGGCAAGCTCTCTGGGATTCTGGGATCTCAGCAGTTCGGCTACACTGGGGATGAGGGAAACACTGTGCTCACTCCCTTCAGAGGGCAGTTAGGGCAGATCTTCTGAGGCCCCAGACTCCCTTTCCTTCCCACTATCTAGAGCCCAGCGGGAGTGAGGACTTAAAGGCTGGCTTTTGATGCATCTGGCCCGTGGACATTACTTTGGTAGGGTCTTTTTGATCCCTATCCCTTCATTTCTGTTTGAACCGGATGTGTATAGAGGTTTTGCCTGCATGTGCATCTGTGAATCACATATGCCTAGTGCCCACAGAGACCAGAGGAGGATCTCAGGATCCTTGGGATTGGAGTTACGGATGGTTTTGAGTCACCATAAGGGTGCTAGGTATTGAACCTGGGTTCACTGGAAGAGCAACCAGTGCTCTTAAGCCCTGAGCTACATCTCCTACCCTGCCCACTGAACCTTGTTCCCTTGAGCCAGGGTCTCTTTTTGTAGTCTTGGTGTCTTGGAACTCGCTATGTAGGTCAGGTTAGCCTTGAACGTACCGAGATCTGGCTGGATCTGCCTCCCAAGTGCCCACTGACTCGGCCTGAGGATGATACTGGAGTAGTGTAATGGTTCTGAGTGACCATGGGCTCGTTCTGGGAGAGGTCACCTTGGTCTAGGTGGCCAGTGTTTACTCAGAAACCTCCAAGCTCTGATTTTTTTTTTTCCTCTTCTGAATTTTTCTACTTCTGAGGCTGGTATTGTAATTGGGCAGCATGCACGCCTACTGCTGTCATGGTGGGCAGCATGCACGCCTACTGCTGTCATGGTGGGCAGCATGCATGTCTACTGCTGTCATGGTGGGCAGCATGCACGCCTACTGTTGTCATGGTGGGCAGCATGCATGTCTACTACTGTCAAGATGGCCCGACTCCCCCACTACTCCAGGGGCAGTACAGCCCTCCCAGATGTACCCAAAGGGTCCCTCAGCCTAGACAATTCATGAGTAGGCCATAGAGGAGGTCTCTAATAACTTTGTTGAAAACTTAGAGTGATTGCTAGTGACTGCTTATGACATTGTAGGGGCAGGATTAAGACTCAGGAAGGCCTGCTCCATGTTGTGAAGGCTGAAGTTTTGGGGTTGCAATGGGACACAGGGACAATTTCTTCTCTTAAAGGGAGAGGAATAGCCACCACATGGACCCAACAGTGCCAAGAGCCTTCTTAAAGCCGCCGGGACTTGCTCTAGGCCAGCAGAAGCCAGGCTTTTCCACAGCTGGAAAAAGGACTCTGCACTGCTGGAGCCTTAGCCTCCTCTAAGGCTGTTCCCTGACCTGTAGACACCTCAGGGGATGCTTTGGGTTAGGTTTCTCCTGCACCCCTGGTTGGTGAGACTCCTAACTTAGCTCTGCTTCCTGTCAGGATGGACACCGACAAGACCTTGGGTTCTCTACAGGGTAGCAGTTAGGGCTGGCAGAAGGAGTCTGTGCGTGTATGTGGAGGCTAGGGAAGGGACCGTGTTCTCCCTGGCATCTTCCACTCAGGACCCCCTCTTGTTCAAAGTGCCTGGTTGGACCCTTAAGACCTATTTCACCGATGGTGGCTTTTCAGCACTGGGGAAAGCCCTTTGCTGGCTCTGCCTAAAAGCTCCCCGAGGTGCTGGGGTCACCGGCCTCTCGGGACACATACTTCCAAAGGCTTGACGTCACTCTTTAAAACATACCCTCACAGGGCCCGTTCCCTAATCATGGGTCAGGGGACCAAAGGGACAGTAAAAATAGATATTACTCCCAACCATTTTAGCGGTTCATGTTTAGCTTTTCTTTTTTTTTTTTCTTTTAAACAAAACAAAAACTCAAGTTTCTTTGATAAAATATTTTCTCATGGTAGACAGTACTGGGAATGTCCCTTGATGGACATTGCTAATGGAAGTGTGAGCCCAAGCTTCCAAGACTGTCACTTCCCCAGGAGACTGTCATGCCCCAGGTCCCTGGGCTCCAGGTGGGCACTCCTCACCTTGTGATTAGGTCTCCTCTAACCCAGGACTCCCACACTCAGACACCTCTAGCAATCACAGTAACACACCCCCGTTCTACCACACCTCCATGAACCTGGGACATCATCTTTTCTTTTTATATACAAATCATTGGTGCCCCAAGTGAGGCACCAATGTTAAGAGATGAAGGGGGGAGATATGGTCCATGGAGGTGCAGCAAGGCACAGGGGCGAGGGAGATGCCTCTGGCTGCCCATGTTGGGAATCTCTTCCCCCGAGGGACCAGCCACATGACGGTATAGTACAGAATAGAGTTTATTCAGGTCATGGGTGGGGGGAGTTAAGAGGATAGTAGAGGCAGAAAGAGAAGAGAAGAGAAGAGAAATAGAGGCCGACCATGAGCACATGGAGAGGGAGGAAGGGAATGGGGAGTGGTGGGCAAGGGGGGGGGGCGAGAGAGAGAGAGAGAGAGAGAGAGAGAGAGAGAGAGAGAGAGAGAGAGAGAGAGAGAGAGGGAGAGAGAGACCTGGCTATTCCAGGTAACTGAGGGGTGGGGTCTACAGAATCCCAACACTCTCCCCAGCATTTTCATGGATGCTTCTCAATGACTTTGATCACTGGACTCCTACCATTGGCCTGTGAATTCTGTGAGGACTGATGAAAGCTTTCCAAGGCTGTTTCTTCCACTAACAAGGGCCCTGATCTCAGCCACTGAGTCTGTGTGTCTTTTTTTTTTTTTTGGTGTGGGTTCTGCTTCCTGACCAGGGCAGCAACATGAGCTGCTGTGGGGTGCCTAAAGCTGGGCATGGTATCAGGGATGGGGCTGAAGAGAGCCCCAGCTGGGCAGTTGGACGAGGGCCAAAACAGCCTATGCGCCTCTTCTCCATGCCTGCCTCACTTGCAAGAATGGTCCCTCCAAGACCGACCCTGAGAGCCCCTGGATGTTCATGTCTTCAGTGTTGGTATCCAGAGTCCTCATGCCTTGCTCTTGCTCCATGCCTATTCTCTGTCCCGGGAGAGCCAGCTGCTGCCCCTTCTGGACTGGGTATTTGCTGGTCCCTGATCTGGTTTCATTGCTCCCAAGTTACCTCTCAGAACCTGTCCTTAGGTTTAAATTTATCATTTTGCTCAGCCGGGCTATGGGCTTGCTCTGTGTCTCTACACACTGTCCGTGCATAGGTGCTGAAGGCCTTCTCCAAGTCTGAAGATCTCTGGGCAGATCCAGACAGCAGGCTGTTGCCTGCACGCGGCTCTGGATTGAGTAGGGGTTTCCTCCCATCTACCCAACTTCCTGTTTTCTCAAGAAAAAGCCGCAGCCAAGGTTCTGAAAAGCTCATTAAAATGCCTCCCCAGGCGTCCCGGACATCCTGGGGTCTTTAAAACACTTGCCGGGCTGAGCTCAGACAAAGAGAGGCAGCGGACAGACGTGGTTCCTGTCTCCCCTGGAGCTCACCGCTGAAGGAAAAGATTGGGAGCACACTTCCTCACTGTACCAAAGTGCCATGGAGGAAGCCACTGTCCCTATGGGGTAGTGAAGCTAGCAGGTCAGCTTGCATCCCCAACTCAGGAACCTGAAGAATGCTTCTCATCCTGAATACTTTCAGCACTGTAGGCGGATTCTGCCAAGTCCAGAAACACAAACCAAGCTCCAGGAGGAGAGGAACCGGTCCTGGCTGGTCCCTCCCCAGCCAGGTGAGCTAGTCTGCCAGAGTCTGGGAAAGTGGGGCTGAGCTCTGTCCTGCCCAGCCAGGGAGGTGGGTAGAAAACCTGATAATGGCCACCTGAGGGGCTCAGACTACCGCTTCTAAAGAAGTCTTCCAAGTCCAGGGTCCAAAACAAATACCATTGCTTGGAGGAGCTTCCTGACTGCTCTCTAGGGAGCATTCACGTGCAAGAGCTGAATTCCTGATCAGCAGGACCAGACCCCTTACTTCGGGGAGCCAGAAGACGCTCCTCATCTTCCCTCCTTCACCTGGAAGAGCTCTCCAGTATACACACATCCAACAGTTGTGTGGCCTGGAGGTCCTCCAGGCTCCAGGAACATTCTCTTGGTTCATCCCAGAAGCCCCTGAAGGGTCAGAATAAATTCCACAAACCAGTGGCCATGGGAGCCACTAGCTTGGTCATGCTGGCCTGACTGGAATTCTGTAAAAAATTCTGGCCCAGGCTGCAGTGACTTCCCTGACATGCAGCCTGTGTGCAGCTGTCTAGATAGGGATGGAGAATGAATTGTGGACACTGCTCCCATGGACAGAAAAACTCAGAGCACGCATGCCCACCACCACCCAGGGACCGCCACCCAGGCACACACTGGTTCTTGCGAACCTTCCAAGTGCTTGTCACATGGGAGTATGGGCATTCAGGACCCACCCGGCGTCAGTGAAGATCTCTGCTGAGGTGCCTGAGCATGCCTTTGGCTTGCTGTTGGGCCTTGAGGGTACTGTTTACAGAGAGGCAGATACATGGCCAGGGAGTGCTGGGGCGCACATATCCCAGGATGTTTCCTCGCTTCTTCTGGGTCCACCAGGTGAGGAGAAGCCTTCTTTCACACCAGCCTCACATGAAGAATGCCTAAGGAACCCAGTGTGACTGAGGTCCCTTGGTGGACAGAGGGGCTTAGACAGGAACAGGTTCCAACTCTGTCCTGGTGGTATGGCACCCCTGAGGCAGGATGATCTTCTGTCCCATCCAGCCACCTTGAAGGAACAATGCCAACAGGTAAGGCTGCCCCACTGCCCCTCTCACACTCTCAGGGTTGTCTCCTTTGTCAATTGGTATCAACCTTTGTTCCCACTGGCTCTGAGGCCAGCAGCCCACCTTGATTTACAGATACATTTATGGAACAATGCAAACATTTTATTTAGTTACAAACAAAATTAAACTTTAAAAGCAACCTCCTGAAGAATATGACCAGAGAATGGAGAAAGGTATTTTGAGAGGCTGGAAACAATAAATTGAGAGGCAATAAAGTGACAGATGACAGGGCTTGAAATGCCATGAGGGTAAAGATGTCTTCTGTATAGTTATGGCCAGTTAACTTTGATCCCTGAAACCAGGTTCAAAGAGAAAACCAACTCCACAGAATTGTCCTGTGACTTCCCACTGCGGCACAGGTGTCCCCATACATACATCAAAGACACATTAATGACAAAATGACCCCCAAAAGGGCTGGAGAGATGGCTCGTTGGGTAAGTACTTGAGTGGACCTGAATTTGAATCAGAACTCGTGTCATGCTAGGCTGTGCATCTCTGTCTGCTCAGGAGAGACAATTTCCAGCTCTGCTTCCTTGATGGACAACAAATCGAGCCTGTCTTAGTGTGGAAGGTGAGGATCAACACTCAGGTTGTTATTTTCTGACTTTCATACACACAGTGTACCCTCTTCTCCTGTCACACACATGCACATTCGTGTGCACACGCGTGTGTGCACACACACACACCACACACCAATACCCACAAATATCAGTGTTGGTGATACTGTTGATCCTGTCATGCTGAAACATTTAAAAGAAGTGTGTGTGTGTGTGTGTGTGTGTGTGTGAGGCAGACAGACAGAAACAGACAGAAAAACAGAGAGTACACATACAAGCACACATGTCACAGAACGAGTGTGGAGGTCAGAGGGCGACTTGTGGGATTTTTTGCTCTTCTCTGTGGGTGCTGGCAGGTCAAGGCTGTCAGACTGGCCTGGAAGCACCGTGACCCACTGTGCCATCTCGCTTGATCCTATTTTCCCCAGTACTAAGGATTTAAATTCACTTATGTTATGTACATAGATGCTTTGCCTGCATGTGTGTCTGGGCACTACATTCATGCGAGACGCAGGCGTCAGGTACTTGGAACTGCAGTTACAGATGGTTGTGAGCTGCCAAGTGAACACCAAGAATCAAACCAGAGCATCCAGTGCTCTCCACTGCCTCAACATTCCTCCAGCCTTGACTATGCATAATTTTGCTGATGGTAGGGGCACTGGGGTTTGGAGCTAAGAGAAAGAGCATATGAATTAAATTAAGGATGTTATAAAAAATGGCTCAGTGGTTAAGAGCACTGACTGCTCTTCTAGAGGTCCTGAGTTCAAATCCCAGCAACCACATGGTGGCTCACAACCATCTGTAATGAGATCTGATGCCCTCTTCTGGTGTGTCTGAAGACAGCTACAGTGTACTTATATATAATAAATAAGTAAATCTTTAAAAAAATAACCAAAACTAAATAGAAAATTTGAATTGATATACACTGTTTTTATTTATCTGGGTTATTTTGGTCTTTTGAGACAGGATCTCACTATATAGCTCTGGGTGGTCTGCAGTTCGTTTATGTGAATCAGGCTGGCCTTGAATTCTCAGAGATCTAGTTGTCTCTCTCCTGGGTGCTGGGATTAAAGAATTGTACCACCATCCTGACTATTTTAAAACTTTGGCCACAGGTTCCAGGCCGGCCTCTACTTTGAATTTCTTAGCTCCTGTCTTTGTCTTTCCAGTTCTGGGATTACAGGTAAGCACCACCAAATTTGGATTATGTGGTTCTGGGAATCAAACCTAGGTTTTTGTGCTGTACCAGGGAAGCACTTTTCCAGACTGAGCTATTGCCCCAGCCCTAGACTGCAGTTTAAACAAAGCTGTCTCTCATCCCTCTGCCCACTGCCAAGGCCTGGAAACCAGACTCCTGCAGCCGAAACTCTGCCTGCCAGCTTTCAAGTGTCCGTTGTGAGGAGAGAAGTCAGGACTTTGGGGAGGAATGGCTGCTTCCAGCTTGTGGAGTCAAAACGCAGAAAATGAATGAGACGGGAACATTTCACTGCATCAAGAAACAAGGAAGCTATCCAACATGGAGAATTCTGTGAGAGGGATGCAGAAGCCAAGAGGGGACAACGGGGGCAAAGTAGTGGATATCACATGCATTGGTGAGGGGGCAGAGATGACAGGTGTGGGGCAGATACAGATGTCTGTGTGTAGAAGGATTCCTTACAAGTCTTGAGTGATCTTTAGTGAATATGAGGCCACCTCGAGGCAGTGAAAATTATAAAGTCCTCAGAAGGAAACAGGGCCGCTTCATGCCCTGGGCTGACAGCGCATCTGTAGCTCTGACACCAAGCAAGACAGCAGAGTGACTGACCAACCACTTCGTCAAAGTCAGCGCTTCCACATCTTCACCTTCCAGAGAAGGAAGAGAGGGCTGGAGGCATGGCCCAGCACACAGAATGCTGGGTTAGAATCTCAATACTGCAGCTGGCCCACCCCCGTAATTCTAGCACTGGGAGGAAGAAACAGGAAGGTCCGAACTTCGAGGTCATTCTGTTACGTAGCAAGGTCAAGGCCAGGATTAGCTATATGTGGGACCCTGTCTCATCTCAGTGTCCTCCCAGATACAAGTGCACACATACACACACACACACACTCACTCACTCATGCCCATATTCACACACATGTATACACATATTCACACACTGATGTGCACACACACGTATACAGAGCACACACTCACACACACACACATGCAGTGCAGAAAACATTTGCAGATTGAATATCTGATCCATCAGTAACATCCAGAATATAAAAAGGACTTCAACAATGAAGGGACAAACTGCCCAACTGAAAGAGGACTGAGGGCCTGAGAGGATATTTGCCCAAGGAAGACATTCAAATATATACTCAACATCATGTGGTGGTCCACACTTGTATTGCCAGCTTTTAAAAGCAGAGGCAGGAGGATTGATGTGAGTTGCAGACCAGTCTGGGCTACAAAATAGGCAGTGGGGTTACTGTGTGATTGTTCCTCAAGAAAGTAAACGCAGGGTGGAGGGGGAGGGGAGGGGACGGGATAGAGAGGTAACTTCTCAAATGTAAATACAGAGTATCCTAGCTATTAAAGATCCCCTCACCCCAGGTGTGCCCTAGGGAGTCAAAAGCAACCACGGTACAACCCATACTCACTGCAGCAGTTCTCACCGTAGCCATAAGAGGGAGCCAACACAAGTGTCCACCAACAGCAGTAATCAGAAAATGGCCTAAATAAGCCGTGGAGTATTACTCAGTCTTAAAAAGGAAGAACCTGTCACATGACAGGATGTGCATGAATCCTGGAAGTGTGCTGTGTACAATAATCATCTCCCCATATCCACAGGCCCTGAATCTGTAGGTTTAACCAAATGCACACTGAAGGTATTCTTTAAAATCCCAGAGGGCTGCAGCAATCCAAACAGATTTGCCGTGCATCAAGCCCTCTGATGAATGTGATGTGTTCTCCCCATCTCTGCTGAGCTGTGTAGTTGTGCCTGCCCAGTGGTCATCTGTCCTAAGCATGTAAAACTCTTTGTCCCACCATGATTTCCTAATGACATAGTAGCAAGTCACCTAGAGACACAGTGATGTGGCAGGCATACAGGAGTCTCTAATGACGGCACATTATGCTATCTTGGGAGTCTTGGGACCAATACATATAAGGGCAAATACAACTGGCTTCACTTATGCAAGGCCTTTGGATAGCAGAATCCTCAAAACCAGAGAGTACAGCAGCAGTTACTAGGGGTTGTAGGGGAGGCACCACAGCATCTCACTGGCTACTTTGTTTCTGATGAGATGATGAAGTAGTGAACTGTGTTGTTTGCCCAGCAGTGACAACTTTTTCATGCCACAGATTCAGATGCCCACAAATGGTTAGAATGGCAGTTCTGTATTTTTTATTTATTATGTATACAGCACTCTACCTGCATGTATGCCTGCAGGCCAGAAGAGGGCACCAGATCTCATTATAGATGGATATGAACCACAAGATGGTTGCTGGGAATTGAACTTGGGACCTTTTAAAGAGCAGACAATGCTCTTAACCGCTGAGTCATCTCTCCAGCACCTGATATTATTATTATTATTATTATTATTATTATTATTATTATTATCATTATCATTATCATTATCATTATCATTATCATTATTACTTTATTCCTTTCAAAACAGGTTCTCACCATGTAACCTTGGCCATTCTGGAACTCCTTATATAGACCAGGCTGGCCTCGAACTCAAAGAGATCCACCAGTCTCTGTCTCTGGAGTGCTGGGATGAACGGTGTGTCCCACCATGCCTGGCTGGGAAAACTGTATGGATGTAAATTTAGCCATGAAAATTAAGGAAAATAAACAGGTACTTTGTGGTGTTAAAAATACATATTCTAGTCATGGTGACTCACGCCTTTAGTCCCAGGAAGCAGAGGCAGGCAGATCTCTGTGAGCTCAAAGCCTGGTCTACAGAGTGAGACCCTATCTCAAAAAAGAAAAATGTACTTATATGATGAATAAGGAAACAAAAATAAAAGCAAACCTGGACCAAAGGCATGGCTCGTAGGTAAAGGCACCTGCTGCCAAGGCTGGTCACCGCCGCTCTGTCTGAGACCCAGAAGGTGGAAGGACAGCACTGGTTTCTTCAGGTTGTCCTACAATCTCCACCTGTTCCTCATGGCACATGCACACGAAATAAAAAGTTTTTAAAAAGTCTACAAAACCGATAAATTGACACAATGCTATGAAGCAAAGGGTATCACCAGCAGCAGCCGGTCCGCCCACAAAGGGCAATCGAAGCCAAGAGCAGAGCCTGTTCTCAAGGCTGTCTATCTAGTCTTCTGAGACAGGAAACTCACAGGAAGCCATTTGCGTCTTCTTAGAGAACAGCAGTGCAGCATACATAGAACCACCAGCTCTAAATGACATCAGATGCATAAAATTAGGTATGGCGATGTCTGATTTGTGGATGTGAAAAAACCATAGCATTTAAATGCTAGAAATTAGTAAGTTGAAAGCTGAATTGTTCTGTAATTGACTATATTGATTTTATTTTAATTCTTTGAAACTGGGTCTCTGTGAACCACGCTGGCCATGAACTCATGGAGATCTAGCTGCCTGATTTGGCCTCCCCAGTGCTGGGATTAAAGGTGTGTGCCACACTCAGCCTTATTTTAAGTGTTTGAGACAGGGTCTCAGGTAGCCCAAGGCAACCTGCAAACTGCAGAGGACGACCTTAAATTTATGATTGTCTTGCCTGCAGCGCCATGCCTGGTTTATGCAGAGCTGGAGATCAAACCCAGGGCCTCATGCATGCTAGGTAAGTCCTCTAAGAAATGAGCCATATCCACAGCCACCATGGTCTGCCTAGTGAGTTCTCAGTTATCCAAGGCTACATAGTGAGACCCTGTCTCTAAAACAAACAAATAAAAAGGCACAAATTGAGACAAATTCCAATTTCCATCAGTTATTATAACAAGAACTTAGCTCATGTTAAAAGGAAACCACCACTGTCAAGACTTGAATTTTTTAAATGAAGCCTTAGGGCAGGTAACGCACACCTTTAACTCCAGTGCTGGGAAGCAGGGGAAGCCAGATGTCCGAGTTCCCGGCCAGCCTGGTCTGCAGAGCAAGTCCCGGGACACAGGGGGCTACACAGAGAAACCCTGACTCAGACAAACAAAGAAGAAGCCGTACAAGAATGCGCAGCGGTGACAGACAATCACAGATGATTAGAGCTGAGCTGTGAGGAAAGATTGCAAGTCAGAGCTGCTGGGGTGCCGTGAAGACTGGGCATCAGGGAAACTGATGAACGTCAGTCACAAAGTATGAGAGGCTCAACACTGAAGCCTAAGGTGTTCTGCTCGGGACCAACCCCAAGAAAGCAGAGCAAGGAAACCACAAAGACAAGAATAGAAATGAGCGAGATGGGCACTGATGCTCAGCGACAACGCTTGTCTAGTTTGAGCCTTAGCTTTGGTTCGAAATCCTGACCGAAAGGAACTGTAAACGGAAGGATTAACAGAGTATAGGCCATCTCTTAAGATGTTTAGTTGATCCTTCTTTGGATTAAAAAAAATAAAGAGAAGAAGTAAGCGAGAGCAAGAATGGGAACAGAACCATGTGCTGCAGATCCTGACGCAGGGACAGTAAGCTTAGTGGCACCTGTGCCTATGGGTGTGACATATGACAGACATCTTCCAGGAAGATTATAAGTTGACAACAGTAAGATACAGACAACTGAGTACCTATTACTGGCCATCAATGCTAGATTCCAAGTCCACAGCATTTGCTATCACCACGCTTCTAAATGTTCTTTCCTGACCATGAGCGAAGAGACGGTACCATCAGACTAAGAGCTTGGGGTCTTGACTCATGAGGTAAGAAAAAAAAAACAACTAGAAGATAGGATTGGACAGAAAAACAAAAGCCCTAACTTTGTAGGTAGTACATTTTCATGGAGATGTTCCAGGGAGCTGACATCACTGGGCATGAGCGAATCAGAGAGAAGACAGCCTCAGCTCTGCAATGAACAGAAAATAAGAACCACATAGTGTACAGCCACACAGGACAGTAAAGTTCTTGGGAGAAAATCTTAACAAATGGAACACAGTCCTTCAGAGAAGATTAGTAAATGTACTTGGATGGCATCAGAGTAGAGATTGAAAATACTCAGTTCATGAGCACATGGTTTCTCCGTGGTGACTTCCAGAGCCACTTTGTACAGTCTCAACAGCTGTCCCCAGGTTTAGGAAGACTCTGTGTTCTGCCCAAACCTGTGTGTCAGCAAGCTGAGGGATTCATGCAGTAAACTTGTCCAGTGGCTCACAGACTCTGTGAGGGTCCTTGGGCCACTCTTTGGGTTCACCATGTGGTCACTTTTGGAAGACACTTGGTGATACAGCACTGTCAAAAACAAGAAAAGGCATGCCCACATGTAGTAAAATGAAACCAAACCCGGAAGCCTGGGAACACATTTTACTAATGCCAACTGCAAATTTCATTTCTGTTCTAAAGTAGCCAGGAATGGCTGCAGGCGACAAAGGTCTTTTCTCTCTTTTTCCTCAGTCATGACCTGTCATCCCATGCTGAGAACCCAGCCTAGAGACATGAGACAAGCCCATCACAGCACTACCCCGGCACTTGGGAGAAGTCACTCTGAAGACCTGGGCTGCAGTTAGCGTTTGCAGGTAGGCCTGAGACCCTGGCTTTGACTCCCTGCATTGCACAAAGGAAAAAGTTACTTTTTGTTTGTTTATTGAGACAGGCCTCGTGTAGGCCAGACTAGCCTTGAACTTGATATTTACCCAGTGTCGACCCCTAGTTCCCAATCTTGTCTCTAACTCCCCAGAGCTAAGATTCCAGAGCAGCTGGAAATTTTTGAGACAGGGTCTCAGGTCCCAGGCTGGTCTCAGATTCAAATTTATTTGTCACCATGCTTGGCTGGATAAGGTAACTTACAGGCCATTTTCTTCATGTGGAATTAGACCTACGATGGCATGGCCAGAGCCCCCAGCACACTCAGGATCCTCAGCTAAGCTTGTCACTTCTGCGAAAGCCTCTGCAGGGGCAGATACTCAAACATTCCAGGCTGCTTCTTCGATACCTACTGGGTGCTGTTTTTCCCTTTTTCTTTCCCCTTCTCCTTGAGACAGAGTCTCACTGTGTAGCTCTAGCTGGCTTGGAATTTGCAATGGAGACCAGGTTGGCCTGAAACCCATGGAAACCCATCTGCTTCTGCCTCCAAAGTGCTGAGATTAAAGGTGTACACCACCATGTCCTGCACCCACTGGAGATTATTGAACAACAAAGTTTGAGAAATGTGGCCCGCCTGCATCCTCTCTGTCTCAGGAAAAGGCTCTTAGTACTTTGATGCCAGACTATGGCAGAGAGCTACATATGACGTCTAAGCTCCCAGGGATCTCTTCGCTGGGAGCTTGGTCCCTTGGTGGCAATGCTAAAGTGCCAATGCTTAAGAGGAGAGTCTGTTGGAGGCAGTCAGATGTAGGAGAACCAGCCATGGAAGGGACTGGTGTGATTCTCATGGAATCCGTTAGCTTCTGCAAGAGCAGGTTACCAAGGAAGAGCAGGCTGCCCTTTGCCATGTAAGCGTTTCTTCCTGTTCTCACCATGATGCTGCTTCCTGTTCAGCGTGGTGTTGCTAGACGCCTTCTGGACAACAAGCACTAGACTGTCCAGAGCTGGAATGGGGTGTGAAGTGATACTCGGGGGTCAGGAGCGAGGAACATGGGTGCCCACAGAGGCAAGGTCAACAGGCAAGAAGAAAGAAGCTCCTTCACCACCTTCCAGGTCTTCCCTGTGACACAGCGACTGTGCTGACAAGAAGCTGACTGTTAGAGCTAAAGGGTGAGCGAGGTGTGCTTAAGCACTGCCCAGAAACTTGTTCTAATTGCCCAGGCCTAGCATTGTGATGTCTGCTATGGCCATTGCTCACAGGTCTCTCAACACTCGCCTCATGGGGCTCCTCGCTGTTGTTCAGCAAGTACATCTACACCCGTACCAGGACAACAAGGCTCTGTGCAAGCCCCCAGAGCATGCCATCACATACTGCATGGAAGGTCCTGTCAGGGACCTTGGAGACAGCAGCTTTCCAGGTGGCCACAGGCACCTGCAAAAAGTTCCAGCCATGGGTCATCTGTGTAGCAAAAGGTCAGCTCTGTTTTGTGTTAAGAGTGTCACCAGTTTTATGAACCCCAGAATTCAGAAGTGCAGGCCAAACAAATGATGCTACACAGAAGAGCTTGGGTAGGTGCACGGAGTCGGGGAGTCCTGTATATATTGGAGTGGAGGGAGAAACTCATGTAAATGGCCAGGTGCTGCCTTAATCCATGGTGGGAACGGCCTGCCCTCAGTTAAGACCCACCGTGATCTAGAGTAAAAGCTGCTGCCTCATGTCTGTATGTCCAATGCTTAGACACTGACTCCTTTCCCCAAGAATCCTAAGTAAGGAGCCTCAAGTATTTACATTCCTGGGGAGGGTTGCAGCTGCCTGCAGCATGGGTTCCTGCAATGCTGGCTGGTCTCTCCCAGTGTCTGGACTTCTGTCTCCTGCCCAGGTCCCCTGGGTGGCAGAAGTGGGCAGGCTTTCTACATAGGGCTTGGTGCACCTCCACTGAACAGGAGGCATCTGCAACCGAGTGGACAAAGACAGCTTTAACTGTCTAGAGTATAGTTTAGTGTATAGAGGTACCTTAGTTAAGGTTACCATTGCTCTGATGAAACATGATGACCAAAGCAACTTGGGGAGGTGTCTTAGGGTTTTACTGCTGTGAGCAGACACCATGACCAAAGCAAGTCTTATAAGAAAAACATTTAACTGGGGCTGGCTTACAGGTTCAAAGGTTCAATCTATTATCAGAGGCAGGAGCATGGCAGCATCCAGGCAGGCATGGTGCAGGAGAAGCTGAGAATTCTACATCTTCATCCGAAGGCAGCTAGCAGAATACTGGCTTCCAGGCAGGTAGGACGATTGTCTTAAGCCCACACCCACAGTGTCACACCTACTCCAAGGTCACACCTTCTAATCATGCCACTCCCTGGGCCAAGCATAGACAAACCATCCCAGGAGGAAAGGATTTATTTGGTTCACACTACAGTATCAGCATCATCAAAGGAAGTCAGGATAGGAGCTCAAACAGGGCAGGAACCTGGAGGCAGGAGTGGATGCAGAGGCTGTGAGGGGTGCTGCTTACTGGCTTGTTTATCTTACTTTATTTTTTTTTAAAGATTTATTTATTTACTTACTTTTATAAATATACTGTTGCTGTCTTCAGACACACCGGAAGAGGGCATCAGATCTCATTACAGATGGTTGTGAGCCACCATGTGGTTGTTGGGAATTGAACTCAGGACCTCTGGACAGTCAGTGCTCTTAACCACTGAGCCATCTCTCCACACAACCACTGCCCAGGGGTGAAGTGTGTGTGGGCTGGGCCCTTCCACATCAATCACTAATTAAGAAAAATGCTCTACAGCCTTGTCTTATTGGAGGAGTTTCTCGATTGGGACTTTATCCTCTGAGATGACTCTAGCCTGTGTCAAGTTGACATAAAATTAGCCTGCGCAGAAGGCAAGGAGGCAAGTGTGTGTGTGTGTGTGTGCGTGTGTGTGGTTACAGACCTGCTTCACCGTTCTGCGCCCATATAGACAAGCTCCCCCTCACGAAGTGCTCATCAGTTCCAGCTGGAAAGCTGCAGTGCTTTCCTCGAGGGCCTGTCCGGTACTTGCTGTACCTGGAGGTTCAGGCCTCACAGCTCTCCATTCTTATCCACAGATAATGACGCCCTCTCCCTCTGTCTAAGAAACCCTGTCGGGTTGAGGCACTGGCCCTGGGGATGATGGCTTGTCACATCATCCTGTGTCATCCTACTCCTGTGCCAGTGCAGAAGGAGGTGCCGGGAACAGTGAGGATGGCTGTGTGTAGCCACAGGCTACAGTCACCAGCCACCTAGACCCTTCAGGGAAGATTCCTGGCCTACAGGGCTCCTGCTCAGAGCACACTGCTAAGAAAGTGCCTTACATCAGGAGGGTTAGGGGTGCTGTGCAGTCAGCGGGAACTTCTCCCTTAAATTCTGTGGATCTGCCCTGACCTTTGGGGACAACTTGATAATAACCCAGACAAGGGAGAAGATCATCATCCTACAGCGCCCACTTGACCAGTTGCTTTTGGGGAGGCTTGGCAGCAAGGAGAGGGCTTTGGGGTTGGGAAAGCGTGGATACTTTCCTGCTTGTGCACCAGCGAACTGCCCCAAGTCTGCTGTTCTGCACCAGCCTGAGTAGTCAGAGTGAAGCTGGGGCAGTAGCCTAGTGTCCTGTGTCCTGTCCTCCGGGTGGCTCGAGAGTACAAGCACATCCAACAGAACTCATTCCTGGGGCACGTCACAGAAAGGATGCATGAGACTGGCCCAGCACAGCAAATGAAGTTTCTTTCACTCCAAGTCCACACCAATCCTGCCAGGCTACGTGGAGCGAGAAAGACAGAGATTGTGGCCAGGGGTACCGCTGATCAGCAGGGGCTATGGTTCAGGGCAGCTAGAGGGATCAAGGCCCTGGAAGATGAAGCGTTTCCAGCTGTGTGGTGCCTGTCTGTCCATAGGATCGCAGGCCTGGGCCGCAGGGAGGCCATGGGCACTGTGATGACGAATACCTTCATGCAGCACTAGGAGACCAGCCTCTAGGCATGTCTGTGACAGTCTCTAGACTAGGTTAACTGCAATGGGAAAGATTCATCCTGACTGTGTATGGCATCGCCCCATGGACAGAGGTCCTGGGCTGAGGAGACAGAGCATGAGGCTGAAATACTAGCTCCCACCTCTCTGCTTCCTGATTGTGGGTGCATGACCATTCACCCCACACTCTGCCTGTCTGTCATGTCTGTTCTGTCATGGTGAACTGCACCCTCCGTCTGAGCTAAAACGAGCTTCTCTCCTTAAGTTGGACATGTCAGGTATTTGACATCAATAAAAAGACTGAGACAGGCACCTTTTGCACGCTGGCTTATAAGCACTGATACTCAAGAAGTCCTGGTGCCTTATCAGCCTCAGAGGGTCCCTGTTCTTGCCATAGGAGCATGTCACCCTCCCAGGGGGCCAGGAGTGGATGCTGTCCCTGTGGTAGGGATATTCCTTTTCCCCTGCAGCTCCTTCAGGCTTGAGTCAGTCTGGGTTACTCTAAGAGGAGCAGGACTGGGGACATTCTTGTCCTGCCTGTGCCTTGACATGTGTCATATCTCCCACGCATCCTGGGACAGTGGCATACTCAGAAGGGGCTCACAGGGTTCGTACTCTTGGTCTCCTCCTTAGGGTTGGTGGTGAGGAGCACAGTCTGCCATCTATGGATCTGACCATAAGACACATCCTATCCAGACAGGTGGCAGATTGTGTCATTTGTCATCACAGCCTCAAGGAATGGTGCTGTCCCAAGCAGAACTTCACCTTGAGGCAAGGTGCTCACCTCCCTTAGAGCCTGAGTTGGCCACCACAGCTGGCAGCTGCTCCTTGGGTGATGAGAAGTCCGGAGTGCACTGGGTAGCAGTGACATCATCACTGACAATTTTTGCAGCCAGAGTCTCTGCTTTACTAGGTCTGTGGAGTCATCAACAAGGACTCCCATAGGCCCAGGGGACTCAGCTGATCTCAGCAGGTACGGCTAAGCCTTGCAGGTCCACAGGGACCTCTCCTGTCCAAAGATCCTCAGAGACCAGGTCGCCATGCAGCCAGGCCTGTCTGCATCTTTAAGCCCCCAACTCTATACGGCTATGAGAGTAGGGATGTTCATCAGCCCTTCTGTCTGGTCAGAACAATTTTCTAGAACATGGCGTCCCCTGCTTTTCCTCCGTCTGACCCTTGCTTGCCTGTAGACAATATGCTGGGCCTTCCCTTCTTTATCCTCTGTGATCAGACGGGCTCCTGGGAGCACCAAGAATGTCCAGGTATCTTGTTGGGATAGGTGGCAGGGATCAGCACCAGAGCAGTAGTGACTCACTTCTCACAGAGCCGAGCCCTCCCGGTTTGGCTACCGTAATCCAGCACCTTGTACTCAGTGTAGGAACAGAAGTGGCTATGAAGCAGAGACCCTCAGGTCTCTGGAAAACCCAGGACAAGGCCACAGCTGGGCATTTTGGGTTTCATCAAGGGACATACACTGGACAAGTCGTCCATGAAGCCACAGATGACTTAAGTGTAGGGCCCCCCAAGAGTTATAACTCCTTGCCCTCATGACCTCTGGCCTTTATGGCCTCCATGTCCCTCAAGGATCATGCTGGCCCCTGTGAAGCTGCCTGCCCAGATGGCTACAGTGCCCCTGCATCCTGAGGTGTCTGTTTCCCCTTGACCATGGGTTCCCACGTGGATGACAATATGTGGGAACTCCTCCACATTCTTCAGGATATCCGCTGCCCTTCCGGCCAGCTCGGCCTTGGCACCCAGGGGGGACTAGCCTTCCGGACCTCACCCAGGGGCTGTGCATTCCTCTCTGGTGATTCACTGTCCCTCCTCCCCAGTGGCTTATTGCTGCTCTGGCTGGATGCCACCCTCTGCCAGGCGGGGGTGGAGGGCTAGCTTTACTGGTCAGTCATATTCCTGTGTGTGCCACATCAAGATCTCAAGAACCCCTCCATTTTGTCACAGGTTGTTGTAGCTGGAGTCCAAGGACAGCTTTGCACCCATGAGACAACTCTGGGATCTGGCCCCAGGATCACCTGCACAGCTAAGAACTGGCTGAATTACAGCACAGACACATCCACACAGAGGGCTGCTCTTTGAAGATGCATACTTGTCCTGTCTCTCCTTTTCACCCACCATCCGTGCAGCTCCAGGGGCTCGGCTGGTCTGTGAGCAGCAGGGAAGCTCTCTGACCCACACAGCACACAAGTGTACATTAATAAACAGGAAAACACCTCCCCCAGGATTGTTCTAGGCCTCACAGGAATTGGTCAGAGTCTCGCAGCAGTGTGGGATAACTCTTCAGCATGTGGTCAGCCTAGATCTTGGTGCATGTTTTTCTGCAGAAGCAAAAAGTAAGTTGTCACCAGTGACAGCCCCAGAAGCTGTGAGCCACCAGAGTTGAGCTACCCTCACCACAGGCCTGTGTTTGGTACCCTACATGAAACCAAGTCCCATCTGGCCCATCATGGGCAGCTAACATGTTGGCCTTAGAGGTCCAGCTGTCTGGTGCGGAGGCCAGGGAGCTATCAGCCCAGCAGATGGGCAGTAGTGCCCAGGTCGAGCGTACCTAGGGGTGACGTGAGAGGATGGCTGTGGGTTAGGAAAGCAGCCTCTCTCAGATGTCACCACACACTGATTACACACTAGCCCAGGCACCAGTCCATGCACCTCCATTGACTGCTTGTAGCACAGATCCTCTAGACACTTCTGGACAATGACATTGGGGCTCAGTGTGGAAAGAGAGGCAGGGGACTTTGGGACATCCAAACAGGGCTCTGTCCTCCTGTGGGCAAAGACAGCAGAGGCAGCAGAGGTGTGTGTCTTCCAATTTCTACTCTGGGCTGTACAATCTTCCCAAGGTCTGGGCTCTCTCCTGGCTCAAGCCCTTGCCCTCCTGGGAGCCCACCCCGGCTCTCCGTCAGTCAGACCGTGTGTTGTGTGCACAGCACAGCCCCTTCCTTTAGATCCCAAATAGGTGACCTGGGGCAGTAGCCCTGCTAAGGGCTTTTACGTCTCTTTTCAGGGCAAGGCCTTCCTGACATTGTGGCAGGACTTCTGCTTCCTGCCTTCTCCCACTAAAACTGGGATTCCTCAGTAGAAAGCACTCAGCAGCGGGTGAGACCTCTGCGCCCGCCCGAATCAGGCCTGATGTTTCCGCCTGCTTCCATCTGCCTCACCTCTGTCTTCCTCAGGGAGAGTTAAGTGCATCGTGCAACATTAAGCTGCACTCCCCTTACCTCTTGGTGCTGTGGTCAGCCATTATCAGGATGGTTGTTCTTCACTTACCCCAGGATTCTGCCCTTGCTTCCACCCCAGACTGCAGGATGTGTCTGAGGGCTGATAAGATCTACACTGGAAGGGGCCAGAGGCATGGCTGTGGGGAGGGACTGGGTATCTGTGGTTACCAGATTGGCAGTTCCTAGCAAGGCTGTGCCTAGGGCAGCCTCAGGTGTCTCCGCCTACGCCTACTCCCAACCCCACAGCTGCCAGTCCCAGACTATTACCAGTGGCTGAGGACAGAAAGGGGTTTGTCCCTTTAGGCCAGGTACAAGCCCCTAGTTGTTCAAAACCTGTCAACAACTTCTGGAGGGACGAAGGAGGGCGGAGAAGATGCAGAAGTGAAGCAGAAGTCAGTTCACAGATGTCAGAGCCCGCCCTGGCTGACAACGCTCAGCGTCCGGAAGCAGTGACAGGGCTTGGGAGCAAAGGGCATACAGAGCATGCCCTAGTGCCCTGGGCTCTTAGTGGGGCAAATTCAAGGGTGTCCCTCCAAATCCCTTCCCCGATACTCTGGGGGCTCAGCCGTTCCGACCTCAGACATCACCTGGAGTACTGCAGTAAGGAGAGAGCCTGTCTGTTGCTGATACCAAGTTACTATGTTTTAAGATTTTATTTCATCAGCCACTCCCATGGACAGGAATTCTACAGAACTCTAGGAGGAATCTTGTACTCCTCTCTAGACAGGCCTGTTTGTCAGGATCCTGCAGCCCCTTCTCCAGGGCCAATCAGATAACACTTCCTGCTTTCTCGTGGTCACTCTCTGCTTACTTTCCCTGGGGCTATCATTATCTAAATCTTTGGCTTTCTTGACAAAATTTGTAATTAAACAGTCTTTACTAATTTTTTTTGTAATACTTTTTAGAAGACATCTTCAAGTTGATTTCCTATGTTGATTTTGTTCAGCCTTCATTTTTTTTTTTTAATACCAATGAGAAAGAGCATTATTTATTTAGAGATTTCTTGTGTCTGTTTTCTTCTCTTTCCCAGGCTCCACTCTGAGTGGTCTGTGCTAGTGTGTACAAGGTTGGCCTGTGACTCTGAGGCGGAACAAGTGTTGGTCTGCAAGGCAATGCTCAGCAGGAGCAAGTGTCTGCCAGCTTCCTGCACTCCTGGAGGATGGGGTGGGGACTGGTTATCTCTTTGATAACTTCCCAGCTTCACCATGGGGCTGCTAT
Organism: Micromys minutus; assembly: GCF_963924665.1. Classification (NCBI taxonomy): domain Eukaryota; kingdom Metazoa; phylum Chordata; class Mammalia; order Rodentia; family Muridae; genus Micromys; species Micromys minutus. The sequence goes on along the minus strand of NC_137982.1, from coordinate 1,511,841 downwards.
GATTTGGATGATGGGATGTGTGCTGGATTCTTAGCTCTGGAGTGGCTCAGCTGAGGTTTGGAGTTATTAAGAAATGGGGCTTGGAGCTGGAGAGATGGCTTAGCAGTCAAGGATACTGGTTATTTTCCCAGAAGTCCTAAATTCAGTTCCCAGCAACCGCATGATGGCTCCAACCATCTGTAATGTGATCTGATGCCCTCTGGTGGCATGCAGATGTACATGCAGACAGAGCATGCATATACATACATACATATAAACAAACAAACAAACAAAAACAAACAAACAAACAAATAAATAAATAAACAATGGGCCTTGGTCTCTGGGATTAAGTTAGTTGTAGTACAGCTACCGTGTGTGTGTGTGTGTGTGTGTGTGTGTGTGTTTTTGTGTGTGTGAGTGTGTATGTGTGAGTGTGTATGTGTGTGTGAATGTATATGTGTGTGTGAGTGTGTGTGAATGTATATGTGTGTGTGAGTGTGTATGTGAGTGTGTATGTGTGTGTGAGTGTGTGTGAATGTATATGTGTGTGTGAGTGTGTATGTGAGTGTGTATGTGTGTGTGAATGTATATGTGTGTGTGAGTGTGTGTGAATGTATATGTGTGTGTGAGTGTGTGTGAATGTATATGTGTGTGTGAGTGTGTATGTGAGTGTGTATGTGTGTGTGAATGTATATGTGTGTGTGAGTGTGTATGTGAGTGTGTATGTGTGTGTGAGTGTGTGTGAATGTATATGTGTGTGTGAGTGTGTATGTGAGTGTGTATGTGAGTGTGTATGTGTGTGTGAGTGTGTGTGAATGTATATGTGTGTGTGAGTGTGTATGTGAGTGTGAGTGTGTGTGAATGTATATGTGTGTGTGAGTGTGTATGTGTGAGTGTGTTTGTGTGTGTATGTGTGGCCCCTGTGCTCTCCTTTCTGCTTCTCTATGGATGTTATGGTGTACACTGCAGGAACCCTCCCCAGAGAGGTCAACCGATGTCGCTGGTGGAACTTGTAGTAATTTCAGCCTTCAAAGCTATCTTGAGTGACACTTCTTTTTCTTCGTAAGTGCCCAGCCTCATCCTTAGCTTTTCTGTCAGCTCACCTTGTCCCCTGCAAGGACTCCCAGGATCCTGCTTTCATCTTGGTTGTTTGAAAAAGCTTGGCTTCTGGCTGATGAATCCTCCTGGGCCCCACCGCTGTCTTGACAGGTTCTTGCATTTGTAGTTTTTGAAGTCAATGCCAGACCTCTTGCTTCCAAGTCTCCAGCCTCCTAATGGCCGTCACTGTCACTTCCGTCTTAGAATTTTCTTCACTTTAGAGGCAATAAATGTTGTTTCCAATCAGTGTTTTAAAAGCACCATTTAAAAAAATAAACTATCTGTTGGGACACAACTGGTCTGTGGTAAGGTACACAGAATCCAAGTGTCTGTGCACTTGTGAATTCTCTGTCCAGTCTCAATATAAAACATCTGTCTTAGGGGATGAGAGTGGGGGAAGGGGATAACATTTCAAATGTAGACGCAAAGGTATCTAATAAAAAAATCTGTCTTAGGGTTTCATTGCCTGAAGAGACGCCACAACCATGGCACCTCTTATAAAGGCAAACATTTAGTTGGGGCTGGCTTACGGTTTGGAAGTTTAGACTATGATCATGGTGGGAAGCATAAGGGACACAGGCAGACACGGTGCTGGAGAAGGAGCTGAGATCCACAGGCAGCAGAAGGAGGCTGTGTGCCCCACTGGGCATAGCTTGATCATATGTAACTTTAAAGCTTGTCCACTGAGAATCTTTTTAACAAAAAGGCCGTCTTAGGATTCCTATCGCTAGAGCGAAACACCATGACCAAAGCAACTTAGGAAGGAAAAGGTTTATTTGGCTGAAGCTCATGCATCATTCTTCATCAAAGGAAGTCAGGACAGGAACCCAAGCAGGTCAGGAAGCAGGAGCTGGTGCAGAGGCCATGGAGGGATGTTGCTTACTGGCTTGCTTTCCCTGGCTTGCTCAGCCTGCTTTCTTATAGACTCCAGGACCACCAGCCCAGGGATGGCTCCACTCACAATGGCTGGGCCCTCCCCATCAATCACTAATTTTTAAAAATGCTCTACAGGCTGATCTACATTTTCTTTTCTTTTATAAGATGTATTTATTTTAGGCATGTGAGTACATTGTCACTATCTTCAGACACAGCAGAAGAAGGCTGTGAGCCACCATGTGGGTGCTGGGCTTGAACTCAGGACCTCTGGAAGAGCACTCTCAACTGCTGAGCCATCTCTCCAGTCCTGCCTACATTTTCTTAATGTAGAGAGAAGAGGTCTCTTCTCTCACATGACTGCAGCTTGTGTCAAGTTGACATAAAACCAGCCACACAGAGTCTCACTGTGTGGCTCATGCTGGACTAATCGCATTCATTGTGCAGCCTAGACTGCTCTCCAATGCTCAGCAATCCTCCTGCCTCAGACTCCTAAGTACTGGTATTATAGTTATATTTCACAAGAAAAGGAGCAACTAATGTGTATTCATATATACATATACACATGCATACATATATATGGTTCTCCTGTGTAGCCCTGGAGACCCAGGAACTCACTTTGTAGACTAGAGAGGCCTTGAACTCACGAATCCACCTGCCTCTGTCTCCAGAGTGCTGGGATTAAAGGCGTGCAATAGCACTGCCGGCTGATTTTTATATATTAACCTTACAACCAGCCATCTTGACAAATTTATTTATTAATTCTAAAATATCATCTGTCGATTTTCTTCCTTACATATAAAATTGTATCTTCTGGGAAAAAATCCATTTCCCCCTCCCCACCAATCTTTATTCTTTCTATCCATCCTTTGCTCTGTGCACCAGTGCAGGTCCCAGTCACCATTGTGTGGGGTTAGGGTAGACGCCATTGGTTCCGATTTCCACAAATGCTACATCTGCTTATCAGGACCATAAATGGCCTCTAACCTGAAACAGCTTGGAAAATGGCCACAACCTTTGCAGAGACAGTCTTCAGATAGGGGCAGCTTATACAGTGACACCTCATCCCCATACCGCAATGGAGCGCCCACGTCTTCCTTCATTGGAACTCTGGTTCATCGTGTAGGAGAAGGAAGTGCCACAGATACCCCAAAGGTCTGTGGAGGCCTCCCTCAAGAATTTGCTTGAGTACTAACTAGTACGTTCGTGTGAGGAAACTCTTAAGCTAGAAAAGAAGACGGAAGGGAAAGTCACCAGCCTTCCAAACACAAAACAAACAAAGAAAAACTGGGGATATTGTGTTCCCAAGAACCAGTATTTAGAAAAGTTTCATAGTTCGTAGAGCATTGATTATAGACCAAGCCTCTTGACTCAGAAATGGTCTATTTAATGAGGCTCTGCCCATAGCAAACGAAGCTTACAGGAAGACAAGCAATAGTTGAACTACTTTGAGCAACTTACACACAGGATCATCGTTCATAAGTCTTTCTGATTGAGCATGGTAGTGTAAATCTTTAATTCCAGAACTCAAGAGACAGAAGTAGGTGGATCTCAGAGTTCCAAGCCAGCCTGCTCTGTACATCTCGTTCTAGACCAGCCAAGGCCACACAGTGAAATCCTGTCTTTATTATTTTTTTTTTAAAGATTTATTTATTTTATGTATGTGAGTACATTGTCACTGTCTTCAGACACACCAGAGGAGGGCATCAGATTCTATTACAGATGGTTGTGAGTCACCGTGTGGTTGCTGGGAATTGAACTCAGGACCTCTGGAAGAGCAGTCAGTGCTCTAACCACTGAACCATCTCTCCAGCTCCCACAGGAGACACTCTTCAGCAGTGAGCCCTCAATATAGCATCATACATTTCCTTTTAAATCATTTTATTTTAGCGTGTGTGTGCATGTGCATTCTTGAGCAAATATCCATGCATGTGTGTGTGTGTGTGTGTGTGTGTGTGTGTGTGTGTGTGTGTGCGTGTGTGTGTGAACATAAAAGTGGAGGTCAGAGGACAATTTTGTGGAGCTGGTTCTGGAGATCAAACCCAGGTCATCAGGGTTGACAGCACACTCCCTTATCCACCGAATCTTCTCTCTGGCTCCAAATGGACACATTTCTTGAAAGATGAATGTGTAAAGCTTCCTTAAGAGAAACTAGGTAATTTGAATAGCCCAAATATTTGTTAATTTGCACACTGTAATTGACCATAACATTTTATACAATCCCAGGGAATTAAATATTGAGGATTGACTGGTCGGCTTTCTGTGGTTACGGTGAGACATCTTTGGCCCATGATGTCAGAGGTTGTGTAACCGTGTTGCTGGGGACTGTGAAGGGCAGGGTAATATGATGAGGCAGGCTTGGGAAGCAGAGCTGTTCCTCATGGTGGCTAGCAGAGAAGGGGAGGGAGTGAACGAACCATCAAACAAGATCTGTAGTTCCTACGGACCCTAATCTCTTCAGCTGTCCTCGTCTCTCAAGTTCCCACAGTCCTTCAGATCATGAGCCTGTTAATGGATTAACCCACCCATAGGTGTCTATGTCTCACAAAAGCAATTCAGTGGGAGAGAAATCAGACACGAATCATGAGGACAATCAGACCTGTGCCTCATACAGAATATGGACATTACCTAAAAATGAAAAATCTAAAGCTATCAGAATTCTAGAAAGAAGAATAAAGGAAGTGTTTGTGCTTTAAAGAAATCACAATCAGCCTTCCTGTCTGTCTCTAGCTTTCCCTTTCCAGAAGGTCCCCTTCTTAAAATAAAGAAGCACTCAGCCTTTCAGATTGGCTTCTTTCAGTTAGCAACATGTATTTGTTTCTTCCAAGTGCTTTTGACCTTGATAGCGGCTTTAAAAAATGAGCCCTGTTCTGTTACTCATGCTGGCCCCTGAGCTCTTGGGTGTTAGTGACTGTCTTGCAGATATGTGTTTCAGTGTCTGGCTGGAGTCCTTTCCCTTTCTTTTCACCACTGAGTAGTCTACTCTTTGATAGACCGCACTCCACCAGAGGACATCTTGGCTGCTTCCAAATGCAAGCGATGGTTAAGGCTGGTGTGCACACTGGGTTGGATACAGAGAAATCCAATAAAAGTGTTTTCCCAAGTGGCTGTATGAGTCTGTGTTCTGGCCAACAGAATTCAAGTCTCTGCTGTTGCATTTTTTGTTGGCAACCATAATGTGATGGCTGTTCTTGCTTGCCAACCTGACTCCATCTGGAATTAGCTAAAACTCCCAGACAGAAGGACACACCTGTAAGGGATTCTGGCTTAGAGTAGGAAGATCTACTTCTGACCCAGGTCTCTGAGCAGTGAGGACCCACCTCCCCTCTGGGCCACACCGCCTGCAGGCAGCCTACATAAAGCACATGGAGGAAGGAAGCCTCACTCTTTGCCTGCTTGCCTTGCCGGCAAGTCCATTCCTTCCCTGGCATTAGCGCCGAGTTCTCTGGGATTCCAGTGCACACTGAAGACCAGGGAGACATCCAGCTTCAGCCTCATGAGCTGAACAACTCTGGAGTCTTGAACCTTCCATTCAGAGGCACCATTGTTGGATTAGCTGGACCACAGTCTGTCAGCCTGTAACAGTTCTAATATGTCTTATTTATATTAGAGAGCAAGAGAAGGAGAGACAGAGAAAGAGGGAGAAGGGGAGGGAGAGGGAGAGAGGGGGGAGGGAGGGAGGGAGGGAGAGGGAGACTGTAATAAGAGAACACTGACTAATATAGATTTTTGGTACCAGAAGTGGTTCTAAAGCACCAGAAGTATATGCATGCATCTTTCTTTTCTTTTTTCTGAGACAGAGTTTTTCTGTGTATCCTTGACTGTCCTGGAACTCACTTTGTAGACCAGGCTGGCCTCAAACTCAGAGATTCGAATACCTCTGCCTTCTCAGTGCTGGGATTCAAGGCGTGCACCGCCACTGCTTTACAAGGACGAATGTTTTAAGTGTCTTGGACAGGTTTTCCAACTTGCCATCACCTTTACATACCAAAGCCTCTTCAGTTACTGAAGCTGCTCCTGGGAGCTTGGGTAATACTGAAAGCCCATGGTGTGAACTATTTACCAACTTAAGGAGACAAATACACTTAATTCTCCAGGTTCACCAATTCTGATAGGCAAGCGACCAAAACTTTCGACCATTTATGGAAAAATAAAATGATGGTTGCTCCTAGCATCTCTAGATAAATTGACAAAGGAAAAGAATGAGCTCTTTAGAGCTGCAGAGATGGCTCAGCGGTAAAGAGCACTGACTGTTCTTCCAGAGGTCCTGAGTTCTGTGTGTGGGTATCCTGTCTGACAGTATAACCCACATACACAAAATAAGAAAATCTTTAAAGAAAGAGAATGAGCTTCCTGATAAAATGAACCAATGTCTAGTATCCCAGAATACATAAAGTATAACAATGAACTCAGGGATAAAAATGACAAGTTTCAGATGCACACCAACTAGAGGTTCTCAACCTGTGGGTCACGACCTCTTTTGGGGAGGTTGCATATCAGATATTACATTACCATTCATAACAGTAGCAAAATTACAGTTATGGAGTAACAATGAAATCATTTATGATTACGGGTCACTAAAACATGAACTGTATTAAAGGGTCACAGCATTAGAAAGGTTGGGAAACACTGCCATCAACAGTCTACATGTTTTCAAGTGTGCCCTGGAAGAGAATCTTCCTCCAACAGCAGCAGAGTCAAGTTACGAAAAAAACGAACTGAAGTTCTCATTATGAGGTTGGCTGAGTTACAGTGGAAATTGAACCCTAGCCTTGGAGGGTGTTGGTGGTTAAAGTACAGGCGCTGGTTGGTGGTTAAAATACAGGCACTGGTTGGTGGTTAAAATACAGGTGCTGGTTGGTGGTTAAAATACAGGCGCTGGTTGGTGGTTAAAGTACAGTCACTGGTTGGTGGTTAAAGTACAGGCACTGGTCAAAGGTTAAAGTACAGGCGCTGGTTGGTGGTTAAAGTACAGGCGCTGGTTGGTGGTTAAAGTACAGGCACTGGTTGGTGGTTAAAATACAGGTACTGGTTGGTGGTTAAAATACAGGCGCTGGTTGGTGGTTAAAGTACAGGCATTGGTGGGGAAGCACGGAATCTCTTCCTTTGGATAGGGGTGTGGGGATCCCACTGAAGCTGAGAACTTTGAACCCTCAGATTCTCAACTGAGGAAGAAGTCTCTCCACCCTCAGCAGAAGGGGCCCTCACACCTCCACTCCCTGAAATGGTGCCCTTTTCACCTTTGACTGAGAAAATTCATTCTTTGTTGTTTGTAAAACCAGCAGTGACTTCTCTGAAGGAAATGCCAGGCATGACCACACTGGTATCCCTCAGGGTGCACCAATACTTGCCTCTAGACCTATAACCAGACTTAAGGCAAAGCTAGAGGGGACATAGAGATTGTAGTCCATGAGGAGAGGAACTACACTACTAAGGCGCTTAATGAATTTGCTAATTCATTCAAGCAGAAGTCTAGTGAATATGTGTGGGGATGGATTTTAAGGGTGTGGGATAATGGTGGAAGAAACATAAAACTAGATCAGTCTGAGTTTATTGATGTGGAGCCTCCGAATGAAGAATCTAGGTTTAATATGAAGGTTCACACAGTGAAAAAAGGTGTCAAAGGTTTGTTTGAATGGTTGGCTGAAGTGCTTGTCATAAGATGGCCTACTGACAAGGATAGTTGATGCCTGATATCCCTTGGTTTGTGTTGATGAAGGGATTGTAGGGCTCAGGGAAGTTGTAATGCTAGAGCGAGTACACTGTGTAAAACCCAATCCTCCACAACAGGAGGGCCCAGAAGAAAGCCCATCACTAATCCTGTAAGATGCAGAATGTGGAGAGGAGCAGCGGCACATTTGAGAAGCGTTGTCGCCCTTTTTCTTGTGCTGGACTGCAGGGCTGGAGATGCTGCTACTCTGCTGAATGAATGAAATGCTGTAGCTCTAATTGTGCCCAAGGTAGCAGGGGCCAGATGGCAGCAGTGAATCGTGAAAGGCAAGCTGATTGTAGATGTCATAGCACCGACAAATCAATGTGTGACCGTGAGGTGAGGAATGGCAGCCCGTAACGGTCAGGACAGTCGTGAACTGACTCTGACGGCCTTACTCATCTGGACCTTTGATGATCAGTCATGGTGTTTCCAGGCATGAAATAGATAAGAGGCCTACTGAAGTTTTGTTTGATCTGGACAAGTGAAAAAATTCTCAAACAAGTGAAAGAAAGGCCCCACTGAATCATGGCAAAAGTTAGAATCTAGGTCTGTGAATAAAATTTCAGACTTGAGCCAGTTTGCACACCTAGAACCCCTTGAGTGAAGGGTTACCCAGGTTCCCCTGGGGAAGGACCTTAGTAAATTACCTAGGAATTTTATTGCTAGCCTTTTCCCAGAGGGTAATACAGCCTTTGACAAGGGTACACTGGGGCGAGGGAACAGTCAGACTCTCCAGAGTCTCATTGATTCTGGGAGATCCCCAAAAACATTGTGGCCTCCAGTTAAAGTAGGGACTTACGGAGGCCAGGGGATTAATGGAGTTTTGGCTGAAGTCTGACTCACAGTAGGTCTAGTGGGTCCCTGAACTCATTCTGTGGTTATTTCCCCAGTCTCAGGATGTATATTTGAAAGAGATAGACTTAGAAGGTGGCAGAATTCTCACATTGGTTCCCTGACCTGTGGAGTGAGGGCTGTTATGGTTGGAAAGACTAGATGGAAATCTTTATAGTTTCCTCTGCCAGGGAAAATAGTGAATCAAAGCAGTGTCGCATCCCTGGGAGAACTGAAGTTCGTGCCACCATCAGGGACTTGAGAGATGCAGGGGTGGTGGATCCCAGCACATCTCCCTTTAACTCTCCTACCTGGGCAACGCAGATGACACATGGATCATGGAGGCTGACAGTTGACTATTGAAAGGTCAGTCTGGTAGTGACTCAGATTACAGCTGCTGGACCAGATGTGATGTCCTCACTTAAGCAAATTAAAACGTCTCCTCGTACCTGGTATGCAGCTGTTGGTCAAGTAAATGGCTTCTTCTCCGTACCTGTCCATAAGACCCTTCAGAAGCAATTTGCTTTCAGTTGGCAAGGCCAGCACTATACCTTTACAGTTTTGTCTCAAGGATATATTAACTCCAGAGCTCTGTGCCATAATTATAAGGGATTTTGATAATCCATTTCTTCCACAGAATACCACACTGGTGCACTATATTGATGACATTGTGCTGATTGGACCAAGTGAGCAGGAAGTTGCAACCACTTTGGACTCGTTGGTAACACATATGCAAGTGAATGAATGGGAAATACATCCAACCAAAATCCAAGGGCCTTTTACCTCAGTGAAAGTCTTGGGAGTCCAGTGGTGTGGGGCCTGCAGAGGTATTTCTTCTAAAGTGAAGGGTAAGTTATAGAACCTGGCCCTCCCACCAGAAGCACAACATTCGGTGGGCCTATTTGGATTCTGCAGACAACACATTCCTCACTTGGCTGTGTTGCTTCAACCCATATACCAGTGACTCAAAAGCTGCCAGTGTTGTGTGGGGTCTGGTGAAGGAGAAGGCTCTTCAATAGGTCCAGGCTGCTGCGTGGGGTGCTCCAGCACTGGGAGCGTATGATCCAATAGACATGAGGGAACTTGAGGTGTCAGTGACGGACAGGGATGCTGTTGGAAGCCTTGACAGTCCCCTGTATGTGAATCACAGACGAGACCTTTGAGATTTAAGAGCAAGGCCCTACCATTATCTGCAGACAACTATTCTCCTGTTGAAAGACAGATCTGAGTCTGCTACTGGGCTTCAGTAGCCTTTCACAATTGGCCACATAGTTAGCGTGTGACCTAACTGCCCACCACGAGGTGGGTTTTATCCGACCCACCAAGCCATAAAGTAGGAGGTGCACAGCAGCATCTCTTACCAAATGGAAGTGGTGTTTACATGATTGAACCCGCGCAGGTCCTGAAGCCCCAGCAGGTGACATGGTGGAGTCTGTGTTTCCCACTTCTGCCACCGCGCTGTCTGCTTCTGAGCACACACCTACAGCCCACCGAAAGGTGACTTCAGCTGAGGAGGAGGTCCGTAATCAATAGATAGGATGACCATTCTGTGGGCAGTCAGACACTTTCTGCAGACATCCCTGTCATTGTCCAGAGGGTCCATGAATAAAGTAACCATGGTGGCAGAGAAGGGGGTTATGCATGGGCTCAGCAACATGGACATTTATTACCAAGGCTGACCTGACTCCAGCTGCTGCTGAGTGACAGATCTGCCAACAGCAGAGACCAACACTGAGCCCCAGACACGGCAGTTTCCTGGTGACATCCTCTGGGCAGAGGACAGTGCTTTGTCTTTGCTGAAGCAGGTGCTCACTCTCCTGTGGACTTGCCTCTCCTGCATGTTATGCTTTCGGAAAACCACAATGTGTGGACTCACAGAATGCACTGTCGCCCAACACAGTATTGCTTCTGACCGAGGAACTCAGCCCATGGCCAGAGAAGACGTGCAGCACTGGGTAAATGACCACGTAACCCTCTGCTCTCACCCTGTTGGCCACCATTCTGAAACAGCCGGCCTGATAAAAAGATGGAGTGGCCCTTTGAAGACTCAATTACAAAGCCGATTAGGAGGCAGCAGACTGAAGGGTTAGGCTGGGTTTTGAATCAGCATACAATTCAATATATTACCATACGGTTTCTCTCGTAGTCAGGATCCATGGGTCCAGGAATCAGGGGGTGGACAAGGGGATAGTTAGCTCCACTCGCTGTACCCAGAGTGACCAGTAGGAAAAGTTTTGCTTCTTGTTCCTTAAAGTCTGCAACCTACAAGTTTTGTTTGCAGAGTGTGGAGTGCTCCAACCAGGAGCCACAGCATTCTATTGATCTGGAAGCTCAGACTTCTCTCCTGGTCGCTTTGCCCTTCTGATGCCCTTAAGCCAACAGGTTAAGAAGGAATAACAGGGCTGGAGAGGTGGCTCTGCGGTTAAAAACACTCCCTGACTGTTCTTCCAGAGGTCCTGAGTTCAATTATCAGCAACCACATGGTGGCTCACAGCCATCTTGGGATCCGATGCCCTCCTCTGAGATACTCTGTACTCATACATAAAATAAATAATCTTTTTTGAAAGAAAGGAATAGCAGTGTTAGGTGTGACAGATCTAGATTATCAGGGAGAACTGGATTTCCTCTGCAGTTGAGGAAAGAAAGTTTATGTCGAGTTCAGGAGAGTCTTTAGGGCAGTGGTTTTTAATCTGTGCGTGACGAATCCTTTGAGGGTTGAATGACCTTTTCTCAGGGATCCTCTAAGACCATCAGAACATCGCAATTCATAACAGTAACAAAAGTACAGTTATGAAGTAGAAATAAAAATAAGATCATGGTTGGGGTCATCATAACATGAGGAGCTGTGTTAAAGGGTCTCAGCATTAGGAAAGTTGAGAACCCCTGCTTTAGGGCATCTCTTAGTACAACCATGTCTTGTGATAAAAGTCAATGGGAAACTCCAAGAAACTAATTCCGGCAGGATGACCAAGAACACAGATCCCATCAGGAGTGAAGGTATGGGTCACCCTCCAGGAAAAGAGCCAAGATCTGCTGAACGGCTCACAGAGCGTGGAGGAGACACAGAACGTGCAGATGAGGAAAGAGTCATAAATGCGACCCGAGGCCATGTGACCAGTGCAGAAATGAGGATTACAACAGCGTCTCTGTCGTATTTTGTTAAGGATGTGTTTGTACAGATATTCATATTTTCATTCTTCAGTTTCTAATGTTCTGTTTTGAAACAGGGTTCTCCAGGTAGTCCTGGTTGTCATAAACCTCACTCTGTAGACCAGGCTGGCCTTAAACTCAGAGATCCTCCTGTCTCTGCCCCCTGAGTGCTGGATTAAAAACATGTCCACAATGCCCAGCTTTCGGGTTTAAAAAAAAAAAAAAACTTTTTTTTTTTTTTTTTTTTTTTTTTTTTTGGTGAATTTCACACCATGCACCACAATCCCAGTCATCTCTCTGTCCCCTGGTACCTTTCTTCCATCCTTGCAAAATTCCCTGCAACAGAGAAAAACAAAATCTCATCATGGAGACTGTGGTGCGTCCCACAGTACACCCTTTGCTTGCAAATGTTCACTGCAATGACTTGCTGGTCTAGTTTAGGCCTTCTGCTACTCTAACCAATACCCAATCAATACTGGAACCTCACTGGGACCCCTCTTGGATATTCTTTTGCTGTCCTATACCACAGAGAGCCTGTAGTTTGGGGTCCGTGGGACCGTCTCCTTCATGTGTCCAGCAGTTTGTCCAAGGGGTAGTTGTTAGGGTGGACCAATTCCAATCCCTGGATCTGGGCCCGAGAGGTATCGGAGCTGGTTAGCCTCCAGCTTTTCAATGTTCACATCCTTGGAGTCGGCTCACCAGCAACCCCCACCTCCCCCAAACCTCCCAAGCCCCTCCCCACCACAGACAGGGCCAGCTCCACCCTGCTGCCCTGGCAAGAGGCAGTGCCCACACTCCAAGTGCCGCAGCGGATGAGGCATGGCCAGTTCTCCTCCTGCCATAAGAGGGAGAAGGGACGGCCTCTCCCTAGGCCTAGCCCCTCCCACCCCCTGCACAGCACACAGGGGGCAGGGCCAGTCCTCCTGTGCTCTCTCTGCTCCCAGGCCACCTCACCTGCAACCCCATGTCCAAGTCTAGCTCTACCGTGCAGACCGGGTGCTGAGGAAGGTGAGGGACAGGGCCAGGCCTCCCACCTGCTTTAGATGGCAAGGGGTGAAGCAGGGAGGGCTTTGCTCTCCTTTGCCCACACTGCCGCACAGCAAACAAGTTCACCCTCAGGTCCCTGCTTGCCTACACCCCTGCCACCAGCATTAGCTCTGCTGTGTCGCCCGGAGAGGTGCAGGGCCTGCCCTCCAGTGCCACATGATTCTTTATCTTCTAATTAGCATCAATTAACAGAGTATCAATGGTAATTGTGTTTATATTTGAGATATTAAGAGAATGTCCCTCAGGGGACATTGTCACACATTCTGAATCTATAATGCATTTGCTGTTATATCGTGTTAGTCATAATTATGACCTGCAACCCCTATGCACCTCCCTGCAGCATTTCACTCGGAAATTAGCCATGGCATAGGAGACGTAATTGTGTAGCAAGCTGGCAAAGAGTGCACTTGTGATGGATACTCTATTCTATTCTATTCTATTCCATTCCATCCCATTCCATTCCATTCCATTCCATTCCATTCCATTCCATTCCATTCCATTCCAGCTTGCCAGCTTTACTTCATCTGGAATTAGCTAAAACTCCCAGACAGAAGGACACACCTGTAAGGGATTCTTGCTTAGAGTAGGAAGATCTACTTCTGACCCAGGTCTCTGAGCAGTGAGGACCCACCTCCCCTCTGGGCCACACCGCCTGCAGGCAGCCTACATAAAGCACATGGAGGAAGGAAGCCTCACTCTTTGCCTGCTTGCCTTGCCGGCAAGTCCATTCCTTCCCTGGCATTAGCGCCGAGTTCTCTGGGATTCCAGTGCACACTGAAGACCAGGGAGACATCCAGCTTCAGCCTCATGAGCTGAACAACTCTGGAGTCTTGAACCTTCCATTCAGAGGCACCATTGTTGGATTAGCTGGACCACAGTCTGTCAGCCTGTAACAGTTCTAATATGTCTTATTTATATTAGAGAGCAAGAGAAGGAGAGACAGAGAAAGAGGGAGAAGGGGAGGGAGAGAGAGAGAGAGAGAGACAGAGACAGAGACAGAGACAGAGACAGAGACAGAGAAAGACACAGAGAGAGGGTGATGGGGAGGGGGAAAGAGAGGGACAGAGACAGAGAAACCCCATAAGCTCTGTTCTTTAGAGAACCCTGAGTAATTTACATGGGGTTAACTACTAAGGTTTCTGTCATTTGGTTGTGTGCACTACTGTCTTGTTTTAACTGTAAGTCTCATATGTTTATTCCTCCCTGCGTGTCACCTTTGTTGAGGTGACTGTCCTTTGTCCAGCTATAAGTCAGGTTGCTTAGCTGGTTGTAAGAGATCTTGTATATTTTGATCAGTGGTCCTGTATCAGCTCCTGACTCTACAAACATTTAGATGTAAGTTTCTCTTCTTGTTCTTTGCTGATCTCTTTAATGTGTTAGTTGACCTGTTTGCTAATTTTTTATTTTAAATTAAAAATTTTTTTCTTGAAGTAAAGTCAGTGTGAATTTAGGACCTCTGATGAGCTGAGCCACTGGGCTATGCCTCTCCCTCTTCTGTTTAGTATTTTGGCACCGATATTCATAAACTGACCTTTTAAAAGTTATGGTGGCTAAATAAAGCAAATTAAAATTGTGTCTTTTCTCTTAAAAATCCTACCTAAAATTGGTGTGATTTCTCTTTCCAAGTGTTAGAAAGAATCCTTGCCACCTTTGTGTAGACCATGTCCCCCTTTGCTGCAGACAAAAGTTTAAAACCCAGAGTCCATTCATTTAACAAATAGAACTGCTCAGCATTAGCCCTCCTTCCCCACTTCCTTTCAAGTATTCGGTCTCTTATATCGAATACGTTTTAAGTAAGTGGCAAAGGGTGACCACACCATCGTTTCAACACCTGTCATTCCCTTGCTAACCCTGTATCAGTAATTTGGATTTTTTTTCTTTAACAGTTTGTAGCTGAATCAGTTGCTCCCTTGGGAGTCACAGAGAGCAAGTCAGTGTGCCCCAGGGCTCATTCACCTCCCTTGTGCACCACCGTGGATTCACGGAGTTTAAAATGTTCCAAGCACCATCACTTTGATATTCAGTCTGTTCTACAGAGTCCCTGTTTCTGTTACTGGTAACCAGCATCCAGAAACCCAGACCTGGTTGCTAGGCACACTCGTCACTATGGGATGTCCTTACATCTAGTCTTCCAGGGAACAAAGCCATGAACTTAAACCAGCATCTGTAGTTAAATCTCCCCATGTGCCCCCTTTCCAGACATCTACGCCTCTCTGCACAGAGGCTCTGGTTCTGATCAGCAGACTCCTTCACCAGCTTTGTTTCCTTGTTTAATATGGTAAGTTGGCAAGGGCAGATGACTCTGCCTGCCTCAGGCTGGCCCTGCATACTTTGTCTTCTTCATATCAACCACAGCCACTCCGGAGGCAGCTATAGAGCCCCATTCTTAAGATGCAGAGACTTAGAAGTGGCTGTCACCACATGGCAATCTTAGAGGGGAAAGTCAGCAAGAACAGGTCCAGGGAGGTCGGACACTGGTCCAACTTCCTTTCTATCAAGTGAGGTGCTGCATAGGCTTGAGACACGTGTCTCACCACTGCAGCCTGACAGACAGCCACGGTGCTTCAGAGCTCTGTGCTACCCACGCAGGCCAGCAATAAGAACACAGTGGAACAGTCTTCTCCAGATGCAGCAACCCTCACGAGGCCCCTCACACATACACCCTCACACAGAAACCTTCTCACATCACACAGACTCACACATGTGAACACATTCACACAAGTTCATAAACCACAGAGACACACATACACATATTTACACTAGATGCGTGCACATTAATACACTAGCACACAGAGGCAAATATACTGTGCTACACATAGACATGCTCACACTCACGTATGCACATATACATAGTATAGTCATGCTTATATTCTCTCTCTCTCTCTCTCACACACACACACATACACACATGACTACAGTCAATCCACACCTGTGGGCATCCTGTCAATTTTCTGAACAACTAGACAGACTCCAAATACCGGGTAGGAGAGAACCCTTGGTCAGAGGACTGAACAAATGATGGTGGGAGTGGAAAACGCCAGCCTGCTCTGGCAGTGCTCTCGGTGGAACAGGGACTGTGTCCTCGCACACTCATCCCTCGAAGAAGCCACTTGACTATACTATCTGCTATGGCCCTGACAGAGATGATGAGCTCAAGGTAAAAGAGTACATATGTCTTCTGCCCGCCTCTTGAGGTCCCAGGAGGCCACCCAGCATCAGCTACTTTATAGGATGTACTTGGCAATGCCTGTGATGTCAAAGCCAGGCTAGCACCAGGAATCCGCAGCTTTCTCAGAGCTCTGGCTGCCTGGTGATATGCAGCGGGGGCGGGGAGCTCGCTGCAGGGAAGCAAAACTCAGGACCACGGCCAGTACCACACCCTCCTCCCACCAGAAGCCGGCGTGCTGTGACCCTGCACATGCTGTGTGACCTGTCTCCAGGCCGATGATGCCAGAGCCCTGTGGGTCATTGTGAACCCCCTCATCCAGTAACCAAAGATTGGACCCCTCAAGAGCCTCACTACCAGCTCTGCTCACCAAGCTGGGCAGAGGTGGGGACAACACAGCAGTGCTCTGGTGGCTATGAGACATTTCCTTGAGGTGAACAAAGCACAAAGTGCACCCGTAGGCTGCCAGAGAAACTCCAAAGGCTCCTGGGTTATCGCTCAGAACACTCCAGCGATTTCCCAAGAACAAGGCCTCAGTAGACCCCTTCCATGGGCCCTGCAGAAGGGGCCTGTTTGCTTCCTCCAGCCCATGGACACAGTACAGCCCATGAGTGGCCAGGCTCCTCTTCTGAGGGCCTCCAACCTCCAGGTTTCACCCGCAGAATAATCTAACTGGCCAGACAGCTGAACCCCACCCTACAGAGTAAAAAGACAAAGTTCAGGACTTGAAATCCCACCGATCCCTGGTCTCAGCCTAAGCTCTGGATTTGGAGTCCCACCAATCCCCACCCTGGCAATCTCCACCCTGAGCCTCCACCCAAGGAATCCTATCTAAACCCGTCTTCCAGCCAGGTCCCTGCTGCGCTTCACCGGGGCAGAAGCAGCCACCCTCCTGGCTTCTCCCTCCCAATGAATGTCTCGAGTGAGGTTTGTTGTGCACCGTGACTTTGTGGTACTTCTTGACTGCCAGGATATCTTTCCTCTCACAGCTGTGACACATACATTTGCCAGGCTACTCAGTTCACGTGGGACAGAGCAGAGGACCCCAGCCTTTAGGCCTAAACCACACATTCTGGGTACATCTTGCTGGATGCTCCCATAGCGCATGTCAGAGCTACTGTGTGTTTGTGCTGGTGGGCACGGCATAATGACTTTCTTTTCTTTTTCTTTTTTTTAGTGCTTTGTTTATTTATTTTATGTATGTGAGTACACTGTTGCTGTCTTCAGACACACCAGAAGAAGGCATCAGATCCCATTACAGATGGTTGTGAGCCACCATGTGGTTGCTGGGGTTTGAACTCAGAACCTTTGAAAGAGTAGTCAGTGCTCTTAACCACTGAGACATCTCTCCAGCCTTCATAATGACTTTCGAGACTCTATCATTTGTCCCAAGGTCGCTGCAGGTCTGGACTGAGAAACCTTAAGCCCAGCCCACCTTAAAATGCCAGCAGCAGCCACACACACACTCACAGGGTTTCTCTGTGTAGCCCAGGTTGTCCTGGAACTGGATCTGTAGGCCAGGCTGGCCAGGAACTCAGAGACCCACCTGCCTCTGTCTCCCAAATGCTGGAACTAAAGTTGTATATCATTGTGCCCAGTTAAATCTCAGGCTCTGAGTGACATGGAACAAGGCACCATTACTGCCGTGCCTGGTTGTGGCTTCCCTACAACAGGAAGTCAGCTTAGTGGCCTCTACACACTGTGTTGCAGGCCCCAATCCTGCATTAGCTGGTACTTCTTGACGCCTCTTAGGCCCTGTCCTGCTGTTACTCTGTCTTGGCAGAAGCCTGGAGTTTGGTGATGAGAGACTCCCCACCCCCACCGAGCACTATTTCTGGAGACCCCGGCTTTATCCAGGTTTGAACCTGAATGATTTGCATGAGAAAGACATTTACCTTTCCCATAAGCAGCTCAGGCTGCAGCTCCCACTTTCTGCCCAACACAATTGCCTGGTACAGGTACTCAGGAGGGGGTACGGTGCCACCCCGCAAACACAGTCTGGGGTCTTCTCACATCTCACTGTAGAACCCACTCACACAGCAGGAGGCTCACTCCAAGACTCCCGTCTGGGCGTGGGGGGTGGGGGGACAGGACAGATGGCAGGGAGAACTCACCTGTTTGTCCTGTTCCCCAGGACTCAGGGCTTGCAAGGGTCAGGCAGTTGGGGCCAGAGACCCACAGTGACCTGTGCACAGCCACCCCATCTCTCCCAGGAGCCTTTACGGGTCTGGAAGAGGGGCAGGGCCTGTCCTGGGGAAATGCAGCAGAGGACCAAGGGGCACCACATGCCTTAGAGGTCTGGGGGCACACACCAAGTTCCTGGGGCCATGATCCCTCCGAGCTTTATCTAAAGGGACTCTGCACCCCTCCACTCTGCATCCCTCCACTCTCATCCAGCTCCAAGGAAGTGGAAAGTGGAAGGAAGGTCAAGGGTAAAGGCCGGTGGTCAGCTCTGCCCCCAGGCTGTCATGGCTGTTGAAATGACAAAGTCTTCCTAGGTGACAGGCAGCCTGGAGAGCATGCGATGGGGAGTGGATGGAGCTGAGAGGCAATTCCCCCAACCCTGCTGTGCAGCTGAGACCTTCCCACTGCTGGACAGAGCACATTCGGGACCTGGGTACTAGCACGTACCGTAGCCCGGGATGCTAATAATAATTTCCATAGATCGTGCTCCCATTATGAGCAAAAATAACCAGCAAGAGCAGCAGCAAAGCTATCTGGCACCCCACCCCCAAGGCTCAGAGAGCCCAAAATAGCGGCCTGGGAAAGGCTTGGCGGCGTCCAGCCCAAGGGGTTCGGGCTGGGCTTTCCCTGCGCTGACCCAATGCCGCCAGAGCTGGCTCTTACCCAGGGGGCTTGGCCTCACCAGGCCCCAAGGGGCCTGGGGCGTGGGATGATCTCAGGCAGTGGGAAGGTATGCACGGTTTGAGGAGGAATACAGGATGTGAGGTTGAGGATGGTCTTAGGGTCTGCAGGGGTAGAGGAGGACAGACATGGTCACCAGGAAGTACCTACAGTTCACACAAGGGCCTTCTGGGTCACAGATCCTTCAGAAGCTGCAAGATCCCAGTGAGACCAGGGATGCCCAGCGCCCGGTCCACACATCATGTTAGGATCATCCCCACTCAGAGTCCCCTGAGGCCCCTCTCCTGGGCCTGACCTGTCTTCATCAGGGACAGGGGAGCCAAGGACTGGGCTGTCCTTTTCCGAATGTGGGTTCGGATCTGCCCAGTGCTCGGGGAGGAAGGCCGGTTGGAATGGTGAGGGGCAGTGGGTGAAAGGTCTGGGGCTTCCCACAGCTTCAACTGCACTGTTACTGTCCTATGGATGTTCCAGACCGTCTGTCTGTCTTCTCTAAGCCTAGCCATGGGAGGCTTGTCCCTGGGGGTGGAGGGCTATGCTTCTTAGGTGTGGGGTCTCATCTGTTAGGTAGATGTGACATGGGCTGGCTAAGATCATCTTCCTCTATCCTTTCTATGTGGGG